>NW_004524650.1:7060228-7065478 GCF_000260255.1 Octodon degus | reverse complement strand
TGCCAGTCTATTTCTCTTAATTGGTGAATTGAGTCCATTTACATTGATGGTTAGAATTGAGATGTATTGACTTATATTTGCCAAGTTATTTACCTGTTGTTGTTTACTCCTTTTTCTCCTGTGTTTATTTGCTTACCCTATTTAGTTGGTTGCTTCTGATCTCATTCGTGGAGTTCTGATCATTTTGCTTCCTCTCTACAACATGTTTCAGTAGCTTATGTAGGGTTGGCTTTGTCATCACGAAATTCTTTAACTGTTCTCTGTCATGAAAGTATTTTACTTCTCCATCAAACTTGAAAGAGAGTTTTACAAGGTATAATAGTTTGGGCTGGAATTTTTTTCATAGAGGACCTGAAGTACTCTGCTGCATGCTCTTCTTGCCTGCATGGTTTTTGAAGAGAAGTCGGCTGTAATTCTGATGGGTTTTCCTTTGAATGTGTTCTGCTTCTTTTCTTTAGTTGCTTTCAGTATATTATTCTTGTGCTGAGTTTTTGGGATCTTGAGTATTATATATCTCGTTGTGTTTTTATTTTGGTTGAGGTTACTTGGCGTTCTGTATGCTTCAGTTATCTGAATTTCAGATTGTTTCATCATATTTGGGAAGTTTTCTGCTATTACTTCTGCTCATTTTTTTTTTAAATGTCATTTGTATTGAATCCTTCTTTCTCATGGATGCCTATTAGTCTCACATTGTTCATCTTTGCATCATCTTGCAGGTGATGGATTATTCTTTCCTGCATCCTCGTTGTTTTTAAGAGATTCTTTCTTACCTTTTCACTAGCTGCTCCAGCATCTTCAAGATCTGAAACTGTGTTCACTTTCACTTAAACCGTTTTACAAGCTTGTGATTGAGGTTTTAATTTCCTTTATATCTCTTTGACTCTGCTTCATGTGATCTATTCTTTCCTATATTGCCAACTTAATATTCTGTCCGATTTTTTATCCAGTCATCATCATTATCTATTCTAATCAGCCCACTTCTATTGATTCAGTCACTTTGTTTTACTCCCCAAAGAGAAACATTGGCCACAGTTAGACTGATTGCACTACTTCCTACATGTATGAGTTGGTCCTTTAGTTCTTGTTTAGCTCCTTAGGTTTCTTAAATGTCCAGTCTTATGAGATTACTAACTCTTTCTCCTTCCTTGAAGACTCAGTTCCAGTCTCCTCTTGGGAAAACCATCCCTCATAATGGCTCCCACGCTAGGAATCAGTGTCAGTGAAAAGATGATCTCACTGAAGTGAGAGAGTCTCATGAGATCCTAAGATAAAAGTCACTTATTTTCTTTGGACTTCTATTTCCTCATTCAAAAATATGACTTTTGAGCCATTTTAGTTCCTCTTTTAATACATTCAAATTATCAGTAAATTCACCTTTTTATTTTGTTTACTTTTTTTGTGGTACTGGTGTTTGAACTCAGGACCTTGCCCTTGCCAGTCAAGCACTTATTCTAGTAAGCTATCTCCCTAACCCCTCATTAAGTTTAAATTATTTAATGGGAATGAATAACCAGGACAAGGAATAGGAAAAGTGAAAGAAGGGAAAAAGATATATTTAGGTATATATGCAGAATAGTTTGGATAATTCTATTGTCAATTTCTGTTGGTATTTTGAAAGGAGCAGTTAACACTTACACTTTTTTTTACTCTGATTTTTCCTCTTTTGAATTTCTAATAATTTTTTTTCTTTAAATGAATCTTACACAGTTATATCTGGTAATCTGAGCAATTAATTTGAAGATAGCATCATGTAATATAGCAACCATTGTTGAATTTCTACTACTTTTTTTTTTAGGGAAATACAGTATCATTTCTTTCTTTTTTAAAATTTAGAACAGGGTCTACAGGCTGTACAGGGTCTCACCACACAGATAAGTCTTGTAGTGATTCTCCTGTTTTCAGCTTCCCACGTGCTGGGATTATAGGCATACACCACCACTCCCAGTCTCAGAGGCCATCTCAGCACACTGCAGGGGTGGGGCCAGCATAGCACACTGGGAATCAAACCCCGGGCCCTGTGTCTGCCTAAGCAGGAGTTTAGTCCACTGAGCTATCTGGTAGGCCCTCTTGTATCATTTTTAGTGCTATTTTTTTCTATCACTATTTTATATTCTTTAAAAATAAAAAAATGCAAAATGATTTGTGTTAATTATAGGTCATTGTATATGTCTCAAAAGAGACTTTGAACAAATTAAACAAAATAAAAATAAAAATGTGTGTGTGCAAGTGTGTGTGGTAATTTTGCACTAATCCTTTACATAGTTTTCAGAATTTTTACAGAACAATATACTCAGTTTTAAGTTTTGGTCAGGTTTTCCTTAAAGTTCTTATTATCTTTCTCCATTAATTTTTTAAAAATATAGATCATAAACAAAGTAAAAAGAAAATAATTCTGTTAATGTAATTTTCAAAGTGGAAATTTCCAAAGTTGGAAGGCCAATCATTTCTAAAATCACACTAACCTGGAAGCTATGTGATCAATGAGGGGTCAACTGTAAGAAAATCCAATTTCTGCAAACCCAAATTAGAAAAATTAAAATTAGAAACCAAAATTTCAAAGATTTTTTATAAACTAGGAAATCATCATCCTCATATTACCTCTAATCAATTTAAAATTACATATTTAATTTAAGTGTTTTATTTTTACTCATCAAATGAAGAATGTAAGTAAAGCACACAGAACTTACACAAATTTGGTAATTTTACAAGTCTCTATTCTTGGTACTTTCTTGCTTAGTAAATAATTTGCTTATAGATGATCTTGACTTTTTTCATTTTTCTTGCTGCAGTTGAAATATTTCATTTTAAACATGTATGATAAGTGGAGTTTTCCTTATCTTAGCACAAGGCACTAGAACTGGTCTTTGTGAAAGAAATGTGTACTCCAAATTGAGCAAAGATTATTCTTTAACTTTCCTTTGATAGTTGTCATTAGGCCATGAAATCTAAAATTAGCTGCCTTTAGAGTGGAGGTGTTAGCTAGGTGGAAGCAGTTCAGTTTTCCCCAGAAAGCTATAGAAGTTGTTAAAACACTAAGTAGATTCTGGTCAAATCACTTTCTTCACTAAACCTGGATTTCAGAACTGTCTTCTGCAAGAAACAGACCATCACTTTTCAGAGCCAAAAGGAACTGGTGATGACATCTCCCATAAGCTCTTCACCACCTTGCTCAGCTAATTAGCTGATTTACTTTTCTGAGCATTTTCTGCAACTACAAAGCAGGCTTATGTTATCCATTTTGTCCATCTCTCAAAGATGTGAGGATTAAATAAATGGGCTTTTAAAATTTTAAAGTACTCTGTACCATAAAGAATCATTATTTTCTCCCACTTCTATACTGGTTTTAAAATATGCCTGCAAATTCTTTAACATTCCTACTATCCACAGATACCCTCCATTTGAATACATGGAACTGACCTTAATGTCTCATTTGTAACCAATAGGATGTAGTGAACTTCTGAGGTTAAATCAGAAAAGGTGATTCAAATTCTAGCAGGCTCATTTGGGAGAAACCAGGCACTATGTTCAGTGTCTAATTACCTTGAAACCATATTGTGGAGAATCTCATGGAGAGGCCACATGTAGGCCCCTGGTTGGCCGTTCTAACCTCCAAGTCCTTCAGAGATACCAGAAGTATAACAAAATTAGCCTTCAGATGATACCTGGTTCCAAATCTGAGATACCCAACATTCTGAACCTTCACAGATAATCCTTCATATGTATATCACAGAACAGAGACAAACTATCCTTAAACTACTGTTCCTGAATCCCTGACCCACAGGATCTGTAAGTATAAAAAATGGTTGAGTTTTTTGCTGCTACATGTATGCTATTTGTGATGCAGTAGTGGTGACTGGAATAATCACAGTGGATAATTCGAATCACAGCTACTGCAACACCACCAGACACTGCTCACTCCATGCCAAATATAGTGGCAAACATTGCATGAATTTAGCTTGTTCCACTTTCACCAGAACTCAGTGAGGGAGCTACTGAAACTGAAGTTTGAGTTTCTAATGACTTACATTTCTCAGGGAATCAGCAGCAGAACCAGAGCTGACACTTGCACAGGATGGACTACAAAGCACATCCTTAGGTTGCAGCTGACTCTCTCGCATGGTGGGCTACAGCCAGAACAAAAACACATACCTTTGGACTCCCAGACCAAGCACCTTTTCTTTATGACTTTAGTCATTTTTGTTCTCTTGGTTCCTCTCTTTTCCACTGGCTACCTACAATGCTTTTTTTCAAGAGAGGCTTCATCTCTGAATTTTCTGACCTGTTCAACTCACCCCTAACACAGAGTTGTCTTGGTATCAACAAAAGTTTTCAGATGCTGTCAGCCATTTTTCCATCTTTAAGGATGTGCAGCTTTACCTCTGGGGCCCTAGTTTGCTTGGTAAATTTGAATAATCCCACCAGACTACATTTTTTTTCAGCTACTGGAAAAAATACCAAGTCACAAAGTAATTCATCCACACATTCTACTCCCAAACATGCTGCATGACCACTTTCCTCTTGGTATTCAGAGTCATAAACACACTTGTGACAAACTATTTGGAAAATTCCTACATACTGGTGTTCTTGGTGATTGGCTGAAGAATACTAGCTTCCAGACTGCTCCTCCACAGGGGTGTGTGGCTCAGGCTGCTGCCTTGGAAAGGCCTTTCCAGCCTCAAAAGAAAAGTCTATGCCAGGACTGGCTTTGGTATCCAGAAATCCCCTGAACTGGCAGGTCTACCCAGTGTCTCAGGTAAAAGTTGTATCTTTGAAGATCATAGGAACAGTGCTTAGAAAGATGATTTGTCTTTTCACATTTACTGTCTGAGCAGTAGTACCTGTACATTTAGCTTGTCCATCCTTACCAAGCTCAATCTCAGGCACTTACTATTGGCAAGAGGCTCTTCAATGTCAGCATGCAAGAAGCTGTGCACTAACTCTTCTACACAAAACTGTTGGGGCCTTTGACTATCAGGCTTGGTCCAACACCTGACCTCAGCTATTTTCTCATCTTTATTTTATGAATCCTTTTGCTGTTTTCTTCCCAGGACTACCAAAAGACCAACAGACCTCACATTTGGCACCTGAGATGTGGACACCATTAAGGAGATTTTGATAGGAAGGAGGAAGTTTCCCAGATTTTGCCTGCAACAGGGTGGGGGAATGAATCAATGGTTTAATATATAGCACTGGAGTGTTATATTGATAATTATCAGGTGAAAAACATGAGGTACAAAGGTCTACTGACCT
>NW_004524650.1:7055463-7060128 GCF_000260255.1 Octodon degus | reverse complement strand
TTTGCTAAGCTTGTTCTAAGTAGGTGCTTTAGACCACTGAGCCGTCTCACCAGCCCTGCTCCTTAAATATTTTCCCCAGTGTTCTGGTCTGGGTCTTCTTCATTTTCCTTATATTTGAAATGGACATTTATCATTTTACAGGGCTAACTAGCCCCTCTGAACAGTTTTCTTCTGTTGGAGGATGGTTTAGATTGGAGAAGCAGAGACAATCTGGACACCTACTTTTCAGTTTCCCTTGAAGCTAAGGTTCACACAGGTGACCTTAGCTCTGGCAATCAGATGTACCCTACACCTACCTTTGAATTAGAGGCCACATTTAGAAAAGCATACATTATTGAACTCCATTCTGGTGAATACAGATGCTGTTAAGTCCAAAACAGAATTCAGTGACCAAGAGAACAAGCTGAGGTGTCTGTGCCCAGCACTGCTGTGGCTGTTATGAGGACCATCCTCTGCTTTCCACAGAGGTCCTTCCCTTGTACAGTGGTGCCTCAATTCATAAACACCTTTGTAGGTGATCTGGCTAGCAGACAGAAACACTTGGCAAAATTTTCTTTTTGTTTGCAAACTTTATTTCAGGTGAAAAGCATGACTGTGGTCATCTTTCCCACAGAAACATGATAATTTTTTCCAAAATTGTAAAACAAATTAAGTTTGTGAACCAAGGTACCATAGTATACTCACTCTGCAGTAAAAATATCATGTCACCACATTTACAGTCTTTAGGGTTATCTTAACACTACATGGTTGACCAAAGCCCCTAAATATCTTGATTTTGTCTCATTCTCATCTCTCAGTACAACTATATTAGTTCAAGTCTCCTTAACTCTTACCTTTGCTGCTGAAACATCCTCTGAAAGAATTCCTCTGCTGCCTGTCTTTCCTTTCAGTCTAATTGGCAGATGTATGCTGCCAACACTGTCTTTCCCAGGTATAAATTGTACCTTGTTTAAGTATCTAAAACCTTTAATCACCTTTTCATTGATTTCAGAATAAAGTCTGAATCCTTATCATGACACTCAGATACAGTCTATCACTACTCCAAGTATGCCATACTCCAGACATACACAACTGCTTGTGTTACCTGTACATAGAAAACTGACTTATACCTCTCAGATGTTCACTGTGATTCTGGAGATCTCTTCCTCACCATCTGCCAGCAGTAATGACTCTTCATGTGCCTCTGGTCTCAACTGAGAGCCAAGCCTGGTGGCCTTCATCTTTGGAGAGTGGAAATGCCTGCTCCCTGGAACCCCATGTACAATGTACCCCAAATCAACAGAACCCTACACCCTCAGTTTCTGCTTCCCTTCCTAACTTATTTATTTATTTCCTCAAACTATAGTTTTTTGAATGTGAACTCAATGTTAGTCACTGTGCTCAGTACTGGGATTGAGTAGTAGGTAGTAATTGCTTGAATTAGGGCATACAGTAGCAGCAGAATGCCTATAGTTTAGGGACAGCCTAATTGTTTAGGGTACTGCACTGTCTTCTGAACTACACTCTAGGTCCCAGGTCCCCAGCACTCCATTGGCTATGTGCCATTGCCTTTTATTTCCCTCGGAGAGGGTGGCATCCTCATTGCTGTATCTTTTCCTCTAAGTGGCTTGACCTCCTTGATATATAATCTTGCCTACCTATTCCCAAGAATTATTGCCTTCTAGAAATTCTTGGCCCTCTGTCTGATTACATCCTTTAGATCTAGAGCCTTGACTATTACTGTCACTCTGGGCTTGGCCATAGTCAGTGATGTTGAAATTTTAATTTCTGGCTCTTCATTAGAGAGAATTAGTTCCTTTGATCGCAATTCTTCTCAGCCTCTCATCCATAAACCACTGTTCACTTTTTGTCTTCCCATTTAGTTCACTGCCAATGCTGATATTTATGATACTTCCCTCTTCCCCCGTGACTTTCCATGCTTGGACAATATTTACTCTTCTATATTTACTTTGACTATTTAAGATCGCCTCCGCTGGAAAATTTCCACTCCACTCCTGCTTTCCCACACATTGTCTTTGGGTTGATTATTCAATTCTATATATCTTCATTAGTGCATCTTTATTTGCCCTTATCTAGTTCTACTATAGTTGTATATAAATCACTTTTTCACCACTTAAATAAAATATCTGACACAGGTTTCTGATAAAGAAAATAGGGTTTATTTAGTTAAGTTTTGGAGGATGCAAATGCAAAGGGCATAGCACAGGCTGTATGGTGAAGGGAGCACATTGATTGCATCATTTCATAGTACAGATAGTGGGACCATGAGTAGGAGTGAGACTACATTTCAGACTAGGAAACAAGGAAAGACCTGCGAGCCCACAATGCCTTTCAAGGACATCAGTTAACTCTACAACCTCTTACCAAGCTCCAACACTTAAGATCCTACCACCTCTCAATACTGTCACCCTGAGGAACAAGGTTTTAACACATTCACCTTTGAGGGGGACACAGACTATATCCAAGCCATAGCATTCTGTCTTCTCCACTTCAGTGTAAACTCCACAAGGCTGAGTCTGTCTGTGTATCCCCATGTGCGGACTAGTATGTGGCAGAGAGGACAAAATAACATAAATATAGTTAATACAAGGAGAAAAATCTAAATTTCACTTTGAACTCACATCCGTAGAATTGAATTGACTTTTCAACTTTCTCACTTCTATTAATGGCACATATGTTTCTACTCAAGGAATTGGATGAGCAAGTGATTATGTCAACCTTTTAGTACTAGATCCTAAACACATCTTCCTTTTATTCCTCTTCTTCCCCTCAGTGATGGGCTTGAAAATATTTAATAATTGGTTGTCTAGGAAAGATGTCCTGTTTCGTGGTGTTTACTCTTACTACGGCTGAATTTGAGTTAGCAACATTACTTTATTGAATGTAGAATTAGAAGAGATACACACAATTGACTTGTGAACCAACAAGAGTCAGTTCCAGTCAAGGGCTGCTTTTCTAATAAAGTAACATTAATGGGTTCTAGGGAGCCATTTTTGGCCTATCACATATATTATTTAAAGAACAAATGCATTGTACTTTCCAGTGAGTGTTGACCTCAAATGCTGACTGAACCAGAATAGAGAGACAACCACATCTTTAACTCTTACCAGCGGTTACTGCACGGGAGCTATGTTGTACTCGACTGGCCTTTTACAGTCTGTACTTCAGACTTTGTAGCTGTCCCCAGCTTGACTGGCCTTGTATAGTTTGTTTGATTTACCTCTGATGATCTCTCAGGCATTAATAATTCCAATTTCCTGATGATAATCTTTTGACTCATAGTAAATAACAGGTTTATTTTCCAAAGAAAAACAAATGTAGTGTTGTTTTGATGGTTAAATAACTCACTGAATATTAGTTTGCAATTTTGCTGTGCACTAAGCTAATGTGTATGTGTGTGCAAGAGCTGGCAGGGGGAGGGAATGGCCTCACTACATCCTTTATCAGAATAAGTGTGAGGCATTGTGATCCTGGCCCAGGCTGTCTCCAAGGACGTGGTCTTACTTCTTAAGGAACAAATAGGCAGTAAATGTGAAATATTTTAAAGTTCATAAATGCAAAATACAAATGCTATTTTTTCTGTGAACTAGTTTTCCTTTTGTTTCTACTGCCTAAGATACGCGATGCCCAAAGGGCTGTTGATCAGTGGTAATAAATTATATCTGGAACATACTGTATTTCCTTGGGAACTAATTGTAATGCTCTTACAGGATGCTCATTCATAAGTATTTATGCATTTACAAGCACGTCTCTACACTTAGATGTAGAAAATTGGGATGTGGAGGAATATAGACACTAACATGGACTAACCTAGTAAATATAATCACTATTTGTAGGTTGGTATGATTGTTTCATAAATAAAGCTTTTTTTTTTTCAGGACCAGGGATTGAACTCAGGATCCTGTGCTTGCCAGGCAAGTACTTATTCTACTGAGCTATCTCCCCAGTCCATATAAATAAAGCATTGATTAATAATGCTCTATTTACAGAACAGTGGAAATTGTTTTTTCATATTCCTAATCTTTGTTGAAAAGTTTTTTCCATATTTAAGATTATTTTTTATATCCACAAATTCCTATAATGACTAGGTCCAACTTAATATTCTTTTTTTTTTTTTTGCCAAGCAATAAAGGTATATTAACAGTCCTTTGATTTTTCACAAAGTTGCCAAAAATTCTCCATGAGGTAAGGAACATATCATCAAATGCTTTTGAGAAAACACAACCATGTGTACTGTGCACAAAAATCAATTTAAACTGGATTAAAAGTATAAATGTAAGACGCACAAACAGTCAAAGTCAAAAGAAAAATAGGTGGAAACCTTCATACTATTGGCCCTGGCAATAAGTTTATGGATATGATACCAAAACATAGGCAAAAAGAGAGAGAAAAACAAAAATGGGATTCATAAACCTAACTATTCTTAATTTTATTTTATTATTTTAATTTTCACTTTTTTTTCAAATCAAATCAGTAGGAGAGTATCAATAATTAACACACTGTATACATTCTTCTTAGTGGTTAATAGCTATACAAGATGTGGACTTGATATCCTATTTACAAATACCATTAGAACAAATCATTCTATTCATTAAGAGAATGTAACTATATATCTATCCTAACCACTTTGAACACACAGATACAAAATGGATATTCATCTGTATA
>NW_004524650.1:7053517-7053925 GCF_000260255.1 Octodon degus | reverse complement strand
TTTATCATTCTTAATAGCTGAGTAATACTCCATTGTGAAATATACCACATCTGTTTCAACCATTCCTCAGTTGATGGGCATCTTGGTTGTTTCCAAGATTTGGCTATCACAAATTGTGCTGCTATAAACATAGGCACATATAGCACTATGATATGATGTTTTCAGATCCTCTGGAAAAATTCCCACTAGAGGAATAGCTGGTTTAAAGGGGATTTCCAGACCAACACTTCTAAGGAGTCCCCAAACTGATTTTCATAATGGTTGCACCAGTCTACATTCCCACCAGCAGTGGAGAAGGGTTCCTTTTCCCCACAGCCTCTCCAACATTTGTTGTTGGGTGATTTCTTTATGATAGCCATTCTTTCTGGGGTGATATGATATCTCAATGTGGTTTTAATTTGCATTTCA
>NW_004524650.1:7048543-7053417 GCF_000260255.1 Octodon degus | reverse complement strand
GATCTATTTCTTTCCTGTATTGCTCATTCAGGGAATCCATCATTTTTCTAATCTCCTCTAGTTTTTTATCATTATCTTCTTTAGAAGTAATTATAAATTCTTTTACTGCAGTGTTTTTTTCAGATTGGGTTTCCTGCCTGTATTTCTGTAGTTGCTTCTTTACTTCATCTCCTATGAGTTCTGAGAATTGTTTTTTTATTTCAGAAAAGAATTTCGCTCTGATTTCCTTTATATCTTTCTGCTGTTTCTTATTTACTATCGACCCTATTAATTCATGCATTTGAGCAGAGCTAGTGTCCTCCGCACTTGTTCTGGGTTCGCACTGGTTTTCTTCCATATATTTCTGCATTTGATTCTTTACTGCAGATGTGATTAATTCAGGGATTTCTTTTTTTATTTCCAATCTGAGGTCTTCTATATCTTTCTGCAGCTGTTTCTTTATTTCAGAAACCATTGATTTGTTGCTTTCAGCTGTGTGATTTCCAATTTTTTCTGTATTAGTGTTCTCTGCACTTGTTACGGGTGGGCTTGGGTTGTGAGGTTGCATTTTGTTCCTTCTCATCATTTTGTGTAGCACTGTCTTCTGACCTTTGTTGTAGATCTTTGCTGTAGTTATAACCTTTGCACGTACTGAAGTTCATGTGCAGCTCTACAAAGTTTGGACTTATGCAGCTGCGTCTAGCTTGGGTATGGCTGCTGTGCTCAGCTCCTTCCCACTGCTGCCCTTGAGGGTGAACCTGTTGTGTCCCTGCAGCAAGATGTTCTGTTCCTGGACTAACTGGGTGGATCTCTCCTCTATACTTTCTGCAGGGATTGCAGCTGCTGGGTTACACCCCTGGTGTGTATGTTAGGCCTGCGCTGTGCTTTCAGGGGGCAAGGTGAAGTAGGGGGAAGAGGAAGCTCTCCCTCACACTCACCGAACCTGGGCTAGGACTGGGTCTGGGGGTTCCCGGAACACGGCAGAAATTCCTACTCTGCTGGCGGAGTTGGGGAGGTACTGCGGAGTGGTGGGGTGCGACCCAAGGGGGTGGGAGAGGGTCTGGTCCACGCTTTGCCTGGGCTGGGACTGGTCCCACTGGCGCAGGGTAGCAGGAAGCTCTCCACACACTTACCACACCTGGGCTAGGACTCTACCTCAGACACTATTAATTCAGAGATTTCCTTTTTCATTTCAGATGTTATTTCTGATCTGAGTTCCTCTATACCATTTTGCAGTTGTTTCTTTTCTTCAGAGGCTATTGAGTTGGACATTTTAGCAGTGTGATTCCCAATTTCTTCTGTGCTGGTGTCTTTTGCACTTGTTCTGAGTAGGCTCAGGATCTGAGATTGCATTTTGCTCCTTCTCTTTGTCATTTTGTATAGCACTGTCTTCTGACTTTTAGTATAGAGCTTTGTTGTAGTTATAACCTTAGCATCTACTGAAAGTCAGGTGTAGATATATTAAGTTTGAGTTCATCCAGTTCTGCCGGGCTTGCGTCTAGCTATTGTGCTCAGCTCCTTCCTGCTGAAGGCCTTGGAAGTGAATCTGTTGTGCTCCTCTGGCAAGATATTCTGCTTCTGGACTAGTTGCATGGTTCTGGTCCTCAGTCTCTCTGCAGGGACTTCAGGTGAAGCATTTCATGCCAGGCCTGTATGCCTAACCTTGTCTGGGTCTGGAGAGGTCCAGGGGGTGCAGGGGCATGCAGAAACTTTCCCACACACTCATTTGGCCTGGGATTGATCTGGGTTGTGGGGGTCCTGAGTGTGTGGCAGAAGTTCTCACTGACTCAGCAGGCTTTGGTGGGGGATCCTGAGGGAGTAGAGGGGTCCCAAGAGCATGGCAGGTGGGTCTCACTCACGCAGCTTGCCTGGGCTTGTTCCGGAGAGGTCCAGTGTGTGCAGGGTAGCACAAACCCCTCCCACACACTCCGGGCCTGGGCTTAGTATGGTTCTGGGGGGTCCCATTAGTATGGCAGAAGTTCTCACTCAGTCAGCAGACTTGGGAGGGTGGCTCAGAAGGATAAAGGGGTCCTGAGAGTGCTAAAGAGGGTCTCACTTACATGGCATGCCTCAGGATCAGGGGTTTTTCTAAAAGTTGAAAAGATCTTGAGGCCCAGGTATGGAGCCAGGCCAAGGAAGCAGTAGGGCCTACCAATGGCCTTTTCGCTCCCAGAGAAGAATGCAGTCACCAGCAGTCCCCCCCCCACCACCAGTTTTTATTATGCTCATATTTGCATTTGTGCTCCACTGTGTTTAGACAGCTAAGTAGCCTACCCTCCTAATTCCCAGGTTATCTGCACATGGGTGAGGCAATGAGTGTGAGGTAAGTTGGGATGTGGACAATAGAAATATGAATCTGTGTGCAGGATGACCAATTATTTGGTAAAAAGCCGACCCTCTCCAGTGAGTGCAGTGACTTATACCTCTTTTGCTTTTTTCTTCAAAAGGGAGAATATGACCTCACAAGGACTAAAGAGAGTAGACCCCTCATTTTTCTTCTAGGGTCATTCCATCAACAATGTCCTTATCTGGATTTAGGGTCTTCATGGCTTCTTTCATGGCCCAGCCCCTGACTTGTATGAAGGAGATACAAACCTACAGACTCAGATATTCTCCTCCTGGGGTCTCTGTGAGTCTGCCATGCTCTAAAAATGATGCACACCAGGAACCTCTCTAGATTCCTTTTGGAATCTAGTAAAAACGTCTTAGAATTTCTGCTAGAATCTCTGTGCTGGCCACTCCTTGCTTCCCTGGGAAACAAACTACAAAGAAGAGGTTTATATACAAGTGGTTTATAAATGTATGCACTTAGGAATGATCCTTTCATGGGGGTAAGAGAAGACTCTGACACAGTGCTGAACAGTGTAGACTGTGTTAGAGGCCTTGGCTGAGTTTGTGAGAGCTCCAAAACTGAGTTGGTTCTACAGATTGTCCTGAATGAAGATAACATATTCTGCAGTTTCCAGTCATAGGATGTAGTTGTCCATGCAGGGCATTGGGAAAAGCAGGTGTAGGGGCATGTGCCTGCAATCACAACTACTAAGAATGCTAACCCAGCTGAGCTAGCCTGGGAAACTTAGTGAGAACTACGTCAAAATAAATATAAGGGTTAGGAGGTAGCTCAATGGCAGAGTACTTCCTACCAGGTCTTGGGCCCAATCTCAAGTAATGCAACAAACAAAACCTTGGGGCAGACAGCTCACTTTGGCTGAGGGCATTTCCAAGGGAAAGAACCAGCCAGAGTCATAAGCAGGCAGTGCCCCTGCAGCTAAGCAAATGACTGCTTTTCCTCTGGAGAGAAACCAGGGCAACATTTACACTTGCTTCTGCAAGAGACCAAAGACAGAGGACATGAAGCTGCGCCTATAGATTCCACTTCTTTAGGTCAGTTCCTCAGACTGAATTGCCAGGGGACAGGGCCAATGTAGAAAAGAAGAGTTTCTGCAGCTTCACCAGTGGCTGTAAAATAATTAGCATTGGATATAGGCTCTAGGGCCTGGATGCTATTTTAGGAAGACATTCAGATAACCTTTCTTAAACTCAAGAAAGGGTACAGCATAAGGTAAGAATCCATCTAGGAAACTCTTCTAATCAAGAGCCAATTTTAGCATGGTGTAAACCTAAGACATTTTCACTAGATTTGCAAAGGTGACTATAATCATACTCTGTTTGAGACTTGGTGGTCTAGGTAAATTATAAAGCTTGGCAGACTCTAGGGGACCAAGAGAATATCTGAGAAACATTCTTGGGGTTTGAGAAATACATCCCAATCTTACAGTCTCTTTTTGTTCCCTGCTGTTTTCCATCTAATCTGGAAGGAGTGTGTCTGTTATGGTTTGTGTCTACTTAACCCCCAAAGCCTCATGCCATCATAGGACACCTTGTAGTGTTTGTGATTAATTTTTTTAGCCATAATTTTATAGATAAACAAATAGCAATGAGACAGTTTCAAGTCAAATCGGTAGGACAGTTTCAATAATTAACACACTGCATACATTCTTCTTAGTGGTTAATTGCTGTACTAGATGCAGACTTGATATCCTATTTACAAACACCATTAGAACAAATCATTCCATTCATTAAGAGAATGTAACTATATATCTAATCTAACCACTTTGAATACACAAATACAAAAAGGACATTGATCTGTATACCCTTTTTTTGTTAAGTTCCGTTATTTGAATATTACAGGTGTGTAAACTCAGCAAAATATTCTAAAAGTGTCCAGTAGACCATAATAGTATTGGGTCTTCTGCTTAACTGGCAATGTCAGAAATTGTTGACCTGAGTCCCCCACAGCTCAACATAACAACATGGATTTATTGCTTGTATTTCATTTTTATACTTTTCTTCTGGATGGTTAAGACCAAGGTAAAGCAGGACCTATGCAACAAGAGTTTTAGCTTTTGGGTCTGATAAGGTCAGTGAAATCCCCTCAGGATTTATCATGAGATCTTGTACCTCAGATTGTAGAACCTTTGTCAGTGTCAGCCATGTAGATGAGTCACGGCCATTGCTTGGCCAGTGTGCTCTCTGTGAAAGTCAGAGAGAATATTTTCTCTCCATGTGACTCTCCTTAGGCACACGCTACATCATTCATCACTTTCCTGTTTGGCCCCATAATCTCCTTGATCAGAAAATTTGGGACACTATCGAGGTACATGACCTTACATTACAAGTTCTCATATGTCCTGAGTCTTAATTGACCTTAGAAGGCTAGGGCCAAAGTGTTGGCTTTCCTTGCAGCCCTCCTCTTTCTCTAATTTTGGTCTGAAAACTTAGGTTGTTAACCATCCAGAAGACAAGATTGTTGTTATTATCAAACAACTTAGGCTGTTAAGCTTAACCTCACTATCTGTCTGCATATCAAACATCTTAGGCATAATATGGAACAG
>NW_004524650.1:7042397-7048443 GCF_000260255.1 Octodon degus | reverse complement strand
GAAGAATGTATGCAATGTGTTAATTATTGAAACTGTCCTACCAATTTGGTTTGAAACTGTCTCATTGCTATTTGTTTCTCAATAAAATTATGGAGAAATAAAATAAAGTCCCAAATGGGGTAAGAAGGGTGTAGGGGAGGTACAGCAGATAGAATTTCAACCCTCTAGCTTTGCTCAATTAGATGAAAAAGGGAAAAATTCTTTTAATTTGAGAGCAGTTGGCTCCAACTAGTGCCACACTGCCGAGGAAAGAGGCACAAACTGGGTTCAGGCAGGGCTCATGCTCTGGTTCTAGATGTGGCAGTGTATCTCTACTTCTGGATTACTGATGAGTTGTGTGACACAGGAAGTTAATCACTTCCATAAAAATATTATTTTTTGTAGAGTGCTTTAAAATTAAAGAATATTTTTATACTTATTGATTTGCTTATGTACAACTTCAGGCTCTTTGAAGTAGGTCTTGTCCCTTCTGTCAGCAAAGAAATAATAGAGAGATCTTGCTCAGAGTTCACAGCAGGTAAGTGAGAGAGCTGGGGTGAAGGTCCAGGTCCTCTGTTTACAAGTTTCATCTCTTATATTGCATATAAATCATATCACTCCTGCTTTCTGAGGGTGAGGAACAAAGATACAGCTACCTCTTCACCTTGACATCTAAAAGAAATGTGGTTACTTTTACAGAGGTGAATGGAAATCTCAGAGGCTCATAAAGGCCCATTTCTTGGTAGTGGGGACACATCAACCTCTCCTCTGGGTCAATCTACCTGACTGCTTAGTGAGGCAGCTCTCCTGTAGTATTTCTTCTGTTAAGATACATAAGACACTGCCCCTCTAATACACACACACACACACACACACACACACACACACACGTGCATGTGTGACTAATCCAGATTTGGCAGAGGAGAATGCTTCTATCTGGAGCTCTAATAAGTGACCCAAATAATTGACTTCCTGAGAGCACACAACTTTTACCTCTTAACCACTATGGTGGGTACTGGGTTTGCATTTATGATCTTTTGCATGCGGACTTAAGGATACCTTAGTGTGACATAAATCACAGGAAATCTTGTAGTGAATAGTGATAAAAACAATTGCCCTATAGTTTTGCCCTTCCTCTAACACATACATCTTGAGCCTTGTACATCTAGATTCAGCATTAGTTCTATCTAAAATGCTCCTCCCAGGGCATTGCCTTTGGCAAGTGTGAATATGATGTCCAGATTGTGACAAGGATCGTTGTCTTGTCATTTAAAGCCAAGAACTTTTCTCCCCCCAGTAAAAGTATTTCTCAATCAAAGTGCTTATTGAGCATGAAACTCAATGACCCTTTAAAGGGTGATTGTAATACTCCCACAATCAAAGATGTGAACTTTTGGCTTTGTTAATGTTGAGTCTTGGCTCAAAGTTTGAAGGCCATGTGGAATTCTGTCCTGTACTTGCAAATGTTTGGAGAACTGCTCAGTCAGCCTTTGGGAAAACATGCCTGCATCCTACTGCATTCTCCCAGCTTTGTTCTTGTCAATACAGAGATCAGTCAGAGTCTGAATCTGCATCTCAGACCTCCTCTGTTCCCTGAACACATAGAACAAGATGCAGAGTAGTCAGATAAAAAATAATGAATTCAGGTTATTTGTGGGGATGTCGTTTCTATTTCTGTAGCACTTAAACTTTCTGGAGTGCTTGTGTGATATCATCTGGCCCACATAGACATCTAAGAAGTAAAAATGAGCCAGACTTTCTTTTTATTATTTTGTAGATAAAGAATAAAAAATGTACAAATGCACAGATAGAAGTACATGGTGAAAGAAGATGTGTGTTTGTGTATGTGTGGGTAAGCACATGATATGTTCATGCACATGAAGAAAGGAGACATTTAATCATTCAAAATGATTTAAGGCAATAATAGATGATAGGGGCTTTTGAATCATATCAAAATTTTGTTTCCTATCTCATTTCAGGGCTATCTGGAATTTTATTGACTTCAGAGCTCAAAACACCCAAACTGGGAATTCCCACATGCACAAGCCAGTTTGTCGCTGAAGTTCACCTGCCCTTGGCAAGTAAAAGGAAGAGCAATATGTCTCTTGTTTTACAGACTTGTGACTGGTGTCTGTCTTTATCTAGAGCCCCTGATACTTTCAGTAGATTGTAGAGAACTAACAGCACAAATAAAAATGCACAGAACTGGTGATTAGAATTTTAGAACTACACATTTTCTAAAGAGACAGAGCTGAGGATGTAGTTCAGTGGTATGATGCCTGCCTGGCAAGTGCAAGATCCTCAGTTTGATTTATGGTATCCCCTACAAAGAGAGGGGGGGGTGGAGGCAGACAGACAGACAGACAGACACAGAGACAGACATAGACAGACAGGCAGGCTGGTAGCAAACTGAGTTTAGTTTCTTTTTAATTGCATATAGTGGTCCAGAATGGCTTTTATTTGTCCTTGTATGTTAGCCCTTGTGTGTTCTGAAAGTGTTAACTTTTAGCTCCTTTCTAAGCTGTTCTATCTCTGCAACACTATCTACTGAGCTAATAATCAACTCAGGATACTAGGTAGTGTAGAACCCCCTTTAATGAGGAAACCAGCAACTGATGCTGCAAGTTAGAAATCAGCCTGATGGCTAACCTGGATGGCTGTAATGCACTTATATGAGTCACTTTAAATGTCATGTTTCACTATTCCTGCTCTTTTAGGTCTATTAAGGAGAGAGGAAAAAACTAGCTAGAGAAAATGAATAACTTGTGTTGATTTTCCAACTTCAATTGAAATTTTTATAAAATACATTTAAAAATGTTCTTAAGCAGAAACTAAAGGGGCTTGGGGCCCAAGCGCAGGCCCTGCGAGTGTGTGGGAGAGCTTCTGTGCTCCTCTGTGCCTGTTGGACCTCTCCGGACCAAGCCCAGGCCCACTGCATGAGTGAGACCTTTTGCCTCACTCTTGGGACCCCTCCACCCCTCCAGAGCCAGCCCAAGCCTGCCTTGTGAATGAGAACTTCCACTGTGCTCATGAGACCCCTCCAGACTTGCTCAAGCCCAGGCCCAGTGAGTGTGTGGAACAGCTTCTGCACTCTTCTGTGCCCCTTGGATCCCTCCAGACCCAGCCCAGTCCTGGCATACAGGCCTGAGGTGAAATGCTACAGCTGAAGTCCATGCAGAGAGACGAGGGGCCAAAACCACCCAACTATCCAGGAACAGAACATCTTGCGGGGGTGGGGGGAAGAAGGTATACAAAATAACTACATTTTTTTAGTTAAGTATAATAAGATTCTAAGGCCATAATCTTATACATTTATAAAACTAATTGATAATATTATCAGGATAGTATTATCAGGATAATTATTGACTGTCAATGTTTTCTCTGGGGAGATTGATGAAATCCTTCAGCTATTAGGTCTAAGCTAAGTTTTATATAAATAAAACTAGTTTTTTAATTAAAAAAAGAAAAATCCCTGATTCTGACAGTACACAAGAGTGAGGGGCTGGGAAAGATGGCTCAGTAGAATAAGTACTTTCCTGACAAGCACAAGGGCCTGAGTTCAATCCCCTGTTCTGAAAAACAAAAAAAGTGAACTTCTTCTTTTTAGCAGTTCAACAAGGGACCAAATGCTAAGTATAGAACAAATCCTACCTCACAAAGATATTCTTGTCTGGGGCTGAGCTAGA
This sequence comes from Octodon degus, assembly GCF_000260255.1. Lineage (NCBI taxonomy): Eukaryota > Metazoa > Chordata > Mammalia > Rodentia > Octodontidae > Octodon > Octodon degus. Next base: position 7,044,778 of record NW_004524650.1, on the reverse strand, counting down.
ACCACAGATAGGTCACAAAACATGCCAATAGTTTTCTCTTGCCCCTTTCCGACCTCAAACAGGCCAGTCCAGCACAGCATGGCATCTCTGCGTTTCTCAGTCTAAGCAACTCTAGAAACCCAGAGTGTCAGCTTTATAAACTCAGGCACTTCCACAGATGGGACAGACCTTTATACAGTGTTTGGCATAGCTACTATGGAGATGCCCAGAATTAATCTTCACATACATGTGACTGAGTATTTTTGATGCCAAGAATCATTCTAACTCTTTTCAGAGGCTGCATCTGTACATTCTCTGGAGTGTACTTTAGGGAGAAGAGACAATGGACTCAGATATACTTTTATGCAAATGATGTTTTATCTCTAAAAAGCTAACCAAAGCCCCTTTATTTTTTTAAAATAATTTTATTGAGAAATAAATAGCAATGAGACAGTTTCAAAGCCGATCAGTAGGACAGCTTCAATAATAAACACATTGCACATTGTTGTCTTAGTGGTTATTCATTGTACAAGATGCAGACATGATGACCCATCCACAAACACTATTAGAACAAATCTTCTTATTCGTTGAATTAAGAGAATGTGGCTGTATATCTATCTTAGCTATTTTGGATATAAACATACAAAATGGTCATTCATTTGTATCCCCTTTTTTGTTTAGTTTTGTCAGAGAAAGGTATTCATTGTCATTTAAATATTGTAGGTGCATGAATTCAGGAAAATATTCCAATACACTCCAGTAGTCCAAATAAATGCATACATATTTATGAGTGTTACCTCTTCTTTTGAATTTTTCCCCTCACCAGTATATAGGGTCTTCTTTGTTTCATTTGATCATTCTTGGTTTGAAGTTGAAACTGTCTGAAAACAGGATTGCTACCCTTGTTTTTACTGAGGTGCTTGGGTGTGTAGTATTGTTTTCCATCCTTTGAGTTTCAGCCTATGAATTTCTTTATGCGTTAAGTCTGTTTCTTGCATACAGCAGATTGATGGATTTTGTTTCCTAATCTACTGAGCCAATCTGTTTCTTTTAATTGGTGAATTGAGTCCATTTACATTGATGGTTATAATTAAGATGTATTGACTTATGATTGACATGTTATTTACTTAATGTTATTTACTCTTTTTTTTTCCTGTGTTTAATTGTTTGCCATATTTAGTGGGTTCCTTCTGTTCTTGTTCATGGAGTTCTGATCATTTTGGTCCCCCGCTACAACATCTTTTAGTATTCTTTGTAGGTTTGGCTTTTCCATCATGAAATTCTTTATTTGTTCCTTGTCATGGAAGTTTTTTACATCTTGATCAAACTTGAAAGAGAGTTTTGCAGTGTATAGTAGTCTGAGCTGGAATTTATTTTCATAGAGGACTTGAAGTACTCTGCTCCATGGTCTTCTTGCCTTCATGGTTTGTGAAGAGAAGTCTATTGTTATTCTGATGGCTTTTCTTTTTAAATGTGATCTGTTTATTTTCTCTAGCAGCTTGCAGCTTATTGTTCTTGTGCTGAATTTCTGGAATCTTGACTATTAGATGTCTTAGTGTGTTTTTAATTAGGTTGAAGTTGTTTGGAGTTCTGTATGCTTTGGGTACCTAAATATTAGATTGTTTCCTCATAGTTGGGATGTTTTCTGCTGTTACTTCTTCCCATATTCTTTTTATATCATTTGTATTGACTACTTTTTTCTCATTGATGCCTATTCTTCTCACGTTCTTCATCTTTGCATTGTCTTGCAGGTGATAAATTATTTTTTCCTGTAGCTTAGTTGTTTTTAAGAGATTTTTTCTTACATTTTCTTACAATCATCGACAGCATTGTCAAGATCTAAAACTATTTTCATTTTCACTCAAACAGTTTTGCAAGCTTGCGATTCAGATTTTAAGTTCCTCTAAATCTCTTTGACTCTGCTTCATGCAATCTATTTCTTTCCTGTGTTGCTGATTCAAGTAATCTGTCATTTTTCTAATCTTTTTTTTTTTTATCAGCGTCTCTTTTTTGGGAAGAACTGGGGATTGAACTCAGGCCCTTGCACTTGCCATGGAAACACTTATTCTACTGAACCATCTCCTCAAGCAATCTCCCCAGCCCCTATCTGTGTCTTCTTGAGAAAAAGTTATTAATTCTTTTACTACAGAGATTATTTCTGATCTGATTTTCTCTATATGTTTCTGCATTTGATTCTTTACCTCAGACACTATTTTTTTTAAATTGTATTGATAAACAGCAATGAGACAGTTTCAAATCAAATCACAGTGCATATATTCTTCTTAGTGGTTAATTGCTGTACAAGATGCAGAATTGAGATCCTATTTACAAACACCATTAGAACAAATCATTCTATTCATTAAGAGAATGTAACTATATATCTATCCTAACCACTTTGAATA
>NW_004524650.1:7030559-7031064 GCF_000260255.1 Octodon degus | reverse complement strand
GTTTGCACATAAGTCCAAAAATCTTACCATATACAACCTTGAAGCAGGACAGTCCCACAATACTCCTTTTCCTGTCTCTTCCTTTCCTTCACCACCCCATTCTTCTTGAACAACCATCTACTTGAGAGATATCATAGCAGCAACTGGCATGTCATGAGAAGCAGCTCATATTCAGTAGACCAGAATGACAGGCATTCCAAGCATGAAACTACTATTACAGATCACCATCTGCAGTACAGTAGGTTAGTTCACAGGTATCAGTATATATAGTTAGTCAGGGTGACAATCTTTGCAAATAACTGCTAGATTAAAAATTTTCTGAAGATTCTCAGGACATGGACTTGCACATCTTCTACATATAACTGTATGGCTTGACATTATCATGTTTCATAGCTCTTCCCCTTTCCCTCTCTTGATTAGTTAGTCCTTGAGATCCTGCTTTCCTTTTACTTGTATTATATCTTTCTATTTGTATTTCTTCTTTGGAGTTCTTATACTAGGGAGA
>NW_004524650.1:7028611-7029777 GCF_000260255.1 Octodon degus | reverse complement strand
ATAGCATTGGGTCTTCTGTTTAACTGGCAATGTCAGAAATTATTGACCTGAGTCCCCCACAGCTCAACATAACAGCATGGCTTTACTTCCTATATTTTGTCTTCATACATTTCTACTGGATGGTTAAGACCAAGGTAAAGCAGGACTGATGCAACAAGAGTTGTAGCTTTTGGGTCTGAGAAGGTCAGTGAAATCTCCTCAGGATTTATCGTGAGATCCGGTACCTCAGATGGTAGAACCTTTGTCAGTGTCAGCCATGTGGATGAGTCACGGCCATTGCTTGGCCAATGTGCTCTCTGTGAAAGCATAACAGAGGGTTTTCTCCCCATGTGACTCTCCTTAGGCACACTCTACATCATCGAGCACTTTCCTCTTTGGCCCCATAGTCTTGATCAGAAAATTTGGGGCACTACCGAGGTACATGACATTGCAGTACAAGTTCTCATATATCCTGAGTCTTAATTGACCTTAGAAGGTTAGGGCCAAAATGTTGGCTTTCCTTGTAGCCCTCCTTTTTCTCTAATTTTGGTCTGCAAATTTAGGTTGTTAACCATCCAGAAGACAAGCTTATTGTTATTATCAAGCGATTTAGGCTATTAAGCTTAACCTCACTATCTGTCTGCATATCAAACGTCTTAGGCATAATACGGAACAGGTATTTTTCATCAAGTATTGATATACTGAACTTTAAGTACCTACATAATATGATAAAAAACATTTAAAAATTAGATTACATTTTAAAAATAGGATAAAGAATTCTATACTTCCCATGTTTGCCCTTAAGTCCAAAAATCTCACCATATACAACCTTGAAGCAGGAGAGTCCCACAATATTCCGTTTCCTGTCTCTTGCTTTCATTCACCACACCCTTCTTGAACATCCACCTACCCAAGAGACATCGTAGCAGTAACTGGCATATCATGACAAGCTGCCCATATTCAGACTACCAGAATGGCAGGCACTCCAAACATGAAACAACTATTACAAATTACCAAATGCAGTGCAGTAGCTTAGTTCACAAGTATCAGTATATATAGTTAGTCAGGGAGAGAATCTTTCCAATTAACTGCTAGATTAAAAAATCTTCTGAATATTCTCAGGATCATTGCCTTGCTCATCTTTTAAATATAACTGTATGGCTTGACATTGTCATGTTTCCTAGCTC
>NW_004524650.1:7027719-7028511 GCF_000260255.1 Octodon degus | reverse complement strand
CTGAAATCCTCTATGATCTCTTTTTTCAGAGTACTGTAATTTTCCTTGAAAAGATCTTTGACTTCTTTAGTTAGAGGAATTCCAGGATATTTCATTTTCCTCAGAGCTATTGTAAAAGGTATTGTTTCTGTAATTTCCCTCTAATTGTGTTTGTTGGCTGTGCTGAGAAATGCTATTGACTTTTGGGTATTGACTTTATAACCTGCTATGCTTCTGAATTTCTGTATTAATTCTTGTAGCGTCTTGGAGGAGTTTTTTGGGTCTTCCAAGTAAAGTACAATGTCATCTGCAAATAAAGATAGTTTAACTTTTTCTTTACCTATTTCTTCATTTTATTTTTTTCTCTTGTCTAATGGCTGTAGCTAATGATTGCAGAACTATATTGAAAAGAGTGGTGACAGAGAACATCCTTGTCTTGTACCAGACCTCAGAGTAAAATATTTCAGTTTCTCCCCCATTTAGGATTATGGTAGCTGTTGGATTTTCATAAATGGCTTTTTCCAGAGTGAAGGAGAGGCCATCTATTCCAATTTTCTGTAGGACTTTGAACATGAATGTGTTTTTGAGTTTGTCAAAAGCCTTTTCTGCATCAATGGAGATGATCACGTGGTTTTTAGTTTTCACTCTGTTGATATAGTGTATTACATTGACAGATTTTCGAATATTGAACCATCCTTGCATCCGTGGGATGAATCCTACCTGATAATGGTGTATGACCTTCTTCATGATTTGCTGTATTCTATTTGCTAGTATTTTATTGAGGATTTTGGCATGTATGTTCCTGAGGGAGAT
>NW_004524650.1:6988821-6999282 GCF_000260255.1 Octodon degus | reverse complement strand
AGATGTTCTGCTCCTGGACTAGCTGAGTGGATCTATCCTCTACATTCTCTGCAGGGATTGCAGCTGCAGGGTTACATCTGAGGCATGTATGCCAGGCCTGAGCTGTGCCTGGAGGGGGCAAGGTGAAGAAGGGGAAAGAGGAAGCTCTCCCACACACTCACTGGACCTGGGATAAGACTGGGTCCGGGGGTTCCGGAACACGGCAAAATTCCTACTCTGCTGATGGGGTGGGCGAGGTACTGCAGAGTGGTGGTGGGCCGCCCGAGGGAGAGGGAGAGGGTCCGGCCCACACTGAGCCTGGGCCTGGACTGGACCCAGCAGCGCAGGGTAGCAGGAAGCTCTCCACACACTCACCTGACCTGGGCTAGGACTGGGTCTGGGGGGTTCCTGGAACTTGGCAGAAATTCCTACTCGGCGGGCGGGGTGGGGGAGGTACTGCAGAGTGGTGGGGGGCAGCCCAACGGGGTGGGAGAGGGTCCGGGCCATGCTGCACCTGGGCTGGGACTGGTCCTGCCGGCACAGGGTAGCAGGAAGCTCTCCACACACTCACCGGATCTGGGCTAGGACTGGGCCATTCCAATTTGTTTTGAAACTGTCTCATTACTATTTGTTTCTCAATAAAATTATTTAACAAAAAGAAAAAGAAAATAAAAAAAAATCAAATGTCAGGAGGAGAGAGAGGCTCACTAGTTGTTATGGCTTCTGCTCCTCCCTTTGTTTTTTGCTGTTTTCCACAACCATGATTTGCTATACTCTGCCACGTGCCATTCTGCCTTGGAGCCACCTGAGTGTGGACTGAAATTTCTACTAGCTGTGAGCTAAAAAAATCTTTCCTTCCTTAATTCTGAGTGTTGTGTATTTTTTCCAGGAATGACAGAAATGTAACTGAGCCACTCTTAGTTGTTTTTCTCTCATTGCTGAGACAAAAGATTTGCAATGTTAGAGGAGGAAAGGTTTATTTTCCTCATAGTTTATAGATGTTTTAGTCTGTAATCAACTGGCTCCAAGATAGGGTGGTACATGGAGAGGGGCAACAGTTCACAATGGCAAAAGACAGCAAAAGATAGAAGGGAGAGTAGAAAGAGTCTTCCTTTCCTCTTATACTCTAAATAGGCTACCAGATTAAGGCAGTGCCAAACTAATCAGTGGACTGATTTACTAAACACACACCCTTGATCCCAGCATCACACACTGTGGATTCAGCCAACTCCAAAAAGCCTATCCCTTACAACTGTATAAGGCTTCAGGTAGACAGTCACAAGCCCTAACAGAGGAACAGTGGGTGTTGAGTGTGGTGAGATTGTGAAAGAAAGGAATAGGAGAAAAGTCCTGCCCTCTGCAGTTCCCAACCTTATCATGCTGAGACAGGAGAACATAGGGCTATGGGCAAGTAAATTGAGGAAGGTTCTACTCCACTCCCCAGGCCAGAGCACTGCAGTCTACTCTTTTTTTTTTCAGTCTACTCTTAAACACATCATATAGAATTAGATATCACTTTAGGCAGTCATTATCCACAAACTAACCTCACAGAGGCTACAGAGGCTGATGTAACCCATGGCCTACAGAAAGCAGCAGGCCCGTGGCAACAGTGTTTAAAGTGTGGGCAGGGGTGAGATATTACCCTTGGTCTGAAAAGGTTTTTGCCACCAAAAAGAACTGTTGTGAGAGCAGAAAGGTGCCAAGAACTAAGCACAGAATACGCAGGGCAAATCTCTTTCTCTGCCCTCCATAAAAAGAGAAAGAGACTTTGCCTATTAGTGCTTGACTAATTTCTTAAGCCATGCTGAGCTTAGGGTTCTTACTCTTCTGGGCACCTAGGAGGGGCAGAAGGAACTCTTGGATTGAAATACTGCCTGCTGGGTTATCACAGGGGTGGTCCTGGTTGAGTGTCACCATGTGGTGTCTGGGGGCCTCTTGTGGAGACACAAAACCCAGGCAAGAGAGGTCACGGAGTCTATTCCCTGTAACACTCATTTGCCATGGTGATTTTACATCTTTCTGCTGACCCCAAAGTCCTGAGCTGATTAAAACTTCTTATAAATCTGGGCCCAGACAGTTCAACCTGTCAAGGCCTGCTCAACAAGGAGGCTAAGCACAGCTCAGGCTCATGAGTGCTGATGTGCCAGACCTGCCTTCCCAAAGGGCCCAGACCTTTGCACTAAGAGGAACAGTTAATTCCCAGTGGGGGACACTCTATCACCAAAGGACTTTATCTTAGGTCGAGTTCAAGTGAGCCTGCTAAAACTTTGGCGAAGGTCCTTTCCTGATCTTGGTATAGAGCAGAAGCAGGTAGCAACTCAGACTACCTTAAAGAGAGAAGCATGGAGACCCCACCTCAAAGTCAGTTTGCATTCTGAACTATCCCAGCCACAGAAAATACCCAAGCTCAGGCCCTTTAATAGGTAACCCTAACATTGCCCATTCTTCCTTCTTACAGATTCAACTGAATTCAAAGGCACTTCAATAAGAGTTCGTGTTCTTGCTATCTTTGCTGTATGCCCATTATCCAGTTCACTGCTACAATAAAAGCAGGCTCCATGTTGCTTTTTTCTCTCTGGTTTCCTTTTACTGATATAGCTATATGGGTTCAGAGCCACTTGAGTGTATACTGCTTTGGGGACATTATGCTCACTATAGGAACACATGCATCCTTGTCCTGGGTTCTGGCTTCATGCTGAGTTGGAATCATGGTCTCTTTCCCAGCTCTGTGTCACACCACAAGAGCAGAACCTATGCTCTTAGTCTTCTAGTACCCTTATGAAAGCAGCTCTGTTTCCTCCAAACTATATTCCCACAGGGGCTAAAAACAGCACTGAAGGCCATGTGGAAGACAGATACCTTTCACTCCTCCATTGTCCTCCTCTCATTCCTCTGATGGACAAATTAACAAACAAGGTATATTTCCATTTTTTTTCTTAAAAAGCAAAAGCCACATACATTGATTCATGCTAAAAATCCCCTAAGAAGAGTCACCAGACACAGCTCCACTCCATATACCACTATCCACATGCATGGCAATGAAACTGCCTAGCAAGTCTGCACCTGCCTAGCATGCAAATGGGCCTAACAATTATGCATACACTCAGTACTAGCAGTGGGGACACATGTTTCAACATGAGAAGAAAGATACAAATGATAGCACCTTGCTGAGTCCCAGAGCCAGCCAAAGGCAGCCAGAACAGAAACAGAAAGGTCTTGCTGCTTAGTGGACTGTGCACTTCTATTAAGACAACACACTTTGGGGCCGGGAGATGGCTCAGTAGAATAAGCACTTGCCTGGCAAGTGCAAAGGTCTGACTTCAATCCCTGGTTCTGAAAAAGAAAAAGACAACACTCTTTAGGATCCAGCCAAATAGTTCAGAAGACTAAAGCTCCTGCTTAGGCAGAACACAGTGGCCACAGTTCAATCCCTGGCATGCCATGCCAGCCTGGCCCCCAGTGAGCACTGAGACTGCCATTGAGACTGGGCATGGTGGGGCGAGCCTGTAATCCCAGTGCTTGTGTGGCTGCAAACAGTAGAATCACTATGAGTCTGATCTATGTAGTGAGACCCTATAGACCCTACACTAAACATAAACAAAACAAAACAAAAGAAAAAAACAAAAAACAATACTCTTTGCCCTTTAATGTCATCACTATCAGGACAAACCAGCATCCACCAATAGCAGGTAGAGACAAGGTCTGTTGGCTGAGAACATCAAGCAAGCCTTAAAGAGTGCTGTCCATTTCCAGCTGGGCCTCTCTTCCTCTTACCACAGAATCATTTACCCTCCACAGCCCTGATCCTTCTACACCAGCTCGCCCTTGAGCAGCTACATCTTTTTCTTGGCAATGCTTGAGCTCCAGTACCACAGGTGTCCCACTGTGCCCTGCCTAGGGGAGCACTGGCTTCTTACCTATAGGCATTTCCCCGGGTTCCATCCTCAGCTTCTCCCTTTCTCAATCACAAAGCATTCTAGGGGCATTTCTTATCCTGTCTTTCTGTGATGATGAGTCCCAAATATGTGCTCAAATGCCCCACAGGTACTTCTACTCAAATACCCCATCAATACCTCTATTTAGTAGCTCTCATACTCACTTATGCTCCATCCATGGAACTGCTTCTTCCTCTGTGATCCCAGGCTCCAGAAATGACACTGCATTCACCAAGTCAGCCAAGCCAGAGATATGGGCATGATCTGAGCCCCTCTTTTCCCCTGTCCCCAGTTCATGCACCAGAACCTATGGAGCACATGTTTCCATGCTCCCTGTCTCTATTATGGATACCATCACTTTTTTAACAGAATTCCTGCCATACCCTCTATCTGGATCACTCACCCCCAGCCACTGCTTTCCTCACAGCAGCAGACAGAACTGCTTGCAACAATGACTCCACCATTGAACCCCACTCTCCTCAGAACTTGGGGTACTTGGAGTCTTTGCCTCTCACTCTGGCTTTCACACCTGTCCAGACTCCTGCAGTTTGAGAAATCATCTGCATTCCTTCTTTTCTTCAATTTGGATTTCAACTATCATGAAGAATCTGACCACACCCTGAATCAATGTTTCTGCAGCCTAAATGAGAAATGTCCCTTTAGTTTTGGTCCAGAGAGTCCCCAGTCCAACATAACCCCAAGTTTCAAACACAGTGTCTCAGGAAAGTGTCTTCCTTCCTGTAGCACATCTGTGTGCTCACATCTTGTGAACAGGCAGACACTCTCATAATAGCCCAGCAGCTCTTAGGATTTTCTGCCCCTGCTCAGAGACTGGAGAGCCTCACTACTTTGTCATGAGCTGGAAGGGAATTTGGGGGTGATTCATAAGGGAAACAATAGTGGGGAGAAGGAGATCAATAGCCAGAAGGCAGAATCTTCCTCCCTTAATCAAAAACCAGATGGTTTACCCAAATCTATCGTTTGTTTTCCCTTGAAACTTCTGGTATTCTGCACCATAAGCACCAGCAATGGGTATGACTTGAAAGTGACATCTTATCCTTAGATATTTATTATAGTAATTCCACAGAAACCATACATACTGAAATAGAGTGATCAGTTTTAGCTAAGTAACATTTCCTCTTAAGACTACACACGTCTCCTTTTTCTTGAGCATTCTGAATTCATGGAACCTTGGAGCCATCTCTGTCATCATCAGCCAGCTGCGTTTTCTTTTTAAAAGATTCTATTGGGGTATGATTGATAGTGGAAAGCTGTATACATTTAATATACACAACTGGATGAATTTGGAGATACTACCCAGGGAATCATCACTGCCATCCTCTAAAGCCATAAACCTTCCAAGCCTTTTCCTACCTCATTCATTATATTTTGTGTAGTAAGAAAACTTAATGTAAGATCTTCCTTCTTAGAAGATTTGAACTCAATTCTGTACTTTTAGTTATAGGCACTATTCTGTAAATAGTCTCCAGAACCTATTCATCTTGTGTAACCAAAACTTTGCACCTTCTGACTATGACTTCACCATTCCCTCTCCCCTCCAAGACCCTGAAAAATACCTTTCTACTCACTTTTATAAGTTTTACAAGTTGACATCATTAAATGCAGTTTAAGCTCACAGTGATGCTTGGAATAGAATGAGAGCAGCTCACAAGGGACACCACTGCAAACACAAGGTTACTAGGGGTGGGTTCTGTCTTCATGAGCTATCAAGAGTGCTGGTGACCCCTCCAGATGAATTGAGAACCGAGTGAGCCATTGAATTATAAGTACTTTAGGAAAGTGAAGACTTGGGACAAATGTATTAGGTGACTTTGGGGAGGGGGGGCTGGAACGATGAAGAAGGGAAGTAAGGGAGAGAGGCTTGCTCTCTGCCTTTCTTGCTGCTGCAGCCTTTTTCTTTGGTGGTTTTCACCATCAAAAACAACTCACCTCTGCCATGCGCAGATCTGCCTTGGCATCAGCAAAGTATGGATTGAAACATCCATGAACAATGAGCTAAGTAAACCTTTCTTTCCTTAATTTTGGGTGTCAGGTATTTGTCCCAACAAGGCAAAAAGTTGCAGATATCTCAGAATGAGGATGCATAACCCACAGCTTCTTTATGAACTTGTCAAATACAGTGTGCTGAAGAGCATGAGAAGATCCAACACTGCTCTGAATGACCTGCCAACCCTGGTCTTCTATAACTTATTCAAGGATGCCTTCATGGGGGAACACAATGAGGTCCTAAAGGTAATGGTACAGGACTGGCCATTCTCCTACCTTCCTTTGAAGGCCCTGATGCATCTGAGGACACAAAAGTCCCCACATAGTCCGTTTGGAAAAATCACAACACAACAGAGAACCCTAAGGACTTTGGAAGCTCTACTGGAAGGACTTGATATGCAGCTGTCCCAGAAAGTTCACCACAGGTGAATGTGATACACAGATGCTGAAAGGAGGGCAAGAGAATTCAGTGTAGGAGCATGCTGAGATAGTGATTGAGACTGGGTGGGGTGGCGCGCACCTGTAATCCCAGCACTAGGGAGGCTGAAAACAGGAGAATCACTATGAGTCCGATCTACATAGTGAGACCCTGTAGACTCTGTAGACCCTATCCTAAATACAGAAGAATACATAATAAATGGAGACTGAAGTGTGAAGAAACATCTAATTTTGAGGTGGATTATATCATTCTTCTCTATTGCTGAGCACCACCTGGGAAGGGGTTTCCTGATGATAAGGTTGCATGTGCAGGATGTGGTGAACTCTAAAGGACCTGCAAATTCCTGCTCTTACAGGACTGCAAGCGAAACCAAGATCAGATAAAGGTTAAAAGGATAGCAAACTAAAGCATGAAACACAGGGGCACACCTGGTGCCTATAAACTGGAATAGAAACACAAGTAGGAATTGGGGTCTTTATTTCAATGCTAAGGCTCATACCTGTTTTTCCAGCAGGAGGTCGAAACTAAGTTCTGGATTGGAGGAATGTACACCAAGAATTCTGGACTGGAGGGCTCAGGGCCATGAAAGCTGCTGACTTATCAGTTACCAGTCATGAAAGAAATGGCAAACCTGGGGTGACTGACAAAAAGCTGACCTTGATAATATTTACAAACCTTCACTTTAAATGCTGGAATTCACCTTGTGACACACAAGGCAAAGTACATCTCTGTCTCTTGAAGTGGGTCAGAAGAGAAAAGCTTCAGTACACCTGTGCTGTGAGAAGATCAGGACCCATTTCAGTGATGTCTTCATAATCCTAAATCTTCTGTGAGCTGTACAACTGGACTCCATTCATAAGCTCCATGTACTTAGTAACTGGGATTTGAAAGCATGAAAGCATTTGTTCCTCATGTCAAGAAGATGAAAAACCTTCACACACTTCACTTGCTATGTGAGAGTCCTGAAATGTTTAATTCATTTGAGGAAAAACAGCTGGTATTCTCACATCTGTGCTTTTAACTTAGGACAGCTGCAAAGTCTCTGGGAGATTTTTATGGATGAAGTCTTTTTCTTGAATGGCGCTCTGCATAAATTGTGAAGGAGCCAGATTGCCTTCCAAGTACTCTCCTTGAGTTGCAGTCCACTGAAGGATTCTGACCTGAAGCATCTGTTCTAATGGACAAGCATCCACAAATGGATACTGATCTTCTCAAGCTCAAGTCACTGACTCTGAGGTGGATCTCAATGTAATCATTCAATACTGAGACCCTCCAGTTTCTAATAGACAAACTGGCCAGCACCATGGAGACCCTGGTCCTAGAACAATGTGACCTCACAAATTCCCAGCTGCTTCCCATCTTCCCTGCCCTGAGGCAGTGCTCTTGAATAAAGACTTTCAGTTTTTATGGGAACACTTTTCCCTAGGCATCCTTCAGGGCCTGCTAAGCCTCTGTGCTGGACTGAGCAGCTTATTCTAAGGGCTGTATCCTGCCCCTCTGGAGTGCTATGATTCTAATATTGAAATGAGTTTTGTGCACTGTGATCAAGTAGTACAGGTCTTTGCTGAATTGGCACATGTCCTGGAGGACATAAGATCATCTCTTAGTGCCCTTATCTGAACCCACTGTGGTTCCTGCATGTTTTTTAAATTCTATAAACAAGCACAGTGGGAATTGGGAATGCACAGAGAAGTATCAGTATCAAAATGCAGTTGCATGTGACTGTTCTGTCCCTGCCCTCATAGGTGACCATATATTTCAACTCTAGAAATCTGTTATAGCTTTCTGCTCTAATTTTTTTTTTTTTGGTTTGTTTTCTGCTCTAACAGATGGCTTTGGGTCATGTAACTGGATTCTGTTGGCATGAAAATAAACTGTGTATTATTCAAATACATTTAGAATTCTGTATAATTTGGGGTGGTTAAGTCTCCTCAGAGGAAATGGGTATGACTAGAGCACTTGGGACTGAACTCAGGCCCTTGCACATGCCAGAGAAACACTTATTCCACTGAGCCATCTCACTGGTCTGGTATGACTAGAATAGTCTATTTCCCTGCTTTTATTGAAATAGACCAAAAAACAACAAAAGAAGAGGTCCCCCAAATTCAAAAGCCAATTCAAAATGGACATCTGAGATGAATTTACACTTCTCAAAGGAAGATATATAAATGGCGAGAAAATATATGAAAAAATATTCAACATCCTTGGTCATTTGAGTAATGCAAATTAAAACAAAACTGAGATTCCATCTCACCCCAGAAAGAAGGAATAATATCAAAAAGTGAGCCAATAACAAATGCTGTAGGTGCTTTGGAGAAAAAGAAACACTCCTGCACTATTGGTGGCAGGGTAGACTGGCACAACCACTATGGAAATCTGTGTGGAGATTCCTTAAAAAGCTAGGATTGAAGATCCCATTTAAGTCAGATACACCCTTCCTGGGCATTTTTCTAGAAAAATTGAAAACCTCTGTTATGGTTTGTGTATAGTTGTCCCCACAAACCTCAGGCAGTAATGGGGCAGTTTCTGGAGTTTGTGATTGATTACTGTGGGTGTGGATACTGCACCTGCCCTAGAGCAAGTAATTTGCATTGCAATTTAAGGTGGGAAGAGAAGTTTGCTGCTTTAAAATTTTTTTTCAATAATTTTATTGCAAAATTAATAGCAATGAGACAGTTTCAAATCTGATTAGCAGGACAGTTTCAATAATTAATACATTGCATATTGTTGTCTTAATGGTTATTCATTGTACAAGATGGAGACATGATATCTTGTTTACAAACACTATTAGAACAAATCTTTCTATTCATTGAATTAAGAGAATGTAGCTGTATATCTAGCCTATTTTGAATATAAACATACAAAATGCTCATTCATTTGTATCCCTTTTTTTTTGTTTAGTTTTGTCAGAGAAAGGTATTCCATTGTGATTTAAATATTGTAGGTGCGTGAATTCAGCAAAATATTCCAATATAGTCCAGTAGTCCATAATAGCAGTGGGTTTTCCATAAGATTGGCAATGTCAAAAGTTGTTGACTTGAGCCCATCACAGCTCAGCATATTAATATGGCTTTACTTTTTATACTTTGTTTCTATAATTTTCTCCTGGATCATTAAGACCAAGATAAAGCAATACGTATATGACAAGAAATGCAACTTTTGCATGTGATAAGGTCAGTCAAATCCCATCAGGATTTATCCTGAAACCCTGTACCGCAGTTTGTAGATCCTTTGTCAGTGTCAGCCATGTGGCTGAGTTACTGCCATTACTTGACCAATTTGCTCTCTGTGAAAACCTGAGAGAATGTTTTCTCTTTATGTGACTCTTCTTAGGCACACACTACATCATTGATCACTTTCCTTTTTGGCCCCATAATCTCCTTGATCAGAAAATTTGGGACACTACTGAATTACATGATGTTACAGTACAGGTTCACCAATATAATGAGTCTTCACTGACTTTGAAGGGCTAAGGCCAAAATATTGGCTATCCTTGCAGCCCTCCTTTTTCTCTAATTTTTGATCTACAAACTTAGGTTGTGAACTCTCCAGAAGAGTTTATTGTTATTACCCTACAACCTAGGCAGTTGAGCTTAGCCTCACTATCTGTGTGAATATCAAACATCTTAGGCATGACATGGAACAGGTATTTTTCATCAAATATTGATATGTTAAACTTTAAGTCCTTATAGAATATAAAGAAAAAAATTTTAAAAATAAAAATGTATGTGAAAAATGGAAATTAACAATTACATGTTTTTTTTCACAGAAATTTAGAAATCTAACCATATACAGCATTGTAGCAGAACAGTCCCTCAAGACCCCTTTTCTTAGATTCTCATCCTGACTAACTATATATACTGATACCTGTGAACTAAGCTACTGCACTGCAGATGGTAATTTGTAATAGTAGTTTCATGTTTGAAGTGCCTGTCATTCTGGTAGTCTGAATATGGGCTGCTTGTCATGACATGCCAGTTACTGCTATGAAGTCTCTTGGGTAGGTGGATGTTCAAGACAAAGTGGGTGGTGAATGAAAGCAAGAGACAGGAAAAGGAATATTGTGGGACTGTCCTGCTTCAAGGTTGTATATGGTGAGAT
>NW_004524650.1:6983037-6988081 GCF_000260255.1 Octodon degus | reverse complement strand
AGCTGTGGGGGACTCAGGTCAATAATTTCTGACATTGCCAGTTAAAGAGAAGACCCAATGCTATTATGGGCTACTGGACTCTTTTTGAATATTTTGCTGAGTTTACACACCTATAATATTCAAGTAACGGAACTTAGGAAAAAAAGGGGTATACAGATGAATGTCCATTTTGTGTCTGTGTATTCAAAGTGGTTAGGATAGATATATAGTTGCATTCTCTTAATGAATAAAATGAAATGTTCTAATGGTGTTTGTAAATAGGATCTCAAGTCCACATCTTGTACAGCAATTAACCACTAAGAAGATTGTATGCGGTGTGTTAAGTATTGAAACTGTACCACCAATTTGATTTGAAACTGTCTCATTGCTATCTGTTTATCAATGAAATTTTGAAACAAAAAAGACCCCTTTTCCTATCTCCTGCCTTTACTCACCACTCCCTTCTTTTTTAAACAAACATCTACCCACTGCTGCTCCTACTCCTTTGTGCTCTTCCTTTTTGCCATCTCCATGAAAATTTGCTTTCTGCTATGTGCTGCTCTGCTTTGGACCCAGCTGAATATGGACTGAAACCTGCAGTAACCAAGAGCTAAATAAACCTTTCCTTCCTTCAGTTTGGGTGTTGGATATTTGTCCTAGTGAGAGAAGAGTAACTAAGACAGAATTCAGTACCACAGGAGTGGGGATATTGCTATGGCTAACTTGACCATGTGGATTACAAGCTTTTGGGAATGGCTTATGGGAAAAGATAGGAAAGGTTCAGAGATGTTGCCTACAAGTGAAGTGCTGGAAATGCTTTGGCTGTTCTGTTTGGGAGAATCTGGTCAGAGCTCAGAAGACCAGAAGGCTGATGGAATGCAGCATGTAAAGACCAGGCTGAGGAGGTTTCTGCTGGGAAGAAGGACTGAATTGGTCATTGGACTCCAGATCATTTGTGGTTTGACTTGGCAGAAAAGTTGTCTGCATTTTGCTGGTGTCCAGAGCCTTGCCTGAGAGTGAATTTAAGCACAGTGGACTGATTAATATTTCAAAGAATCTTTCTTTCTTTCTTTTTCTTTTTTCTTTTCTTTTTTTTTTCTTTTTCCTTTTTTTTTTTTTTTTTTTTTTCAGAACCGGGGATTGAACTCAGGCCCTTGCGCTTGACAGGGAAGTGCTTATTCTACTGAGCCATCTCCCTGGCCCTCAAAGAATATTTCAAAGCAGCCAAATATTGGGGTAGTGGCATGGTTGTTACTGGGGGCTTTTAGCCAGATTTATGTTGAGAAAGAAGATCAAAGAGCCCAGCAGGATGGTTCAAAATGTTGTGAGTTTGGCCAGAAAGAAAGTGCCAATAAAGTTGTGGGATGCAAAGACAGAGCTGAGAGGATCTCCATTGTTGGGAAGGAACTAGAGAATGGAAAGGATGGCCTGAGAGTATCACAGGAGGAGGCAGGTCTTCACCCTTTGCAGCTTCAGAGGGACTCTGCCTTGAGAGGAAAGCTGCAGATCCCCGTGTTGCAGAATGGTGGCAGCAGCTACACCAGG
Source organism: Octodon degus (assembly GCF_000260255.1). NCBI lineage: Eukaryota > Metazoa > Chordata > Mammalia > Rodentia > Octodontidae > Octodon > Octodon degus. The sequence goes on along the minus strand of NW_004524650.1, from coordinate 6,986,557 downwards.
TTTGAGAATGGCGCTGGTATGGAGAAACTATTCTTTGGAATCAGGGTCAGAGACCTTAGTTATTTAGGCACTAGACTCCTAAAGCCAAGAGAGAGGAAAACCTGGGTACTGCTCCAGCTGGCAGCAGACCTTGGTATAATCCACGTGGCAATGGTTTTAGGTGCATTCAAAATGCAGGAGTTCAGAGGTTAATTAAGAAGTTTTCCATTCTTGATTTTAGAAGAAGTCCTGGGAGGCCAGGCAGTGTGCCCCTGAGAGGGCAGTGTGTGAAGCTGTGAGTGAGAAGTCTATTGGGTGCAAACTCCAGAAGTTTGGAAAAGCTAGGAACATGGATCATCTAAGGGAAATTGCAAGGGAGCAAAGCTGGCCTAAGAGAGATGCCATAGAAGCTACCAACACAAGTGCCTTAGGGGCGGAGCCATGTAAGGCCTTTGGAGCTCACAACTCATCACAGATTGCTTCAGATATCCCACATGGAACTGCAGGCCTTTAATGTTTGCCCTGCTGGATTTTGGACTTGGGTTGGTCCCAATGCTTGGCATCCTGCTGTGTGTACCTTTTGGAATGATAATGTTTATCTAGTGCCTTTGAATGTTAAAAAAAAAAGGAAAGATGAAGAAGGGCAGAGGACAGAAAGGGAGGGAGGGAGGGAAGGAGGGACAGAGGGAGAGGAGAGATGGAAGGAATAAGGGAGGGAGGGAAGGAGAGATGGAAGGAGGGAGGGAGGGAAGGAGAGAGAGAGAGAGAGAGAGAGAGAGAGAGAGAGAGACAGAGAGACAGAGACAGAGACAGAGACAGAGACAGAGAATGTGGGAGACCACCCCAGGCAGCCTCAGAATTGACTCTGATTAGCTTCTAGGCCAGTCTGCCCTCTCTCCAGACTGAAAGAGAATCATGAGCAGTAATTCTCCCAAGTCTTATCTGTCCAGATGAATTTTCTTCTGACCACAAGAATGCAAGCCTCTTTCCCAGGCTGCCTGGCCTACTGACCTCTGTGCAAGCCTGGGCTGCCTGCAGAGTACACCCCCCTCAAAGCTGAGCCTGTCCACCACCCGTACTCAACTCCTCCCTTCTCTTTCTTGGATCCCTCTTCAAGTTACTCAGATAACCACACAGTCTCCACTTTGAGAGTACCAGCACTAATCCTGTCATGATAAACCAATTGTGCTGAATCTTTTTAAGTCTGCTTGCTAGAGATTTCTGGGAAATTCATATAGTGTTTATCTGCTTACCTGGGACCAATTCTCCAAACTCCCAAAGTAATGGGATCTGCATTAAGCTTCAAGACATTGAAACAAAGACATTTAAACAAAGAGGGCTTAGATACAAATTATAGTATAACAAAGGCTATGTTGTAGTGTCAGAAAAAAAAAAATTAAAACAGAATTTATGTAGCCAGGGGTGGGATAGGGTAAATTTCTCAATCCTACATGAAAGATCTGTGATAGATTAAAAGAAGGCCCCTTTTCTATTTAAATATCCCACATGGTTTTTTTGAAGCAGTCACTGATTTTGAATGATACAAGACTATCAAGAACCACTGGAATGATGTGTGTGAATGCATTTGTGCATGTGTACAGCAGTTGCTAGAGCATATGAAGAATAAAAGAAACCAAGAGTAGTGTCAATCCAGGTAGGACAGTACCTGAGCTAAAGGAGGACAAGGTGGGAAGAAAAAATTATCTTTGTACAGATTTGTGCTCTCTGGATTTTGAGCCTATGAAAAATTCATATGCATTTGTTTTTTTCTCTGCTGTTTAAAAAGTAAATATAATACCCACAACATTTCATGCAGACAATTTATGAAATTATACAGAGGTTATGAAAACATAATTTTATAGTAGTGACAATTATCTTTTTTCAAGGAATTCTAATCCTTTGGTTTGTTTTCTCCTTTAGGATAGGCTTTGGGAAGAATAGGATCATTTTGGGGTTGAGGCACTTTGGCTTGACTCAGATATACTTCCAGAAAGTGGTGTGACAGCCAGGCATGGTGGCACATGCTTCTAAAGCCACTACTCAGAGGCTGAGTGTCTCAGTCACTGTTCTTTCATTGCTGGGACAACATACTTGACACCCAAAATGAAGGATGTAAAGGCTTATTTAGCTCACAGTCAGTGGAGGTTTTAGTCCATACTGAGTTGGCTGTAAAACAGAGTGGCACATGGCAGAGAGCAACTTGTCATGGCAGCAGCAAAGAACAGAGAGCAAAAGGAAGGAGTAACAGCAACAATGGCTACAGATAGAAAGTCTGTCTCCTTCAAGTTGCATTCAGGCTATCTGCCTCAGGCTAGGAGTAGTGCTCATACCCATAATCTCAGTGGATCATGAGTTAATCATAAACTGTAGAAGTCTGCCCCATAGACTAAAATCTCCACAGTCATGAGGTTTTGGGGGGACAACTAGACACAAGCAGTAACACTGAGGCAGGAGGACTTCTGAGAGTTCAGTCAGCCTCAGCTACATAGTCAGTTTAAGGTCAGCTTGAACATATAGTAGAAGACCATCTTCCAAAAAAAGAAAAAAAAAAGCAAAGCAAAGCAAAGCAAGCAAGCAAGAAAGAAAAAAAGAAGGAAAGAAAGAGGGTATGGCATGCTGGGACTAAGTGATGAATGCACAATGACTTACAAGGCTGTAGAATTGAAGTCAATGGCCAGAGCAGCAACTGGTGACCCAGTCTGCAAAGAACAGCTCTGCTGGAATAACCAGGGACCAAGAAAGGAAATTGTTAGAGGCCCTGTCCCAAAATCTGACTGAGCTGTGTGTGTGTGTACAGCAGCCACAGAAGCAGTTGTGGAGATATGAGGAAACAATGTCAAAGGGTAAGATGAGTAAAGAGAGAAAATTGTGCCTTAATGAACCTGTACAACCCATGTACAACCACAGAGGCACTGACTGCTCAGCACTGAGCTAAAAAGTTGCTTCTGAGAAAAGAATGGGAAGAACAATTCTACCTACATTTTAAAGAGGGAGATGCATTGAATCATGGTAAAGTGGGGAATTTAAAACCAGACCTAAAAGGGTGATGTGGTCACCTAGAGGAATAATGCATCAACAAAATATGAGGGTATTCTGTGGAGGAGAAAAGTTTAATTAAAGAGACAGCATTGATGAGAGATTTGATTTCAGCTATTCAGCCACAGAGCCCTGGTTGGGCAGTGGAGATAGGGCAGCCTCTGAGGAAGGAAGCTGCTGGAAGGAATCAGAGCCTCTCATTTTCATAGGGATAAGATGTCTGGTAGCCTACAAGACTAATGGAGCCTTGCATGAGAAAGACACAGTATCCCTCAAGCCATAAAATCCTTGCTCTTGTCCCAGCAGGCAGATTCTACAACAGGTCACCGAAGGGGATTAAACAGTTTCTACTGAAAACAACTTCCTACACAAAGGCTATCTCCCCAACACTGCTCAGTACAGCCGGCAGGCTACAAAACCTGAGATACAAGTGTTGCCACACTGGTGTCTCTCTCTCTCTCTCTCTCTCTCTCTCTCTCTCTCTCTCTATATATATATATATATA
>NW_004524650.1:6975972-6980922 GCF_000260255.1 Octodon degus | reverse complement strand
CAAAGCACCTACAGCATTTGTTATTGGCTCACTTTTTGATATTATTCCTTCTTTCTGGGGTGAGATGGAATCTCAGTTTTGTTTTAATTTGCATTACTCAAATGACCAAGGATGTTGAATATTTTTTCATATATTTTCTCGCCATTTATATATCTTCCTTTGAGAAGTGTAAATTCATCTCAGATGTCCATTTTGAACTGGATTTTGAATTTGGGGAACCTCTTCTTTTGTTGTTTTATGGTCTATTTCAATAAAAGCAGGGAAATAGACTATTCTAGTCATACCAGACCAGGGAGATGGCTCAGTGGAATAAGTGCTTCCCTGGCAAGTGCAAGGGCCTGAGTTCAGTCCCAAGTACTCTAGTCATACCCATTTCCACTGAGGAGACTTAACCACCCCAAAACATACAGAATTCTAAATGTATTTGAATAATACACAGTTGATTTTCATGCCAACAGAATCCAGTTACATGACCCAAAGCCACCTGTTAGAGCAGAAAACAAACCAAAAAAAAAAAAAAAATTAGAGCAGGAAGCTATAAGAGATTTCTAGAGTTGAAATATATGGTCACCTATGAGGGCAGGGACACAACAGTCACATCCAACTGCATTTTGATAGTTATACTTCTCTGTGCATTCTAAATTCCTACTGTGCTTGTTTATAGAATTTAAAAAACATGCAGGAACCACAGTAGGTTCAGATGAGGGCACTAAGAGATGGTCTTATGTCCTCCAGGACATGTGCCAATTCAGCAAAGACCTGTGCTACTTGATCACAGTGCACAAAACTCATTTCAATATTAGAATCATAGCACTCCAGAGGGGCAGGATACAGCCCTTAGAATAAGCTGCTCAGTCCAGCACAGAGGCTTAGCAGGCCCTGAAGGATGCCTAGGGAAAAGTGTTCCCATAACAACTGAAAGTCTTCATCCAAGAGCACTGCCTCAGGGCAGGGAAGATGGGAAGCAGCTGGGAGTTTGTGAGGTCACATTGTTCTAGGACCAGGGTCTCCACGGTGCTGGCCAGTTTGTGTATTCGAACCTGGAGAGTCTCAGGATTAAATGATTCTATTGAAATCCACCTCAGAGTCAGTGACTTGAGCTTGAGAAGATCAGGATCCATTTGTGGATGCTTGTTCATTAGGACAGATGCTTCAGGTCAGATTCCTTCAGTGCACTGCAACTTAAGGAGAGTACCTGGAAGGCAATCTGGCTCCTTCACAACTTATGCAGAGTGCCATTCAAGAATAAGACTTCATCCATAAAAATCTCCCAGAGGCTTTGGAGCTGTCCTATGTTAAAAGCACAGATGTGAGAATACCAGCTGTTTTTTTCAAATGAATTAAACATTTCAGGACTCTCACATAGCAAATGAAGTGTGTGAAGGCTTTTCATCTTCTTGACATGAGGAACAAATGCTTTCATGCTTTCCCAATCCCAGTTACTAAGTACATGGAGCTTATGAATGGAGTCCAGTTGTACAGCTCACAGATGATTTAGGATTATGAAGACATCACTGAAATGGGTCCTGATCTTCTCACAGCACAGGTGTACTGAAGCTTTTCTCTTCCTGACCCACTTCAAGAGACACAGTTGTACTTTGCCTTGTGTGTCACAAGGTGAATTCCAGCATTTAAAGCAAAGGTTTGCAAATATTATCAAAGTCAGCTTTTTGTCAGTCACCCCAGGTTTGCCATTTCTTTCATGACTGGCAACTGATAAGTGAGCAACTTTCATAGCCCTGAGCCCTCCAGTCCAGAATTCTTGGTGTACAATCCTCCAATCCAGAACTTAGTTTCGACCTCCTGCTGGAAAAACAGGTATGAGCCTTAGCATTGAAATAAAGACCCCAATTCCTACTTGTGTTTCTCTTCCAGTTTATAGGCATCAGGTGTGCCCCGTGTTTCATGCTTTAGTTTGCTATCCTTTTAACCTTTATCTGACCTTGGTTTTGCTTGCAGTCCTGTAAGAGCAGGAATTTGCAGGTCCTTTAGAGTTCACCACATCCTGCACATGCAACCTTATCATCAGGAAACCCCTTCCCAGGTGGTGCTCAGCAATAGAGAAGAATGATATAATCCACCTCAAAATTAGATGTTTCTTCACACTTCAGTCTCCATTTATTATGTATTTTTCTGTATTTAGGATAGGGTCTACAGAGTCTACAGGGTCTCACTATGTAGATCGGACTCATAGTGATTCTCCTGTTTTCAGCCTCCCTAGTGCTGGGATTACAGGTGCGCACCACCCCACCCAGTCTCAATCACTATCTCAACATGCTCCTACACTGAATTCTCTTGCCCTCCTTTCAGCATCTGTGTATCACATTCACCTGTGCTGAACTTTCTAGCACAGCTGCATATCAAGTCCTTCCAATAGAGCTTCCAAAGTCCTTAGATTTCTCTGTTGTGTTGTGATTTTTCCAAACGGACTATGTGGGGACTTTTGTGTCTGCAAATGCATCAGGGCCTTCAAAGGGAGGTAGGAGAATGGCCAGTCCTGTACCATTACCTTTAGGACCTCATTGTGTTCCCCCATGAAGGCATCCTTGAATAAGTCATAGAAGACCAGGGTTGGCAGATCATTCAGAGCAGTGTTGGATCTTCTCATGCTCTTCAGCACACTGTATTTGACAAGTTCATAAAGAAGCTGTGGGTTATGCATCCTCATTCTGAGATATCTGCAACTTTTTTTTTTTTTTTTTGCTTTGTTGGGACAAATACTTGACACCCAAAATTAAGGAAAGAAAGGTTTACTTAGCTCATAGTTCATGGATGTTTCAATCCATACTTTGCTGATGCCAAGGCAGATCTGTGCATGGCAGAGGTGAGTTGTTTTTGATGGTGAAAACCACCAAAGAAAAAGGCTGCAGCAGCAAGAAAAATAGAGAGCAAGCCTCTCTTCCTTACTTCCCTTCTTCATCGTTCCAGTCCCCCCTCCCCAAAGTCACCTTATACATTTGTCCCAAGTCTTCACTTTCCTAAAGTACTTATAATTCAATGGCTCACTTGGTTCTCAATTCATCTGGAGGGGTCACCAGCACTCTTGATAGCTCATGAAGACAGAACCCACCCCTAGTAACCTTGTATTTGCAGTGGTGTCCCTTGTGAGCTGCTCTCATTCTATTCCAAGCATCACTGTGAGCTTAAACTTCATTTAAAGATGTCAACTTGTAAAACTTACAAAAGTGAGTAGAAAGGTATTTTTCAGGGTCTTGGAGGGGAGAGGGAATGGTGAAGTCATAGTCAGAAGGTGCAAAGTTTTGGTTACACAAGATGAATAGGTTCTGGAGACTATTTACAGAATAGTGCCTATAACTAAAAGTACAGAATTGAGTTCAAATCTTCTAAGAAGGAAGATCTTACATTAAGTTTTCTTACTACACAAAATATAATGAATGAGGTAGGAAAAGGCTTGGAAGGTTTATGGCTTTAGAGGATGGCAGTGATGGTTCCCTGGGTAGTATCTCCAAATTCATCCAGTTGTGTATATTAAATGTATACAGCTTTCCACTATCAATCATACCCCAATAGAATCTTTTAAAAAGAAAATGCTGCTGGCTGATGATGACAGAGATGGCTCCAAGGTTCCATGAATTCAGAATGATGAAGGAAAAGGAGACTTGTGTTGTCTTAATAGGAAATGTTACTTAGCTAAAACTGACCACTCTAATTCAGTATATATGGTTTCTGTGGAAGTACTATAATAAATATCTAAGGATAAGATGTCACTTTCAAGTCATACCCATTACTGGTGTTTATGGTGCAGAATATCAGAAGTTTCAAGGGAAAGCAAATAATAGATTTGGGTAAACCATCTGGTCTTTGATTAAGGGAGGAAGATACTGCCTTCTGGCTATTGATCTCCTTCTCCCCACTATTGTTTTCCCTAGGAATCACCCCCAAATTCCCTTCCAGCTCATGACAAAGTAGTGAGGCTCTCCAGTCTCTGAGCAGGGGCAGAAAATCCTAAAAGCTGCTGGGCTATTATGAGAGTGTCTGCCTGGTCACAAGATGTGAGCACAAAGATGTGCTACAGGAAGGAAGACATTTTCCTGAGACACTGTGTTTGAAACCTGGGGTTCAGTTGGACTGGAGACTATCTCTGTACCAAAACTAAAGGGATATTTCTCATTTGGGTTGCAAAAACTTTGATTCAGGGTGTGGTCAGATTCTTCATGATAGTTGAAATCCAAATTGAAGAAAAGAAGGAATGTGGATGATTTCTCAAACTGCAGGAGTCTGGACAGGTGTGAAAGCCAGAGTGAGAGGCAAAGACTCCAAGTACCCCAAGTTCTGAGGAGAGTGGGGTTCAATGGTGGAGTCATTGTTGCAAGCAGTTCTGTCTGCTGCTGTGAGGAAAGCAGTGGCTGGGGGTGAGTGATCCAGATAGAGGGTATGGCAGGAATTCTGTTAAAAAAGTGATGGTATCCATAATAGAGACAGGGAGCATGGAAAGATGTGCTCCATAGGTTCTGGTGCATGAACTGGGGACAGGGGAAAAGAGGGGCTCAGATCATGCCCATATCTCTGGCTTGGCTGACTGGGTGAATGCAGTGTCATTTCTGGAGCCTGGGATCACAGAGGAAGGAGCAGATCCATGGATGGAGGATAAGTGAGTATGAGAGCTACTAAATAGAAGTATTGATGGGGTATTTGAGTAGAAGTACCTGTGGGGCATTTGAACACATATTTGGGACTCATCATCACAGAAAGACAGGATAAGAAATGCCCCTAGAATGCTTTGTGTTTGAGAAAGGAAGAAGCTGAGGATGGAACCCGGGGAAATGCCTATAGGTAAGAAGCCAGTGCTCCCCTAGGCAGGGCACAGTGGGACACCTGTGGTACTGGAGCTCAAGCATTGCCAAGAAAAAGATGTAGCTGCTCAAGGGTGAGCTGGTTTAGAAGGATCAGGGCTGTGGAGGGTAAATGATTCTGTGGTAAGAGGAAGAG
>NW_004524650.1:6970774-6975872 GCF_000260255.1 Octodon degus | reverse complement strand
ATATATTTGGTACAGGATTTCAATATGCAGCTTGGATTCATAGTAAGCCTCCTGTCGCAGCCTCCCCAGCACTGGGATTACAGGTGTGTACCACCATGTCTGGTTTCAGTATCTGACATGACACATCCCTTGTTCTGGGACTGGCACAGCATGTAGAACTGGGGATAGAACTTGGGTCTTTTCAGTTTCCCAGCAGATACTTAAACCAACCCTCTTAAGGCCTTTGAGTCCTGGCTGGAACAGGCCCTGGAATATCCAGAACTCAGCAGGGTAAGATCAGTGGTCACATTTCCAAGGCAAGAGAGAGCGCTATAATTTCCTAACCTTAAGGGAGGAGACAGAATGAGTGTCAACTGTTTAACTTCCTGAAAAACACAGCTGGGAAGCACACTCACATAGGTAGGCTGAAACTCCCTGGGCTAATTAAAAGGCAGAGTAAGAAAAATGTCAGGATTGCTGCATAAGCATCTCCTGGGGAAAACATGTTTATGATTTTGCAAAATAAGGGCTCTTGATATACTTCCCAGGGAAGAGTCAGACACAAGTGATTACAGTGTGAGACTAAATGTGTACGTGTGTGTGTGTGTGTGTGTGTGTGTGTGTGTGTGTGTGTGTGATGAATACAGAAGAACTCAGGTAGAGAGAATTGATCTGTGTCAGAAATAGCCAAAATAGGGTCAGCTAAATAGCTCAGCAGATTAAAGCGCCTGCTTGGCAGAGCGAAACGGCTGAGGTTTGATCCCTGGCATGCCATGTCAACCCCACCCCAGGGGCATGCTGAGACAGTGATTGATATTGGGCATGGTGGTGCGCACCTGTAATTCCAGCTCTTTGGAAGATGAAAACAGGAGAATCACTATGAATCTGATCTACATAGTGAGACCCTGTAGACCCTGTACCAAATACATTTTTTAAAAAATAGCCAAAATAGGCAAAGGGCTAAAATTATACTCCAAAATTGTGGCCATTAAGAAAAAACATCTTCCAACCAAATGGGGAGTTGCACCTTTTCAATTTCTGGGAGGTGTCTTCTTCTCTTTCTTTGTAAGTTTAACAATTATTGTTTGGGTTCAACCTGGCTTAGCACCAGAAGAATAGGCCAAACCAACACTACAGTCTTTTTCTGCTTTGTGAATCTACAAAAAAAAAAATTCTTTTAATTCTGTCCTTCAAATAACACTTTATCAGGTTTGGAGAATTCCTGTGCTGCAGAAAAGTCTGAAGCAATTTCAGATCTCAGATTGGAAGTTGCAGAAGGAGCCTGGCTGGCAGGCTGCCCTGGGAGGCTCTGCCTACCTTGTGGGCCACCAGAGTTGCTATTTGATGATGGTGTTAGGACTGAAGCTGAGCTGCAGGATGTCAGATAAACTCTAATACGAAGAAAGAAGACAAAGGCAGCATTTCCTTATCTCTTCCCTGGGGAAATCATAGGGGAAACTAGACTTTATCCTGGGACAGTGATGGATTTCACTATGTAGGCTTAAAGAAAGGCTTTGGAATGAGATCCTAGAGGAGAGAAAAGTGGCTGAACTGTAAGTTAAAACAGCAAAAAAATTGGTGGCATTTAACTAAAGAGCTGACTTCAAGGAGGGCTGCCCTGAACTGGCTATGGAAACTACCAGAAATAAATGGAATATTAGCAATGGCAGAGGTAAACCAGGCCACCAAGAGACAGAACAGAAAGCAGCTCTGATCCTTGCTTCAGGAAAACATGAATGGTTGCAAACACACACAGAGAAACAACAAGAACTGTGTGAGGATCCTGGGACATTGTCAGGTAGAAGATGAGCTGTTCTTTCAGCAGTCTTGGGGTTACAGTGATTCTACAGGGAGGGAACACAGAGTCAAAACTATTTGTTTTTGTCATTGTCTTGTCCCTTTCTATGCTCCTCAGACAGACAATGACAGGGAAATATTACATATATAGGAAAGAATTTAAACTGGTAGTATACTTGTGAACATATAAGGGGATGGAAATTGCCCATCTTCAGATGTAAGGAAACTAATAACTCAAAAGGTTATAAACAATTTACCCAGATTCCAGTGGGTGGAGCACTAGCCATAGCTTACCAGGGATTTACAGGGGAGGGATGAAAGGTATGGAGCTATGGAGTACTCCCCCCACCCCATCTCTAGTCTCATAAAGAATTAGAGGGAAGCCTGCCAGGTAGCTCAATTGTTTAAGTGCCTGCTCATGCAAATGCAAACAGGCACAGGATACTGCAGTTTGATCTCCACCTTCACATGCCTTACCAGACAGGCCCTTAAATCAGCCTGAGCCAGTCCAAAAAAAACCAAAAACCTAAAAACAAAATCAAAAACAGAAACAAAGGGCCAGGGAGATGGCTCAGTAGAATAAGCACTTGCCTGGCAAGTGCAAGGGCCTGAGTTCAATCCCAGGTTCTGCCAAAACAAAACAAAATGAAACAAAACAAAACAAAACACAAAAACTAAGAAGTTAGAACTCTGTCTAGTTTTTAGAGACAAATTTTGCTTCAGGACCACAGGAAGCACTGTCTGAATGCATAAACCCCTATTTAGTTCCAAGGTGAGGTCCCTTATGTCAGCCCAGGCTTTCAGTGGCAGCCATGGGGAGCGCCTGGGGCTGTACAGAAAAGTCTGGATCACTGGACCACCTTTATTACTGGAATGAGAAATAAGTTCTCTTTCTTCCCAAGTCTGGCCCTCAGCCAGTGCTAAAAATGCTAGCTAATGTTCACCAGCCAACTTACTATACCTGTGTATTCTGGTTTCATTTTACCCTTTCCATAATCCTATGAAATGAATTCTAACACTTTATCTATTTTATTGTTGGTGGAAACTGAAAAATGAAGACACCAAAGAAACTGAAAGAAAAAAGGATTAAGTGGCTTTTTCTGTGTAGTCCAGGCTGATCTCAAACTCATAGCAATCCTTCTGACTTAGCCTCCCAGGTGCTGGAATTATGGGCATGTACTATCACATCCACGTAAGTGGCTATTTCTGAGGTCACACAGGTAATTTAAGTTCCAGAGTCATTCTCATAGCCACTGTGCCACAGCTGTGTTCTCATCTTCCCCTCACCAGAGATTTATTTCTGCTTTCAGGCAAACCTAGATTAAATCTTATCCCAGTTCCGTCAAGCAGCCCTTGACATGAAGATGAGTTATTATGCCCCTCATAACTCTCCCTTCTAGGTTTATCTGTCTCAACATTGTTCTCTCAGTTCTCACCATCCTGATCACCAGTGTCTGTCAGTTGTGCCCTTCCATTACTTCTGCAGGTATTTACTGAGTGCCTACCAGGTTAATGCAGAGAAAACACTATCATCTCTGCCTCAATGCATCACTGTCTTGGGATGTGAGAATGTGGCACTTTCAAGGAACTGCAATAAGTATGGGCAGTGCGATGACAGGGGTGAGCCCAGAAGGGGCTCAGCAGATAGAGAAATGTGTGTGTGTGTGTGTGTGTGTGTGTGTGTGTGTGTGTGCTGGAATGGAGATAGGAATGTTGAGCAGTATTGCCAGTCAAGTGGAAGGCCCAATACTATTATGGACTACTGGACTATTTTGGAATATTTTGCTGAATTTACACACCTATAATATTTAAATGATGGAACTAAAAAAGAAAGATATAAATGAATGACCATATTGTATCTGTGTATTCAAAATGGTTAGGATAGATATATAGCTACATTCTCTTAATTCAAGGAATAGAGGGATTTGTTCTAATAGTGTTTGTAAATAGGATATCATGTCTGCATCTTGTACAACAAATAACCACTAGGAAGGCAGTACGCAATGTGTTAATTATTGGAACTGTCCTACCAATTCAATTTGAACCTGTCTCATTGTTATTTATTTCTCAATAAAATTATGGAAAAAAAATAAAAGAGAAAGTAGCCAGTGTTTGAAACTGAGATTCAGGGTTATAGATTAGCAGAGGACAAGAGGTGGACTGGAGAGGTCAGCTGGGACCAGATCATAAAAGACTTTTTATGAGGCTCTATTCTGAGAGCAACAAGGAGCCATGGAGGGGTTTTAAATGGGAGAGTGTTATAGTTAAATCTGGATTTTTAAGAAAAGTGGCTAATTGCACTTTTGTTGTTGTTGTTGTTTTTGGAGTCAGGATTTATTTAACACAGGACTTATGATATATCAGACTTTTTAAATAATATTAACCCAATAAGTCAAATACAAAGAATGCAGGAAATCTGTGTACACATCAGATCCAGCTGAGGACTTGGATCACAAGGCAATGTCCTCCATGAGTCCAGCTGTAGCCCCAGAGCCCATGACAATATCTCACACAAGTCTGTACCAAGACCTGCACTGGGAAGCCCCAAAGGTCAGTGGTGGAAGCTGGAAAGTCTGTGCCAGTAGGATGAAGGATCTGTGCTATCAGGCTGAGCAGTCCATGCCTGAGCCCAGAAACCAAACTCAAATTATAGATCAGAGCTCCCCCAAAGAGAACAGCAGCCATCCTCAGTGACAATGAGGACCTGAGCTCCTCCAATGATAAGAACTGCTGAGATCATAATAGGGAAATTACCATGACAAGCTTCTCCAGCAGAATCAACAGCATGATGGAGAGAATCTAAGGTAAATGTAGGGCTGGAGGCAGGGCATGCTGCAGCCAGGCCAGCAAATGCAGCATGAATTCCTTTCCTTATTTCAGGAGCTGAGCCTCTATGATTTTGCCTGTGATATGACTATACTGGCATTCACAGCTCACTCTTGTTTCTCATCCAGTAAAGGAGCATGGGAACTTTTCCACAGGAATAACAGTGCCAGTACTTGCCCAATGTCTACCTTTGCAGAAATTGTTTTAAATTTAATTTTGTTAATTTCAGTCATGCCTTTTAAGATAAAGTACTAAAATCTTTGTAAACCTGGCTCCACTCCTTTCATTATGCTTTCTTCTTTTGCTTCATTTTAAAGAGTAAAAATTAAACCAAAAGTAAAAACAAAGATAGAAACAGAATAACATACAACAATACATATGGTACATATTTTCAAAACAAAAATAACAAATTAATAATGGATGTTATATTACTTTTATCACCAAATCTGTTGCTAAGATTAATGGATATAGGTTTGCAAGATTGGACAAGTTTAAT
>NW_004524650.1:6962728-6970674 GCF_000260255.1 Octodon degus | reverse complement strand
GGTGCAAAGTTTTGGTTACACAAGATGAATAGGTTCTGGAGACTATTTACAGAATAGTGCCTATACTAAAAGTACAGAATTGAGTTCAAATCTTCTAAGAAGGAAGATCTTACATTAAGTTTTCTTACTACACAAAATATAATGAATGAGGTAGGAAAAGGCTTGGAAGGTTTATGGCTTTAGAGGATGGCAGTGATGGTTCCCTGGGTAGTATCTCCAAATTCATCCAGTTGTGTATATTAAATGTATACAGCTTTCCACTATCAATCATACCCCAATAGAATCTTTTAAAAAGAAAATGCTGCTGGCTGATGATGACAGAGATGGCTCCAAGGTTCCATGAATTCAGAATGATGAAGGAAAAGGAGACTTGTGTTGTCTTAATAGGAAATGTTACTTAGCTAAAACTGACCACTCTAATTCAGTATATATGGTTTCTGTGGAAGTACTATAATAAATATCTAAGGATAAGATGTCACTTTCAAGTCATACCCATTACTGGTGTTTATGGTGCAGAATATCAGAAGTTTCAAGGGAAAGCAAATAATAGATTTGGGTAAACCATCTGGTCTTTGATTAAGGGAGGAAGATACTGCCTTCTGGCTATTGATCTCCTTCTCCCCACTATTGTTTTCCCTAGGAATCACCCCCAAATTCCCTTCCAGCTCATGACAAAGTAGTGAGGCTCTCCAGTCTCTGAGCAGGGGCAGAAAATCCTAAAAGCTGCTGGGCTATTATGAGAGTGTCTGCCTGGTCACAAGATGTGAGCACAAAGATGTGCTACAGGAAGGAAGACATTTTCCTGAGACACTGTGTTTGAAACCTGGGGTTCAGTTGGACTGGAGACTATCTCTGTACCAAAACTAAAGGGATATTTCTCATTTGGGTTGCAAAAACTTTGATTCAGGGTGTGGTCAGATTCTTCATGATAGTTGAAATCCAAATTGAAGAAAAGAAGGAATGTGGATGATTTCTCAAACTGCAGGAGTCTGGACAGGTGTGAAAGCCAGAGTGAGAGGCAAAGACTCCAAGTACCCCAAGTTCTGAGGAGAGTGGGGTTCAATGGTGGAGTCATTGTTGCAAGCAGTTCTGTCTGCTGCTGTGAGGAAAGCAGTGGCTGGGGGGGGGATCCAGACAGAGGGTATGGCAGGAATTCTGTTAAAAAAGTGATGGTATCCATAATAGAGACAGGGAGCATGGAAAGATGTGCTCCATAGGTTCTGGTGCATGAACTGGGGACAGGGGAAAAGAGGGGCTCAGATCATGCCCATATCTCTGGCTTGGCTGACTGGGTGAATGCAGTGTCATTTCTGGAGCCTGGGATCACAGAGGAAGGAGCAGATCCATGGATGGAGGATAAGTGAGTATGAGAGCTACTAAATAGAAGTATTGATGGGGTATTTGAGTAGAAGTACCTGTGGGGCATTTGAACACATATTTGGGACTCATCATCACAGAAAGACAGGATAAGAAATGCCCCTAGAATGCTTTGTGTTTGAGAAAGGAAGAAGCTGAGGATGGAACCCGGGGAAATGCCTATAGGTAAGAAGCCAGTGCTCCCCTAGGCAGGGCACAGTGGGACACCTGTGGTACTGGAGCTCAAGCATTGCCAAGAAAAAGATGTAGCTGCTCAAGGGTGGGCTGGTTTAGAAGGATCAGGGCTGTGGAGGGTAAATGATTCTGTGGTAAGAGGAAGAGGGGCCCAGCTGTAAATGGACAGCACTCTTTAAGGCTTGCTTGATGTTCTCAGCCAACAGACCTTGTCTCTACCTGCTATTGGTGGATGCTGGTTTGTCCTGATAGTGATGACATTAAAGGGCAAAGAGTATTGTTTTTTGTTTTGTTTTGTTTTGTTTATGTTTAGTGTAGGGTCTATAGGGTCTCACTACATAGATCAGACTCATAGTGATTCTACTGTTTTCAGCCACACAAGCACTGGAATTACAGGCTTGCCCCACCATGCCCAGTCTCAATGGCAGTCTCAGTGCTCACTGGGGGCCAGGCTGGCATGGCATGCCAGGGATTGAACTGTGGCCACTGTGTTCTGCCTAAGCAGGAGCTTTAGTCTTCTGAACTATTTGGCTGGATCCTAAAGAGTGTTGTCTTTTTCTTTTTCAGAACCAGGCATTGAACTCAGACCTTTGCACTTGCCAGGCAAGTGCTTATTCTACTGAGCCATCTCCCAGCCCCAAAGTGTGTTGTCTTAATAGAAGTGTACAGTCCACTAAGCAGCAAGGCTTTTCTGTTTCTGTTCTGGCTGCCTTTGCCTGACTCTGGGTCTCAACAAGGTGCTATCACTTGTATCTTTCTTCTTCTCATGTTGATACATCTGTGTCCCCACTGCTAGTACTGAGTGTATGCATAATTGTTAGGCCCATTTGCGTGCTAGGCAGGTGCAGACTTGCTAGGCAGTTTCGTCTGCCATGCATGTGGATAGTGGTATATGGAGTAGAGCTGTGGCTGGTGACTCTTCTTAGGGGATTTTTAGCATGAATCAATGTATGTGGCTTTTGCTTTTTAAGAAAAAAAATGGAAATATTACTTGTTTGTTAATTTGTCCATCACAGGAATGAGAGGAGGACAATGGAGGGAGTGAAAGGTATCTGTCTTCAACATGGCCTTCAGTGCTGTTTTTAGCCCCTGTGGGAAAATAGTTTGGAGGAAACAGAGCTGCTTTCATAAGGGTACTAGAAGACTAAGAGCATAGGTTCTGCTCTTGTGGTGTGACACAGAGCTGGGAAAGAGACCATGATTCCAACTCAGCATGAAGCCAGAACCCAGGACAAGGATGCATGTGTTCCTATAGTGAGCATAATGTCCCCAAAGCAGTATACCCTCAAGTGGCTCTGAACCCATATAGCTATATCAGTAAAAGGAAACCAGAGAGAAAAAAGCAACATGGAGCCTGCTTTTATTGTAGCAGTGAACTGGATAATGGGCATACAGCAAAGATAGCAAGAACACGAACTCTTATTGAAGTGCCTTTGAATTCAGTTGAATCTGTAAGAAGGAAGAATGGGCAATGTTAGGGTTACCTATTAAAGGGCCTGAGCTTGGGTATTTTCTGTGGCTGGGGTTGTTCAGAGTGCAAACTGACTTTGAGGTGGGGTCTCCATGTGTCTCTCTCTAAGGTAGTCTGAGTTGCTACCTGCTTCTGCTCTATACCAAGGTCAGGAAAGGACCTTCGCCAAAGTTTTAGCAGGCTCACTTGAACTCGACCTAAGATAAAGTCCTTTGGTGATAGAGTGTCTCCCACTGGGAATTAACTGTTCCTCTTAGTGCAAAGGTCTGGGCCCTTTGGGAAGGCAGGTCTGGCACATCAGCACTCATGAGCCTGAGCTGTGCTTAGCCTCCTTGTTGAGCAGGCCTTGAGTGGTTGAACTGTCTGGGCCCAGATTTATAAGAAGTTTTAATCAGCTCAGGACTTTGGGGTCAGCAGAAAGATGTAAAATCACCATGGCAAATGAGTGTTACAGGGAATAGACTCTCTTGCCTGGGTTTTGTGTCTCCACAAGAGGCCCCCAGAGACCACATGGTGACACTCAACCAGGATCACCTCTGTGATGACCCAGCAGGCAGTCTTTCAAGCCAAGAGTTCCTTCTGCCCCTCCTAGGTGCCCAGAAGAGGAAGAACCTTAAGCTCAGCATGGCTTAAGAAATTAGTCAAGCACTAATAGGCAAAGTCTCTTTCTCTTTTTACGGAGGGCAGAGAAAGTGATTTGCCCTGCGCATTCTGTGCTTAGCTTTTGGCACCTTTCTGCTCTCACAACAGTTCTGGTGGCAAAAACCTTTTCAGACCAAGGGTAATATCTCAACCCTGCCCACACTTTAAACACTGTTGCCAGGGGCCTGCTGCTTGCTGTAGGCCATGGGTTACATCAGCCTCTGTAGCCTCTGTGAGGTTAGTTTGTGGATAATGACTGCCTAAAGTGATATCTAATTCTATATGATGTGTTGGAGAGTAGACTGCAGTGCTCTGGCCTGGGGAGTGGAGTAGAACCTTCCTCGATTTACCTTCCCATAGCCCTATGTTCTCCTGTCTCAGCATGAGAAGGTTGGGAACTGCAGAGGGCAGGACTTTTCTCCTATTCCTTTCTTTCACAATCTCACCTCACCCATCACCCACTGTTCCTCAGTTAGGGCTTGTGACTGTCTACCTGAAGCCTTCTACAGGTGTAAGGGATGGGCTTTTTGGAGGTGGCTGAATCTACAGTGTTTGATGCTGGGATTAAGAGTGTGTGTTTAATAAGTGAGTCCACTGATTAGTTTGGCACTGCCTTAATCTGGTAGCCTATTTAGAGTATAAGAGGAAAGGAAGACTCTTTCTACTCCCCCTTCTATCTTTTACTGTCTTGTGCCATTGTGAACTGTTGCCCCTCTCCATGTACCACCCTATCTTGGAGTCAGTTGATTATAGACTAAAACATCTATAAACTGTGAGGAAAATAAACCTTTCCTCCTCTAACATTGCAAATATTTTGTCTCATCAGTGAGAGAAAAACAACTAAGAGTGTCTCAGTTACATTTCTGTCATTCCTGGAAAAAATACACAACACCCAGAATTAAGGAAGGAAAGATTTATTTAGCTCACAGCTAGTGGCGATTTCAGTCCACACTCAGGTACCTCCAAGGCAGAATGGCACATGGCAGAGTACAGCTATTCATGGTGGTGGAAAACAGCAAAAAACAAAGGGAGGAGCAGAAGACATGACACCTAGTGAGCCTCTCTCTCCTCCTTACATTTGATTTTTTTTTCTTTTCTTTTTTTTTTTGTTAAATAATTTTATTGAGAAACAAATAGCAATGAGACAGTTTCAAAACAAATTGGTAGGACAGTTTCAATAATTAACACATTGCAAACATACTTCCTAGTGGTTAATTGCTGTACAAGATGCAGACTTCATATCCTATTTACAAACACCATTAGAACAAATCACTCTATTCATTAAGAGAATGTAACTATATTTCTATCCTAACTACTTTGAACACACAGATACAAAATAGACATTCATTTGAGCCCCCTTTTTTGGTAAGCTCCATCATTTCAATATTATAGGTGTGTAAATGCAGCAAAATATTCTAAAAGTGTTCAGTAGTCCATAATAGTATTGGGTCTTCCACTTCTCTGGCAATGTCAGAAATTCTTGACTTGAGTTCCCTAAAGCACAAATAACACCATGGCTTTATTTCATATAGCTAGATTTTATACTACTCTACTGGATGGTTAAGACCAAGGTAAAGCAGGACCTATGCAACAAGAGTTGTACCTTTTAGGGCTGATAAGATCAGTGAAATCCCCCCAGGATTTTTCCTGAGATCCTATAACTCAGATTGTAGATCCTTTGTCAGTGTCAGTCATGTGGATGAGTCACGGTAATGGCTTGACCAATGTGCTCTCTGTGAAACACTGAGAGAATGTTTTCTCTTCATGTGACTCTCCTTAGGCAAACTCTACATCATTGAACACTTTCCTCTTTGGACCCATAATCTCCTTGATCAGAAAATTTGGGATACTACTGAGTTACATGAAGTTACAGTACAAGTTCTCATATGTCCTGAGTCTTAATTGACCTTGGAAGGCTAGGGGCAGAATGTTGGCTTTCCTTGTGGCCCTCCTTTTTCTCTAATTTTGGTCTACAAACTTAGGTTGTTAACCCTCCTGAAGACAAGCATATTGTTATAACCATACAACCTAGGCTGTTAAGCTTAACCTCACTATCTGTCTGCATGTCAAACATCTTAGGCATAAAATGAAAGAGTTATTTTTCATCAAGTATTGATACATTCAACTTTAAGTGCCTATAGAATAAGATACAAAACTTAAAAATTTGAATATATTTTTTTAAATGGGCATAAAGAATTATATACTTTTTATGTTTACACATAAGTCCAAAAATCTCATCATATACAACCTTGAAGCAGGACAGTCCCACAATATTCATTTTCCTATCTTTTGCTTTCATTCACCACTCTTCTTTTTGAACAATCATCTACCCAAGAGACAGCACAGCAGCAACTGCCATGTCATGACAAGCACCCGTATTCAGAAGAACAGAATGACAGGCACTCCAAGCATGAAATTACTATCACAGATTACCATCTGCAGTGCAGTGGTTTAGTTCACATGTATCAGTATATATAGTTAGTCAGGGTAAGAATCATTCCAATTAACTGCTAGATTCAAAAATCTTATTGAGATTCTCAGGATCATTGCCTTGCCCATCTTCTACATATAACTGTATGGCTTGACATTGTCATGATTCCTAGCTCTTCTCCTTTAAAACTTTTGATTAGTTAGTCCTCAAGATCATGTTTTACTTTTACTTGTATTATACCTTTCTGTTGATGTTTCCTCTTTTGAGTTCTTATACTAGGGAAACTATATGGTATTTACAGATGTGTGCCTGGTTGATTTCACTTATGAGTATATGTTCAAGTGGCATCCACTTCAATATAAAGGCTTAGCGTTTATCATTCTTTATAACTGAGTAATATTCCATTGTATAAAAATGACACATTTTTCAACCATTCCTCAGGTGATGGGCATTTTGGTTGTTTCCAAGATTTGGCTATCACAAATTGTGCTGCTATAAACATAGGCACAATTATCCCTATGATATGATGTTTTCAGATCCTCTAGGAAAATTCCCAGTAGAGGAATAGCTGGTTTAAATGGGATTTCCAGTCCAACTCTTCTAAGGAGTCTCCACCCTGATTTTCATAATGGTTGCACCAGTCTACATTCCCCACTGCAGTGGGGAAGTGTTCCTTTTTCCCCACAGTCTTTCCAACATTTGTTGTTGGGTGATTTCTTTATGATAGCCATTCTTTCTGATGTGAATGATATCGTAATATTGTTTTAATTTGCATTTCGCAGATAGCTAGTGATGTGAAGCATTTTTTCATATATTTATTCGCTTCTTGAATTTCATCCACTGAGAAGCATATGTTTCTCTAAGATGCCCATTACTGGATTGAGTCTTTAAATTTTGAGGCCCTACTGTTTTTTAGTTCTTTATAAATTCTAGAGAGCAGACTTTTGTCTGAGTATTTATGTGTCATTATTTTTCCAAATTTGTGGGTAGTATTTTCACTTAGTTGGTAATTTCTTTTGACATGAAAAAACTTCTCAGTAAGAGCAGGTTGCACTTGTTAATTCTTTGAATTGTTTCCCATGCGATTTCATTTCTGATCAAGAAGTCTTTGCTTACCCCTATGTCTTCAAGTGTTCCTCCTACTTTCTCTTCCAGGAGATTTAGTGTCTCTGCTTTAATATTTATTTATTTATTTTTAATGTTTAGATCTTTAAAGCATTTTGACTTTAGTTTAGTGTAAGGTGATAAAACCGGGTTAAGTTTGAGTTTTCAGCTTGTAGAAAGCCAGTTTTTCCAGCACCATTTGTTAAAGAGGCTGTTTCTTCTACTGAGTGTGTTTCGCCCCTTTGTCAAAGATAAGGTGGCTGAGTGTGTTAGTAGAGGTTTCTGAATCTTCTAATCTATTTCATGGATCCTTAGCTTTATTTTGCTGACAGTAGCATGCTGTTTTATCACAGTAGCCTTGTAGTATAATTTCAAGTCAGGAATTGTAATGCCTCCTGCCTTGTCTTTATTGCCCAGGATTGCCTTTGCTATTATAGGTCTTTTCTGTTTCCAATAAATTTTAGGAATAATTTCTCAACCTCTGTGAGGTATGTTGGTGGTAGTCTGATAGGGATTGCTTTAAATCTGTACAGCAATTTTGGGAGTATGGCCATGTTCACAATGTTGGTTCTTCCTATCCAGAAGCATGGCATATCATTGCATTTTCTGAAATCCACTATGATCTGTTTTTTAAGACGACTGTAATTTTCCTTGAAAAGATCATTGACTTCTTTAGTTAGATGAATTCCAAGTATTTCATCTTCCTCAGCGCTTTTGTAAAAGTTATTGTTTCTATAATTTCCTTCT
>NW_004524650.1:6958465-6962628 GCF_000260255.1 Octodon degus | reverse complement strand
ATAATAATAATTGATAAGATGTTACAAATGGTACATTTCAAAGAATAAGATGAGAGGTATTCAACTATGGTTTTTGTATTGCACATTGTTGTCTTCAATGTAGTTGCTCAAATTGCAGGTATCAGTGTGTAGAGTAAGTCAAAGTGAAAATTTTAAACATTAGCTACTATTCTCAAAATACCTATAGAAATTAGTGATGTAATCATCTCAGCTATCCTGTATATATGCTTGCATGATTTTTCCTCTTTCATTTTTTCCTTTCTTTCATCTTCATTGTTCTATTCTTTATATTCAGTTTCTTTCCATTTTACTATATCTATTATACCTTTCAGTCTTTATTTATTCTTTCAGGTTATTATCCTAGGGAGACAATATGATATTTATACAAGTGGGTCTGGCGTATTTTACTTATGCATATAGCCTCTAGTTGCATCTATTTACCTATAAAGGCCTCAACTTTGTCTTTCTTTATAGATGATTAACACTCCATTGTATAAAAATACCACATCTTTTTAATCTATTCCTCAGGTGATGGGCATTTTGGTTATTTCTAAGATTTAACTATGTCAAATTGTGCTGCTGTAAACATGTGAGCACATAGATCACTGCGGTATGAGGTTTTCAGTTCTATTTTTATTTTTGAAGAATACAAATTAGCAATAGAAAAAAAACAGCATTAGAAACAAAACAATATTTCACTAAGGAAAGTAATAGGGGGGCTGGGGAGATAGCTCAGTAGAATAAGCACTTGCCTGGCAAGAACAAGGGCTTGAGTTCAACCACTGGTTCTGGAAAAAAAAAGACAGAAAGAAAGTAAGTAATAGGAATTCAACAATGGTTGCTGTATTATATAATGCTATTTTCAAACTATCTGTACAGATTACCAGATATAAATATGTAACAGTGTTTGAAAAAGTCCAGCACACATTCATGATGTTGTCAATTCTTTGGGAAAAACACCCAGGAGGGGAGCCACTGGGTGAATGGGCCCTCCAATCCTAGTTTGTTGAGCAGTCTCCGGAATAATTTCCATAGTGATTGTGCCAGTTTACATTGCTGCCAAGAGTGCAGAATTATTCCTTTTTCTCCATAGCTGCTCCAGCATTTGTTATCAACTGATTTCTTTATGGTAGCCATTTTTTTTTCCTGGGGTGAGATGATATCTCTTTTTAAATTAATTTTATTGAGAAACAAATAGTAATGAGACAGTTTCAAAACAGGTTAGTAGGACAGTTACAATAATTAATACATTGCATATTGTTGTTACAATAGCATCTCAATACTGTTTTAATTTGAACTTCTCTAATAACCAGTGCAGTAGAACATTTTTACATGTACTTATTTGCCATTTGTATTTCATCCTGTGAGAAGTGTGTATTCATTTCAGATGACCATTTTTGGATTGGCTCTTTGAATTTGTTTAAAATTTTTTTAAAAATATACTGTAGTTCTGCCACGTTCCGGGAAACCCCAGACCCAGTCCTAGCACAGGTCCGGTGAATGTGTGGGAGAGCTTCCTGCTACCCTGCGCCAGTGGGACCTACTACTGGTCCCAGCCCAGGCACAGCGTGGGTGAGACCCTCTTCCACCAGCTTGGGACACACCCCACGACTCTGCAGAATCTTCCCCACCCCACCTGAGTAGAAATTTCTGCCGCGTTCCGGGAACCCCAAGACCCAGTCCCAGCCAAGACCAAGTGAATGTGTGGAAGAGCTGCCTCTCCCACATACTCCACCTTGTCCCCCCATCAGGCTCAGCTCAGGCTGGGCATACATGCCTGGGGTGTAACCCTGCAGCTGCAATCCCTGCAGAGAGTGTAGAGGATAGAACAACCCAGCTAGTGCAGGAGCAGAAAACCTTGCCAGAGGGGCACAACAGGTTCACCCTCAAGGGCAGCAGCAGGAAGGTGCTGAGCACAGCAGCCCGACCCAAACCAGGCACAGCTGGATAAATCCAAACTTTGTAGATCTGCACCTGAACTTCAGTACGTGCTAAGGTTATAACTACAACAAAGATCTACAACAAAGGTCAGAAGACAGTGCTACACAAAATGATAAGAAGAAACAAAATGCAACCTCAGAACACAAGCCCACCCATAACAAGTGCAAAGGACACTAACACAGAACAAATTGGGAATCACACAGCTGAAAGCAATGAATCAACAGCTTGTGAAATAAAGAAACAGCTGCAGAAAAGTATAAAGGAAATCAGATTGTAAATAAAAAAGAAATCCCTGAATTAATAACATCTGCACTAAAGAATCAAATGCAGAAACATATGGAGGAAACCCAATGCCCACCCAGAACAAATGCAGAGGACGCTAGCTCAGCTCAAATGCATGAATTAAGAGCATCGATAGTACATAAGCAGCAGCAGCAAGTTATAGAGGAACTCAGAGTGCAGTTCTTTTCTGAAATAAAAAAACAATTCTCAGAACTCAAAGCATCTGAAGTGAAGAAGCAACTATAGAAACATAAGGAGGAAACCCAATCTGAAAGAATCACTGCAGTAAAAGAATTTATAACTGCTTCTAAAAGAGACATTGATAAAAAAAAATGGAGGAGATTAGAAAAATGACATTCTTTGAATGATCAATACAACAAAGAAATAGATCGCATGAAGTAGAGTCAAATAGATATAGAGAAAATTAAAATCTCAATCGCAAGCTTGCAAAACCATTTAAGTGAAAGTGAAGACAGAGTTTCAGATCTTGAAGATGCTGGTGTAGCTAGTGAAAAGGTAAGAAAGGATCTCTTAAAAAGAACAAGGATGCAGGAAAGAATAATCCATCACCTGCAAGATGGTGCAAAGATGAACAATGTGAGGCTAATAGGCATCCATGAGAAAGAAGGAGTCATTACAAATGACACTAAAAAAATATGGGCAGAAGTAATAGCAGAAAACTTCCCAAATATGAGGAAACAATCTGACATCAAGGTAACTGAAGCATACAGAATGCCAAGGAACCTCAACACAATGAAAAATACACTGAGACATATAATAGTCAACATCCCAGAGATTCAGCACAAGAATAATATACTGAAAGCCACTAGAGAAAAGAAGCAGATCACATTCAAAGGAAAACACATCAGAATTACGGCCGACTTCCCTTCACAAACCATGAAGGCAAGAGCATGGGGCAGAGTACTTCAAGTCCTCTATGACAACAAATTCCAGCCCAGACTACTATACACTGCAAAACTGTCTTTCAAGTTTGATGGAGAAGTAAAATACTTTCATGAAAAAGAACAGCTACAAAATATCATGATGACAAAGCTAACCCTACACAGGCTACTGAAAGATGTTCTAGAGAGGGACAAAAATGATCAGAACTCCACAAATGAGATCAGATGCAACCAACTAAATAGGGCAAGCAATTAAACACAGAAGAAAAAGGAGTAAGCAACAACAGGTAAAATACATGCCAACTGTAAATCAATACATCTCAATTCTAACCATCAATGTAAATGGACTCAATTCACCAATTAAGAGAAATAGACTGGCACAGTGGATTAGGAAACAAAATCCAACAATATGCTGTATACAAGAAACACATTTAACTCAAAAAGACATTCACAGACTAAGTCAAAGGCTGGAACACAATACTACTTGTCCCAGCACCTCAGAAAAAAAGAGGTGTAGCAATCCTATTCTCAGACAGTCTCAACTTCAAACCAACAATGATCAAGTGAAATAAAGAAGGCCACTGTATACTAGTTAGGGGAAAATTCAAGAGAAAGAGGTAACACTCATGAATATGTATGCAACAAACACGGAAGCACACAATTATATAAAGCAAATCTTAATGGACATGAAAAATCTCATATCCAATACCACAATTTCAACAAGAGATTTTAACACCCCCTTATCTCTAAAAGATACATTAACCAGACCAAAACTTAGCAAATAAATAACAGAACTGAACCAGAGCTTGAAACAAATGGACTTGGTGGACATCTATAGAGTGTTCCACCCAAACACATGTGAATACACATTTTTCTCAGCTGCACATGGTCACTTTCTAAAATAGACCACATACTGGTCCATAGGTCATGCTTAAGTATATGCAAGAAAACAGAAATTATCCCATGTATATTATCTGACCACAGTGCAATAAACTGGAAAAAAATGACAAAAGAAACCACAAAAAAACCTAAATAAAT
>NW_004524650.1:6955260-6956412 GCF_000260255.1 Octodon degus | reverse complement strand
TTTCGCTGGTTTTGCTATCAGTATAATACTTGCCTCCAAGAATGATTTTGGGAGGATTATTTCCTTTTCAATTTCATGGAAGTGTTTGAAGAGTATGGGGTCTACATCTTCTGTAAATTTCTTATAGAATCCAGCTGTGAATCTATCCAGAACAGGACTTTTCTTAGTCGGTAGGTTTTTACTTACATCTCCTATTTCATTGGGTGTTATTGGGCTTTCAGAGTGGTTATATCTTGTCGATTCAGTTATGGTACTTTGTACCTTTCTAGGAATCTTTCCATTGGTTCTGTGTATTCTATTCTGTGACAGTAATGATTATCAAAGTAGCTATTGATAATCTTCTGAATTTCCATTGGATGTGTGGTAATTACACCCTTTTCATTCCTTATTGCTTGTGTTTGAAATTTTTCTTCCTTGTTTTTGATGAGGTTAGCTAGAGGCTTATCAACTTTTTTTTTAAACTTTCAAAGAACAAGCTTTTTTCTTTTTTAGTTCTTCGAGTTGTTTTCTTCATCTCAATTGAATTAATTTCTGTTCTAATCTT
The DNA here is from genome assembly GCF_000260255.1 of Octodon degus. Lineage (NCBI taxonomy): Eukaryota > Metazoa > Chordata > Mammalia > Rodentia > Octodontidae > Octodon > Octodon degus. The sequence goes on along the minus strand of NW_004524650.1, from coordinate 6,955,868 downwards.
TATGATTTCTTCCCATTTTTGGTCTCTGGGTTTGGTTTGCTCTTCCTTTTGTAGTTGTTGAAGGTGCAGCATGAGAGTATTTATTTGTTCCCGTTCTCTTTTCCTATGGTGTGAGTTCACAGCTATGAATTTCCCTCTGAGAACTGCTTTTATTGTATCGCATAAATTAGGATAAGTTGTGCTTGAATTTTCATTTAATTGTAGTTGTTGTTGAATTTCTTGTTTAATTTCATCTGTGACCCATTGGTTGCTGAGTAGGACATCATTTAATTTTCATGTATTTAAGGGTGTTTTCTAGTTTCTCTTGTCATTTTTTTCCAATTTCATTGCACTGTGGTCAGATAATATGCACGGGATGGATTCTGCTTTCTTATATATACTTAAGCATGACCTATGAACGAGTATATGGTCTATCTTAGAAAATAACCCATGTGCAGCTGAGAGAAATGTGTATTCAGCTGTGTTTGTGTGGAACACTCTGTTTACGTCCACCAAGTCCATTTGTTTCATGCTCTGGTTCAGTTCTATTGTTTCTTGGCCAAGTTTTTGTCTGGTTGATCTATCTTTTGGGGATAAAGGAGTGTTAAGATCTCCTGTTAAGATTGTGG
>NW_004524650.1:6941531-6948744 GCF_000260255.1 Octodon degus | reverse complement strand
TAGGATCACAAGTCTGCATCTTGTACAGCAATTAACCACTAAGAAGAATATATGCAGTATATTATTTGTTGAAACTGTACTTTCGATTTGACTTGAAATTGTCTCATTGCTATATGTTTGTCAATAAAACTTTGAAAATAAAAAAAAATTAAAAAAATAAAAAAGCAGCATAGTACTGCCATAAAAATAGACCTGAGGATCAATGGAGCAGATTAGATGTAGACACAAGTACAAGCACACTTAGCCATCTTATTGTCTAAAGGGGCCAAACATTTTCCTTGGAAGAAAAAGATCCTCTTCAGTAAATAGTGCTGTAAATATAGGATTTTCACATATCAAAGGCTGCAAATAGACCCATATCTATCACCATGCACAGAACTACAGTAGAAATGAATCATAGCTTTAAGTATTAAAACTGAGACATTAAATCACCTGGAAGAGAAAGTAGTTAGAAACCTTAAGGACATTGTGATATGTAAAGATTTAATGAACAAAAATCAAACTGCACAGATAATACTTCAAAGACTCAACAATTTGGATCACATCATTTTGAAATGCTTCTGCACATCAAAAGAAGTCACCAACAGAGTAAAAGGAAAACTCACAAAGTGAGTGAAAATTATAGCAGACTATCAGACAAAGGAATCCTCCCTAAAGCACACAGTTATAAAAAATCAGACCTCCAAAATTCAAAGACTCCATAAAAAATTGGCACTTGAGATAAATATACATTTCACAAATAAAATACAAATAGCAAATATATATATATATATAAATGTTCAGCCTCATTTATCATTCAAGAAATGCAAATTTAAACAACTCTAGGTTAGCATCTTATGCCAGAGTAATGGCTATCATCAAGAATTCAATCAATAACAAATGGTGGAGATGCTTTTGAGAACATGGAATGCTTCTCCACTGCTGGTGGGAATGCAGGCTCATACAAGCATTGTAGTAATCAGTATAGAGATTCCTCAGAAAGCTAGGATTGCAGGTCCCTTTCAAGCCAGCTTTTCCTCTTCTAGGTACTTTTCCCAAAGAACTGAAGTTATCGTACTACAGCTACATATATGTGCCCATGTTTATAGCAGCACAATTTGTCATAGCTAAATCTTGAAAACATCCCAAATGCCTATCAACTGAAGAATGGATAAAAAGATATGGTATTTTTAAACAATGGAGTATTATTTATTTATTTTTATTTATGTATTTATTTATTGTGGAACTGGGGATTGAACTCAGGCCCTTGCACTTGCCAGGCAAGCATTTATTCTACTGTGCTATCTCCTCAGCCACAGAGTATTATTTAACTATAAAAAAGATAAATTTGGGGCTTTTTTAGATACGTGGATGCAGATAGAGACTATATTGATAAGTGAAATAAATCAGATCTACACATGCAATCATCATATTTTCTTGTTAGTGTGAGAACCTGAAAGAGTAATGAAAATCTAAATTGTATGACAGATATTGTAAAAGGGAAAAATTCTTCAATGGGAAAGAAAAACTGGAACTAGGAAAAGGACAAATGAAAGAAGAGAAAAGTATATTTAGGCTTATATGCAGAATAGTTTGGATAATATTATTGTCCATTTTTGCTGGTATTTTGAAAGGAGCAGTTAATGCTTTCTTTTTTAATTCTGACTTTTATTCTGATTGTTTTTTCTTCTTTTGAATTTCTTATTGTTATTGTTTTGTTTTATTTTTCCTTAAATCATCTTACACATTTATATCTGGTAATCTGAACAGCTAATTTGAAGATAGCATCATGTAATACAGCAACAATTGTTGAATTTCTCTTACTTTTTTAGTGAAATCTTGTATCATTTATAATGTTTTTTCTATCACTATTTTTTATTCTTTAAAAAATAAATTGATTATAAAACCTTAAGTAAAAAGAAGAAAAAAATGACTCTAGTATGTTTTGTAGCCCTAAATGGCCAATGCTTAAATTAGGAATCTAACAAATGTGAGATATACACTCTTTGGTTGTGTAATGTGTTAGATAGCTTTATGTTACTATAACAGAAGACCTAAGAAAATCAGTGAAATGTAGAAAGTTTTTTCTGCCTCATGATTTTAGAGATTCTCAGGTGAACCAGAATGCCATGGCAGTAGAAATATGTGGAGAGGCAAGCCAGCAAAAACAGAGAGAAAGAACTAATATACAAGGACAAGATACATTTCTCAAAAGCATGCCAGAGTTCCATTCTTTTCAACTAGACCTTAACCCCTAAATTTTATTATCTCTTAATATCCATTACTTATGAACCCATCAATAGGTTAATCTACTGATGAGGTCAAGGTCCTCATTGATTCAACCCACTTTCTCTAAACCTCACCCCTGTATATCACCACTACATTTGAATGAAGTCTTCAAAATATGAGGCTTTGTGATCTGTTCTAGGTTTGAGCCACAATGGGTAAGATGAAAGGAATTGAGAAATAAAACAAAAACAAATGCAAAAATACTGCTGTAGATTTGTAAAATGTTTTTAAATTAAGAGATTATACTTTTGAATGTTGGTTATGCAAATAGACTAATCGTCATGAATGTAGGTTTATTTCATTAAAAAACAGAACAGATTCATCCCCTAGCCAGTAAGGTATTCTTTAAAGCAGTAGCAATCACAAGGCACATCTGTACAAAATACCTTAAGCAAAATAGAAATTAAACATTTAAAAGTGTGTCATTTTCAAAGGTGAAGATCAGTCATTAGTGTTAACACAGATTATAAAACTGAGACTAGTTTTTCCAATTTGATTCCGTTTAAATAAGAGAGGATGAAATTAGTATTTATGTACGATTTTATGAAACATATCACTAGCCTTTGTATCACTTAACTTACTTTGCTAAAGAAAAAACAACTACAGTACAGCTTAAAATTTATTATTAAAGCTTTCATATCTCTTTTAGATGTGTGTAACTCACAAATGTAAAGCTAAAGTTCTCATTTGTCTTAGCTTATAAAAAGATGTGCTTTTTTCTCCCTAGTAAACATACTATATGAAAAAGAAGCACATTGGAGACATTTAAAAATATAGGACATGATTTGCATTTTTGGATCAACACAATAGCCCTGTTTATATAATAAATTGGAAATTAACTCCTAATAGATATAAAGGTCTTCATTTAACCCAGAGCCCAGGCCCAGATGAGTGAGGTCCCCTGGGGCCTGCCCCTCCTCAATCAACCAAGATCTGGCCTGTGAGTAGGATCTTCCAGGGCCCACCAGATCCTCACTGAACCCAGAGCCCAAATGTGTGAATGAGAATGCCCGGGGCCCAATGGATCCTCATTTGACACAGAGCCCAGGACTGACATGTGAGTAGAACTTCCTCCATCAGACAGGCCTGGTGTGGAACCTTGCATTAGAACTCTCTGCAGAAAGAATAGAGGCAAGACTCTCCCAGCTGATCCAGGAGTAGAACATCTTGTCAGAGTGGCACAGAGGATTCACCTCCATGGGCTGCAGGAAGAAGAAGTTTGGCACAGCAAGTGACAAACACATCACAACTACCTGTATGAATTTGAACTTAGTAGATCCGGACCTGGTGCTCTATCAAAGCTCTACACCAAAGGTCAGAAGACAGTGCTGTAAAAAATGACAAAGAGAAGGAGCAAATACATTCTCAGACTCTGAGCCCACCCAGAACAAATGCAGAAGACAATAGCATAGAAGAAATTGGAAAGCACACACCTAAAATCTCTGAAATAATAGTGTCTCAAGTAAAGAAACAACTGCAGAAAGTATGGAAGAAATCAGATCAGATATAATTTCTGAAGTAAAAAAAGATATCATAACTATAATGAAAGAAGTACTAAGTGATTCTAAAAAAAGACACATAAAAAACAGAGGACGGCAGAAAAAAATAGAAAAAAGATGGAATCCTTGAATGAGCAATACAGGAAAGAAATAGAATGCATGAAGCAGATTCAAAGTGCTATACAGAGGGGCCTGGCCCTAGCTCAGTTCTTTAAGTGGCTGCTTCAGCAAAGCTTTCAGCCTCAGGTTGCTGTAGTTCAATCTCCCAAACACTCCAGCCAGCCAAACCACCCTTGAGGGCATTCGGAGAAAAAAAAAATCCAAAGTGCTATACAGAAAATTAAAACCTCAGTCACAAGCTGGCAAAACCATCTGAATGGAAGAGAAAATAGACTTTCAGACTTTGAAGTCACCATTGCAACTAGTGAAAAGCCAAGAAAAAATCTCTTAAAAACAACTAGAATGCAGAAAAAAAATAATTCAACATCCTGAAGATGATACAAAGATGAACAAGGTAAGACTAACAGGCATCAATGAGAAAGAAGGAGTCAATACAAATGATATAAAAAGATATTTACAGAAGCAATAACAGAAAACTCCCCAAATATGGGGAAACATTCTGATACTCAGGGAACCAAAACATATAGAACTCCAAATAACATCAAACCAATTAAAAACACACCCAGACATATAATAATCAAGATACCAGAAATTCAGCACAGGAATAGTATACTAAAAGGCTCTCAAGAAAAGAAACAGATCATGTTTAAAGGAAAACACATCAGAATAATGGCAGATTTCTCCTCACAAACCATCAAGTCAAAAAGAGCATGTAGCAAAATACTACAAGTCTTTCAAGAAAACAAATTCCCACTCAGACTGATATGCCCTGCAAAACTGTCTTTCAAGTTTAATGGAGAAGTGAACTACTTCTATGACAAAGAACAACTAAGGAATTTCATGATGACAAAGTCAACCCTAAACAGACTACTAAAAGATACTCTAGAGATGGAGCAAAATGACTACAACTCCATGAATGACAACAGAAAGAACCCATCAAATAAGGCAAACAGTAAAACACAGGAGAAAAAGATATATACAATAGCAATCTTTCAATTGTTCTTTTATATACAGCAGCAAAATATTTTCATCAGCATACTCTACAAATGGACTTCGCTGCACTCTATGGATCATGATTCTGTCTGGGTCTACAAGGTGGATACCAAGGAAATAGCAGTAATTCAGTCCCACAAGTGACACATGGCCACCAGTAAACATCATGTACACTGTCCATGCCCACGACATACTAGAACTTTCTGTGATATCCTATCCCCAAACTGTTAGGGGTGCTGGTCATATGTTTGACATTCCAGCATTTATGTTACATTTTATTCTTAGTAATTCTTTACTATCATGAAAACTTTTTCTTTGTTGAATTGTTTTGAAATATATAATTTTTAAATTAACTAATATTTAATGAATTTTCTGAATGCTGTTTGATCTTAACTTTTGCTTTAAGATTTATACCCTATCTTTGATTTACAATGTACTTATAAGACATGGTAGGATGTTTTCTCCTAGTATTAGAAACTTTATTTTTTTATTTTTTTCATAATATTATTAAGAAACAAAGAGCAATGAGACAGTTTCAAATCAAATTGGTATGACATTTTCAATAATTAACACATTGCATACTCTCTTACTAGTGGTTATTTGCTGTACAAGATGCTGACATGATATCCTATTTACAAAAAATATTAGAACAAATCCCTCTATTCATTAAGAGAATGTAACTATATATCTATCCTAACCATTTTGAATACACAGATACAAAATGGACACTCATCTGTATCCCCTTTATTGTTTAGTTCTGTCATTTAAATATTATAGGTGTGTTAACTCAGAAAATTATTCTAAAAGAGTCCAGTAGTCCATAGTAGTATTAAGGCTTCCGCTTGACTGGCAATGTCAGCAATTGTTGACCTGAGCCTCCTACAGTTCAACATAATACCATGGCTTTATACTTCGTTTTTATACTTTTCTGCTGAATGTTTAAGACCAAGATAAAGCAAGACCTATGCAACAAGAGTTGTAGCTTGTGAGTCTGATAAGGTCAGTGAAATCCCCTCAGGATTTATCCTGAGATCCTGTACCTCAGATTGTAAATCCTTTGTCAATGTTAGCCATGTGGATGAGTCTCAGCCATTGCTTGGCCAATATGCTCTCTGTGAAAGCCTGAGAGAATGTTTCCTCTCCATGTAACTCTCCTTAGGCACACTCTACATCATCAATCACTTTCTTCTTTGGCCCCATAATCTCCTTGATCAGAAAATTTGGGACACTACTGAGTTACATGATGTTACAGTACAAGTTCTCATATATCCTGAGTCTTAATTGACCTTGGAAGCCTAGGGCCAAAATGTTGGCTTTCCTTGCGGCCTTCCTTTTTCTCTCATTTTGGTCTGCAAACATAGGTTGTTAACCCTCCAGAAGCGAAGCTTATTTCTATTACCATACAATCTAGGCTGTTAAGTTTAACCTCATTATCTGTCTGAATGTCAAACATCTTATGAACAACATGGAACTGGTATTTTTCATCAAGTTTTGATATGTTGAACTTTAAGTCCCTACGGAATATGATGAAAAAACATTTAAACATTAGAATATATTTTTAAAAGAGGCATAAGGAAATATATAATTCTTATGTTTACACATAAGTCCAGAAATCTAACCATACACAACCTTGAGGCAGAACAGTCCCAAAACATTCCTTTTCCTATCTCCTACCTTCATTCACCACCCCGTTCTTTTTTGAATAATCGTCTACCTGAGAGACAGCACAGCAGCAACTGGCATGTCATGACAAGCAGCCCGTATTTAGAAGACCAGAATGACAGGCACTCCAAGAATGAACCTACTATTACAAATTTCCATCTTCAGTGCAGTTGCTTAGTTCACAGGTGTCAGTATATATAGTAAGTCAAGGTGAGAATCCTTCCAATTAACTGCTAGACTCAAAAATCATCTGAAAATTCTCAGGATCATTGCCTTACCCATCTTCTACATATAAATGTATGGCTTGCCACTGTCATGATTCCTAGCTCTTCTCTTTTCGCTCTCTTAATTATTTAGTCTTCAAGTTCATGCATTCCTTTTAGTTGTATTATACCTTTCTATATGTGCTTCTCCTTTTGAGTTCTTATACTAGGGAAATTATATGATATTTACACATGTGTGTCTGGTTTATTTCACTTATGAGTGTATCTTCAAATCGCATCCACTTCAGTATAAAGGCTTTGAGTCTATCATTCTTTATAGCTGAGTAATACTCCATTGTATAAAAATGCCAAATTTTTTATCTATTCCTCAGAGGATGGGTATCTTCCTTTTTTTTATTTATTTATTTTTTATTTTTTTAATTTTTTTATTTTTTTTTCTTTTCAAAG
>NW_004524650.1:6923135-6935501 GCF_000260255.1 Octodon degus | reverse complement strand
TGTTGACTCCTTCTTTCTCATTGATGCCTATTATTCTCACATTGTTCATCTTTGCATCATCTTGCAGGTGATGGATTATTCTTTCCTGCATCTTCGTCGTTTTTCAGAGATCCTTTCTTACCTTTTCACTAGCTACACCAGCATCTTCAAGATCGGAAACTCTGTCTTCACATTCACTTAAACGGTTTTGCAAGCTTGTGATTGAGAGTTTAATTTCCTCTATATCTCTTTGACTCTGTTTCATGCGATCTATTTCTTTCCTGTATTGCTCATTCAAGGAATCCATCATTTTTCTAATCTCCTATATTTTTTATCAATGTCTTCCTTAGAAGTAGTTAGAAATTATTTTATTACAGTGTTTTTTTCAGATTGGGTTTCCTGCTTATGTTTCTGTAGTTGTTTCTTTACTTCATCTGCTACAAGTTCTCAGAGTTCTGTTTTTATTTCAGAAAAGAATTGCGCTCTGATTTCCTCTATATCTTTCTTCTACTGCTTATTTACTATCGACGCTCTTGATTCATGCATTTGAGCTGAGCTAGTGTCCTCCGCACTTGTTCTGGGTGGGCACTGGGTTGCTTCCATATGTTTCTGCATTTGATTGTTTAGTGCAGATTTTATTAATTCAGGGATTTCCTTTTTCATTTCCAATCTAAGGTCTTCTATGTCTTTCTGCAGCTGTTTTATTTCAGAAGCTGTTGATTCATTGCTTTCAGCTGTGTGATTTCCAATTTGCTCTGTGTTAGTGTCCTCTGCACTTGTTATGGGTGGGCTTGGATTCTGAGGTTGCATTTTGTTCCTTCTCGTCATTTTGTGTAGCACTGTTCTCTGCCCTTTTTTGTAGATCTTTGCTGTAGTTATAACCTTCACACGTACTGAAGTTCAGGTGCAGCTCTACAGAGTTTGGACTCATCCAGCTGCATCTGGCTTAGGTCTGGCTGCTGTGCTCAGCTCCTTCCTGCTGCAGACCTGGGTAGGACTGGGTCTCGGCATTCCTGGAGCTTGGCAGAAATTCCTACTGGGTGGGAGGTGTGGGGGAGGTATGGTGGAGTGGTGGTGGGCGCCCGAGGGCTTGGGAGATGGTCCGGCCCACTCTGCGCCTGGGCTGGGACTGGTCCCGCTGGCACAGGGTAGCAGGAAGCTCTCCACACACTCACCGGACCTGGGCTAGGACTGGGTCTGGGAGTTCCCGGAACTGGGCAGAAATTCCTACTGTGTGGGCGGGATGGGGGAGGTATGGTGGAGTGGTGGGGGGCGGCCCGAGGGTTTGGGAGAGGGTCTGGCCCACGCTGCACCTGGGTGGGACTGGTCCCGCTGGCGCAGGGTAGCAGGAAGCTCTCCACACACTCACCGGACCTGGGCTAGGACTGGGTCTCTACTTGTGTACTTTTGAAAAGGTGATTTTTTTTTTTATTTAGTACAGGGTCTACAGGTTCCACAGGGTCTCACTACATATATGGACTCATAGTGTTCTCCCTGTGTTCACTCTCCCAAGAGCTGGGATTACAGGTGTGCACTGTCATGCCCTTTCTCAATCTCTGGCTCAGCATGCCCTTGGGGTGGGGCTGGCATGGCATGCCAGAGATTGAACCCCAGTGGCTGCATCTGACTAAGCAGGTGTTTTAATCTGCTGAGCTATTTGGCTGGCCCTGAAGATGTGAATGTTATGTGGGGGGTGCAGTATAAAGAAAAGAAAATCATCCCAAATGCCTGGCAGTAAAGTTATCTGCTTGCAGAAGGACCATGTTGTCTGTTATGATTGAGGGAGGGATAGCTCAAACAGCTTCTTGTTGACTTGTTTCTCAGGAAGTGCACCTGGAGGTCTGAGGTCTCATAACATCTGACCTGACTCTGCCTCTCTGTGGTCAGGTAAGATATAGTCTAAACCAGAGCCTAACTTGTAAAAACATCACCCTGTTGAGTAATTCAATGTAAAGTTTGAAAAACTCTTGGTTCTGCAAAATATAGTAAGAGTTGCTGATTTTTTTTCTCTCCAAATAAGAAAAATAGAAGCAGGACAAGCTGAGCGGTAAAAGGCTCAAGTCAACAACTTCTGACATTGCTTGTTCTGCAGATAACCCAGTACTATTATGAATACTGGACTATACTGGATTATTTTGATGAATTCACACACCTACAATATTTGAATGGCAATAGAACACCCATCTCTGACAAAATTTTTAAAAAGGGGATATAGATGAAGGGCCATTTTTGTAGTGAAAAAATACATACCTGTATATACAAAATAGTCAGGATAGATAGACAGCTACTTTCTCTTGATTCAATGAGAAGAAAGGTTTGTACTAAGTGTTTAGACAAGATATCATGTCTGCATATTGTGCTATGAGTAACTACTACAAAGACAATGATATGCAATGTATTATTATTGTAACTGTCCTACTAACCTGTTTTGAAACTGTCTTATTGCTATTTCTTTCTCAAAAAAATTAATTAGAAAAAAAGAAGCAGGACAAAAGATGGTAAGGATTTTGAAGATGGAAGCTATGGTATAAGATCATCCTTTTTGCTTTCTTCCTATAAATTAGGTTTCTAGGTATCATTTTATTCCCTGTCTCAGACTATTCTAATTCAACACTCAAAATGATCCTCTAAAATTGCCACCATCACAAGGTGGTTTGAATAGATAGAAGGAAGACTGGATCGGAGAGCTGCCCATGGACGTTCATCTTTCATCTTAGTTCTGTAGATAATCTATGTAAGAAAAATATGTTAATGTCAAGTTATCTTATGCATAAGAGCCTCATACCTGTCTTTGGAACAAAGCAGTTTATCTATTCTAATTACAAGTAAAAGAGGTATTTAATATGGAATGGACACAGTAGAATATCGAAAAGGCCAGTGTCATACTACAGGATCATGTGTAGACACCATCGTGAGGCAAACGTAAAGAGGAGAAAGTCCTCTTGTAGAATTCAACACAAGGCCATAAGGCTCACCATGACCATTTTGTGGCTGTCAGCATCAGTTCTGAAAATGAGGGCAGCTCTGTTGAGGCCTTTAACTTTGTCTAGGAACTTGAGTCACAACTTACCTTTTCTTTGTATGTAAAAAACACTAGGGCAGTGGCAGTCAAGTAGGCTGTGGGATGCTTCTTTTTCTCTAAAGGGGCCTCTCTTCCCACAGGCTCACAGAGCTGAACTTGAGAGGATACCATGCTGACCACTCACACTCTGACAACTTTCCTTAATTAGAACCCTCAGGTGGTAGCTATTTGTATTTTTGTTTTTTAAGTACAATTGGCCCCAGAAGTTCACATACTGTGTGCAGTTCTGAGTGGAACCTTCATTCTAGGCTATATGGTTTATACATTGTAGAATGAAGGATGGCAGAAGGAGTTGTGCAGCCAGTGCCTCTCAGAGCTTGGTCTGCAGACTGAGCAGCCAAGTGACTAACAAGCACCTACCTGGCTAAATATCACACAGATGGAAGAAGTCTGATTTTCAGTCTTGCTGGGAAAAAGGCTCATAATAAGGTTGCTGTTGGCCATCAGGACCTCAAGATGTCTTATAGTGCTTCCTCAGGCAAGGCGTCTGGGGATCAAACAGGAGGAGGACAAAGATGCAGAATGCAACCTGTTCTCATCCTCAGAGAATGTACTACAACAGGTTTGGTGGTACACACCTGTAACCTTAATACACTGGGAACTGAGGCTGGAGTACTGCAAAACTGAGCCTGCCTGGGGACGTAGGGGATGTAGCTGAGTGCAAAGTGCTAGGTTCATTCCCCACTCCCACCTCCAAGTTATTCAGTTCCTTAGGCCCGCAGAGGGCTCCTTACCAGGACAGTGAGCCAGACCAAAGAAAGGAGCCTCTTGCAGGTGCTGCTGAGATCAGGGTGAATGATTTTCCCAGTGATGTGTGTGTGTGTGTGTGTGTGTGTGTGTGTGAACAACTCAGTTGTAATTAATAGGAAAATAAATTTCAGACCACAGAATTTTAAACATGCTTCCCAAGTTAGGTATATTACAGAGTATCTCTTGTTTCCTCTTTAATTACAGGAGCATTCTGACTTTACAATGACTGTTAATGGCTGTCTCTGAGATGTACTGTGCTCCTATGGGCCAGCAGCTGTCAGAGAGTGTGAGTTCCACACACATGCTCCACAGTTTCATACCTTATAACTTGACTGCAAGTAGTGAGCAGGTGAGTTGTTTACATGAATAATTACTGCTGAAAGAGAAGTGCACCTAAATTAGTGCGGCACTGAGTATGGCTACTATCATAGGAGTGGGAAAAGGCCCAATGTGAGGAAGTGCCCATGATCTGTTCATATGGCTCCCTCTGAACCAAGAGGAGGGAGTAAGAAAGAGCCAGAAGCAGCAGAACAGGCCCATGTCATGAATGTGGTGACCAACAACTGCCATCACACCCTTTCTCTTGGGGAAAATGACACGAAATATCTTCTGGGATGTGGGGAGGCTCACCTGAGTGAATGAATGCTTACCTGACTTATGATTTCCTGAACAGTTTCACATTTTTTCTTGAGACAGGGAAGCAATTGTACTACTGAGCCATCTCCCCAGCCCTTGGAATGTTTTCATTTAGCCTACTTGCCTTCTGGATTATGCTTTTTGCCATTTTCTGTACACTACATCTGAACATATTAGAATATTTTGAGTTTGCATAGCTGGAAAATATTTTAGTTTTAGTTTTCAAAGAACTGCTTTCACTACACCTCATATATTCTGATAAGTTGTGGTTGAATTTTCACTGAATTGTAGATATTGTTTAATTTCTTAATTTCATCTGTAACCCATTTGTTGCTGAGAAGGATGTTATTCAATTTCCATGTATTTATGGGGTTTTTCAGGTTTCTTTTGTAATTTATTTCATTTCATTGCACTGTGGTCAGATAATATACATGGGATAATTTCTGTTTTCTTCAAATAGAGTTTTGCAGGGTATAGCAGTCTGGGTTACAATTTGTTTTCTTGGAAGACTTGAAGTACTTTGCTCCATGCTCTTCTTGACTTGATGGTTTGTGAAGAGAAATCTGTGATTATTGTGATGAGTTTTCTTTTGGGCTGATGCTATTTGGAGTTCTATATGCTTCAGTTCCCTGAATGTCAGATTGTTTCAACATATTTGGGAAGTTTTATTATTACTTCTGTCCACATTCTTTTTATATCATTTGTATTGACTCCTTTCTCATTGATGCCTAGTTGTCTTATGTTGTTCATCTTTGAATCATCTTGTAGATGTTGAATTACTTTTCCCTCCATCCTACTTGTTTTTAAGAGATCTTTTCTTGCCTTTTTACTAGCAGCAATGTTGTCTTTAAGATCTGAACTCTATCTTCACTTTCATTCAAACAGTTTTGCCAGCTTGTGATTGAGGTTTTAATTTCCTTTATCTATCTCTTTGAATCTACTTTGTGCATTCTATTTCTTTCCTGTGTTGCTCATTTAAGGATTCCACTGCTTTTCTATTCTCTAGGTTTTTTTTTATCAGTGTCTTCTTTAGGGACACTTAGGAATTCTTGTATTATAGTTATCATTTCTCTTTTTACTTCAGAGATTATTTATGATCGGATTTTCTCTATATGTTTATGCAGTTATTTCTTTACCTCAGATGCTATTAATTCAGAGATTGCAGCTGTGTGATTCCCAATTTCTTCTATGTTAGTGTCTCCTGCATTTGTTCTGGGTGTGCTCAGGGCCTGAGAATGCATTTTGCTCTTTCTCTTTGTCATTTTGTATAGCACTGTCCTCTGACCTTTTTTGTAGAGCCTTGATGAATTTATTACCTTAGCACCTACCAAAATTCTTACCCAAGAGAGAGTATGTGGTTAAGGCAATAGTTTTTTATTCATAGAACTACAATTAGGAACACTAATAATGGTTAGTGACATTGAGCATTTTACTTTTGTAACTAATGATTTTGTATTTAAACCATAAGAGCCAACATTATGCCTGTGTCGTTAAGCAGATATTAAATTGGGAATTTATACTTGTTATTTCCCCTAAGTTCAGTCTCATCACTTCCCCTTGACATACCTGGGGTCTTCTAGGCAGACTATTTCACCATGATTACCTGTTGCACCCTGTGTAGATCAAGAGAGAAAGAGAGAGGATGCACTCATAGATCTGGGTCTAGCAAAGTGTCTCAGCCTACTGGGTCCAGATCTACCAAGTTTGCACTCCTCCAGATGTGTCTGGCTCTTGTGCTCAGCTTATTCCTGATGCAGCATGCCAGTACTGGGCTCTGTCTGAAAAAGATCCCAGGGAGGGGCTGAGGAAGTTGTCATACATGCTGGGCCTGGGCTGGGGTTGGAGGGGTCTGTGGAGCAAGGTGGAAGTTCTCACCCACATGCCGAGCCTGGTCTGGGGTTGGAGGGGTCTGCTGAGTGTAGTGGAAGTTCTCACACACATGCCAGGCTTGGACTCTGGCTGGAGGGGTCCAGAGGGTGCACAGAAGATCTCACACACACTGCAGGCCTGGGTTGGAGCTAGTGGGGTCCAGTAAGTGTGGTGGAAGTTTTCACAGACAGGTGGGGCCTGGGCTCTGGAGGGGTCCAGGGAGTGCAGCAGCAGTTCTCACACACAAGTGGGGCCTGAGCTCTCTGGCTGAAGGTGTCAGGAAGGTAAGCAGAAGTTCTTACCCATATGACAGGCCTGGGCTGGGACTGGAGGGGTCTGAAGTGGATTTAGAAAAACAAAACATTAAAAGTCAAATTTAAACCCTCCATGTAAATAGAACACAAATTCCAGTAGAAAGAAGATCCCCTCATAAGCTTAGTCAGATCTTTCCTGGATTCAGTTAAGTGACTGAATTCAAAGTAATGACCCTCCAAAGGGTGATGTCTTGAGTCTATGAAAATTCAATCAGCAGCAGAGAACCACATGTTTACTATGGGTGCAGAGACTTCTCCAACACAAAGAACTTATACTGATTTCATAGTGTCCAGCTATGCAAGGAAATTTGGTTATTAACTCCAGTAATCTTTCAGTGGAGTTATTAAGGTCTTCTATGTAGAATATTATGTCATCTGTGAGTAATGATAGCTTTTTACTTTCCTAAATTTATTTGTTTATTTTATTGCTTTTTTTTTTTTTGTGATACCACGTATCAAAGTCAGGACCTTGAGCTTGCCAAAGAATCACTTATTCCACTCAGCTATATCCCCAGCCCATGTTCCTTTCAATTGCTCTGGCTAATGTTTCCAGAACTATGTTGAATAGAAGTGGCTATAGTGGACATCCTTATCTTTTTCCTGATTTTATAGTGGAAGTTATCACTTTTTTTTGTTTTTTGGGTTTTTTTTTTAGTACAATGCCAGCAGTTGTTTTTTTATAGCTGCCTTTTATATATTATAGGTAAAGACCATCTATTCTGATTTTCTATAGTGTTTTTGCCATGAATGAGTACTGGAGTTTATCAAGAAACTTTTTCTTCGCCTATTGAGGTGAACATGTGATTTTGTCTTTGCTTCTATTGATATGGTGGATTACATGTACGGATTTACATTATGTGGAACCATTCCTGCAGTCCTGTGGCACATCTCACCTGGTTATATTGTACAATCTTTTTGATGATTGGTTGAACTCTGTTCGCTAGTATCTTATTGCAAACGTTTGCATCTATGTTAATCAGGGAGATTGGCCTGGAGTTCTCTTTATTGAGTCTTTTTCTGCTCTAAGTATCAGTGTAATACATGCCTCCCAGAATGAGTTAGGGAGCATTGTTTCCTTTTCAATTTCTTTAGAATTTGAGCAGTATTAACATGAAATCTTCCCTAAATTTATTGGACAATTTAGCAGTGAAGCAATCCTCAGGATCTGGGCTTTTCTTTGTTAGTAAGTTTTAATTGCATTTTAAATCTCATTAACTGATGTTTTGCTACTCAGAATTATTATATCTTCTTGGTTCAACTTTGGCAATTCATATATTTCTAAGAATCTGTCCATTTCTTTTTTTTTACATCCTATGAGATGAAAGATTTTCAAAGCAGGTATTGATGAAGTTGTGCATTTCTATAGACTTTGTGCGATTTTACCCTAACCATTACTTACTGCATGAATTTGAGTCTTTTCTTTCCTTTTTTTTTTTATAAGAGTGGCTAAGAGTTTATCAATTTTGTTTATTGTTTCAAAGAACAAACTCTTTGATTCACTAATTCTTTTTATTGTTTTCTTGGTCTCCATTGTGTTAATTTCTGTTCTAATCTTCATATTTCCTCCCTTGTATGGGCTTTGGATTTGCCTTGTTCTTATTCTAGAAGCTTGAGGTATAACATTAGGTTGTTTATTTGTGCTTGTTCTTTTTCTGATATGAAAATTCATTGCTATAATTTTCCTTTTAGGACTATCTTCATTGTGCTCCATGACTTCCAGCATGTTGTGTGTGTATTCTTGTTGAGTTGCAGATATTATTTAATTTCTTCCTTTATTGTCTGTGACCCACTTGTTGTTTAATAGTTTTCCAACTGTTTATGGAGTTTTTGATGTTTTGTTTAATATTAATTCTCAATTTCATCACACAATCATCAGATAACATCTATGAGATTATTAAAATTATTTTGCATTTGCTTAAGCATGCTCTGTGGACTAGTATATGGTTTATTTTAGAGAAAATCCCATGTGCAACTGAGTAGAATGTGTATTCTGATATTGGGTGGTACACTCTAAACATTTACTAATTCCATTTGTACACAGCCCTGTGGTATTTCGGTTGTGGTATTTCTTTGCTGATTTTTTTTTGTTGTTTGTTTGCCTATGGTGTAATGATATGGTATTGAGGTCTTCCATTACAAATTGTGTTATTGCTTATGTCATATTTCATGTTCATTAATAACTGTCTTCTGAGTTGGGTCCTCCTCACTTAACAAGTATGTAGTGAACTTTATTTCTTTTGATCACTGTTGGTTTAAAGTTTACACAGTTTGCCAAACTGAATAGCTACCCTGATTTCTTCTAGGTTCCAGTTACATTGAAGATTGCTTTTCATCCTTTGGATTGTTTTCCATCCATTTGAGCATTTGTGTTGAAAAATCTGCCATAACTTTGATGGGCTTCTCTTTATAGGTGATCTGTCAGTCTATAAATTATTTGTTATGATAAATGAGTTTCTTGTATAGTGTATTGTTAGATCTTGTTTCCTAAACCACTCTGCAATCTTTTTTCTTTTCTCTTTCTTTCTTTTTTTTATTGGTGAATTGAGACCATTAACATTGATGGTTATAGCTGACATGTACTGACATGTTTGTTATGGTGTTTTCCTGCTGCCAGTACCTTGCTTTTCCTGTTTAATTGTTTACCCTTACTGGTGTTTTTTTTTTTTTTTAATGTTGTTGTTCTTGGAATTGTGGTCAATTTTATCTTTGTCTAGAATATATTTCAGTAGCTTTTGTAGTGCTGGGTTAGTGCTTATAAATCTCTTTAGTTTTCTTTGTCATGGATGTCTTATTTCTTTTTTTTATTTTTTATTTATTATTTTATTTTTTGGTGGAACCGGGAATTGAACTCAGGCCCTTGCGCTTGCCAGGGAAGTGCTTATTCCACTGGGCCATCTCCCCAGCCCAGGCTGTCTTATTTCTCCATTAATTCTGAAAAATAATTTTGCAGGCTATATCAATTTGTGTTTGAAGCTATTTTCTTTTATGACTTGAAATTCTTGAAGTTCTTCTTGACTTGAGAGTTTGTGTTGAGAAGTCTGCAGGGATTTGGATGAGATTCCCTTTATGAGTGCTCTGTTTATTTTCTGTAATAACTTTTATTATTTAGTTCTTAGACTGAATTTCTGGAATCTTGTTTATTACATATCTTGGTGTAGTTTTATTTTGGTCATGACTATTTGGAGTGTTGTATGCTCCATTTATTTGTATGTCATATTCTTTTATTTTTTTTTTTCTCTGAACGCCTTCAGGGCAGGTTTGACTGGCTTGAGTTCAAATTCTTTATCCATGCTAGGAAAGTTATCTGACCATTTTTCTGTGAAAAGTTTTTTTTAAATGACATTTGTGCTTTACCCAGCTTTCTCATTGACCCCAACCAATTTTTATTTTTTCTTCATCTTGTAGCTGTTAGATTCATCTTCATGCTGTCTTGCTATTTTTAAGATCTTTCTTTTTATGATCACTGTCTATAATTCTGTCTTCAAAATCTCAAATTCTATCCTCTTCTTTGTTCAGTCTATTGCATGTAATTTTAATGGAGGTTTTAATAGCTTAGATTTGTTTGCATCTGTTTCATGGATTCCATTTCGTTCTTTCTTTGTTTAAAATGTATTTAGTACAGGGTCTATAGGGTCTCACTACATAGATTGGACTTGTAACGATCTGCCTGTCTTTGGCCTCCCAAGCAGTAGAATTATAGGTACATGCCACCTCGCTCAGTCTCAATCGCCATCTCAGCACACTCTGGGGGCAGGGCTGGCACAGCTTTTGGTGCTGGGAATTGAACCCTGATTCCTGTGCTCTGCCTAAGCAGGCACCTTAGTCCCTTAGCAATCTGTCAAGCCCTTCTCTTTCTTTCTTATGTTGGGCATTTTTTGTTTCCATCATTTTTCTAAGGTCATCTATTTTTTAAATATTTTAATTAATTTTAATGAGAAAGAAATAGCAATGAGATAGCTTCAAGACAGGTTAGTAGGACAGCTACAATAATTAATACATTGCACATTGTCTTCATAAAAGTCATTTAGAGCACAAGATGCAGACATGATGTCTTGTCTAAATATTAGTACAAATCTTTTTTCTCATTGAACTAAGAAAAAGCAGCTGCATACTTATCTTAACTATTATATAAAATGACCTTTCATTTATATCCCCCCTTTTTTTGTTTTGTCGGAGATGGGCGTTTCATTGCTGTTAGAGAAGCTGTATTTGGAGAAGTCTTGAATTCAGCAAAATAATCCAATAGAGTCCAATAGTCCATAACAGTAGTGGGTTATCAGCAGAACTGACAATTGTCAGAAGTTGTTGACTTGAGGCTTTTATAGCTCAGCATATTAATATGGCATTATTTTTTATACCTCCTGGTTATACTTTTCTGCTGGATGGTCAAGACCAAATTAAAGCAAGAGCTATATAACTAAAAATGTGACATTTGTATCTGACAAGGTCAGTCAATACCCTCAGGATTTACCCTGAAACCAACAATGTTCATCTATTTTTTCATCTCTTAAAAACAACGAGGATGCAGGAAAGAATAATCCTTCAACTACAAGATGATGCAAAGATGAACAATGTGAGACTAATAGGCATCAATGAGAAAGAAGGAGTGAACACAAATGAATTAAAAATATATGGGCAGAAGTAATAGCAGAAAACTTCCAAAATATGAGGAAACAATCTGACATTCAGGTAACTGAAGCATACAGAACGCCAAAGAACCTCAACCCAATGAAAAACACTCCGAGGCATATAATAGTAAAGATCTCAGAAATTCAGCACAAGAATAATCTACTGAAAGCTGCTACAGAAAAGAAGCAGATCACATTCAAAGGAAAACCCATCAGAATTACGGCCAACTTCTCTTCACAACCCATGCAGGGAAGAAGAGCATGGAGCAGAGTACTTCAGGTCCTTTATGAAAACAAATTCTAGCCCAGACTACTATACCCTGCAAAACTCTCTTTCAAGTTTGATGGAGAAGTGAAAAACTTCCATGACAAAAAACAGCTAAAGAATTTTGCGATGGCAAAGCCAACCTTACACAGGCTACTGAAATATGTTCTAGAAAGGTACCAAAACGATCAAAACTCCATGAATGAGATTGGAAGCAACCAACTAAATAGGGTAAGCAATTAAACACAGAAGAAAAAGGAGTAAACGACAACAAGTAAATAACATGGCAACCATAAGTCAACACATCTCAATTCTAACCATCAATGTAAATGAACTCAATTCACCAATTAAGAGAAATAGACTGGCACATTGGATTAGGAAACAAAATCCAACAATATGCTGTGTACAAGAAACACATTTAACTCATAAAGACATTCATAGGCTGAAAGTCAAAGGATGGAACACAGTATTATATGACCCAGCACCTCAGAAAAAAGCAAGGGTAGCAATTCTATTCTCAGACAGTCTCAATTTCAAACCAACAATGATCAACAAAATAAAGAAGGCCACTATATACTGCTTAGGGGAAAAATTCAAGAGGAAGAGGTAACACTCATAAATATGTATGCACCAAACACGGGAGCACCCAACTAAATAAAGCAAATCTTAGTGGACATGAAGAATCTAATATTCAGTGCCACAATTTTAACAGGATTCCTTAACACACCCTTATCTCCAAAAGACAGGTCAACCAGACAAAAACTTAGCAAAGAAATAACAGAACTGAACCAGAGTTTGAAACAAATGGACTTGGTGGACATATACAGAGTGTTCCACCCAAAC
>NW_004524650.1:6900640-6918865 GCF_000260255.1 Octodon degus | reverse complement strand
AGAATATATGCAGTGTATTATTTGTTGAAACTGTACTTCCGATTTGATTTGAAACTGTCTCATTGCTATCTGTTTATCAATAAAACTTTGAAAAATTAAATAAATAAATAAATATAATCCACAGATTGTTATTAGCTTTAGATATGCAAAACCCCTCATATACAACATCCAGTTGGTCACAAACATGGATGTCATTCTCAGAGCTCTGGAAGTTTGTTAGAATAAAAATTAGAGAAGAACAGTTCTGCACTTTATGAAGCCCATTACAAAAATATCTCCAGTGATTTCCATTTTCTTCAGGAGGCCTGGTGAATTACTTCCAGTTTATTGATCTGAAGTGTCAGGAGGTCTTTCTGGCTCAGATTTTATTCCCTCTCAATTACCAAATAAAGCACCTTGTCCTGTCAGCCTCAGAATAATACTAGTAATCAGGTCATAGGACATTCCATGATGGAAGTAAAATTTCAAATAAGTATCTTCAAAGGACCTTCTCAATGTACTTGGGAGCTAGGTTTGTGGAAAACAGGAGCTTAAAAGGCAGAGGTTTGATCTGCAGCAATGCGGCTGGAATCTGGTGATAGAAATGCAGCTGAATGCTGCTCACATGGAGGTCATTTTTTCAAGTGACTGCACGCAGGAAGAACAAAGACTATCTGAGGAACTCTATGTCCAGAGAGCAGCTCAGCAAGCTTGCAGATAATGGTCCAAGGGCAGTTTTGATGTGTCCCCTTGTGAAGTCTGCTGCCACTGGGGTTCCCCAAGCACTTCCACATACATGGGGCATCTCCTGGGGAGGCATATGCTGCGCTCTTGCCATTCCAAGCCATTGACCTATGAGACAGGACAGGTGATTGTTATTTATTATCCTGTTGAGGAAACTGAACCATGGGCGTGTTAAGTAATTTGTCATAGAGTTTGGAAGTGGAAAGCTAGAATTTGAGCTCAAGTAGGCTGCCTTGGGACCTCTCTGACTTCAGTCTTCAGGGCTTTACATTTTCTTTGTGCCAGGGACCAAATACAGGGCCCAGGGGCAAGGGAGATGGCTCAGTAGAATAAGTGCTTCCATGGCAAGTGCAAGAGCCTGAGTTCAATCCTTGGTTCCACAAAAACAAACAAACAAACAAACAGACAAACAGGGTCTAGCACACACACAGCACAAGTAGCATTGAGCTACATTTCCAGCCAAATTATAGATGCAGACCTAGAAGACAACATAGCCATATACCAGGCAGAACGAACTGACCCTCTTTAAGGACAACAGGAAAGCTCCCAGATAATGACTCCCCAAGCATCCTTAATTCGGGGTTCTAGTCAGGGACACAATGGTGTGATTCAGGGCCAAAGCACTACCACCACTACCAGGGCCCCACAGAGTCCTGGAGATAAACAACTAAAACCGGCCGGAAAACAGGCTTCTCTATCTCGTGAAGGAAGAAAAGAGCTTCAAATATGTTAAAAGGCCTTGCCAATGGTCTCAGAAAAGGAATGCTACCTTTTGAGTTGACCAGTCTCTAATTGTTAACTCAAGCACAGCAAATAAAACATGTTTGAACATCTATGGATCCTGTTTGTTCTTCACTCTGCTGGTCCTTTTTACATGACCATACTTAATCTCTTCCAGAAAGCATATACTTGCCAAATTCTAACCTCTCGGCAATCAGTATTTTTCTTTCTATGGATGGCTTATCAGTTTGCTCATATACTTACTGTTTCTAAAAAGTACATAAGATACTGCTGCATTTCCATACCAGCAGCACCTCTGCTTTAATTGACATATTATTCTGCCACTATTTTACTATGAGAAGCAATACTGGCAGCTCAGCTAGACATGTAGACTTTTCATAAAGTGACCACTCAACTATGGCCAAACCATTGCAAAAACCATGCAGTCAAACTTACCTGCAATAGCAGAGGCTAAGACTGGGACTTAGACTGCAAACCATGAGGTGGTATCTATACAAGGCAACCTGCACTTTTTTTATATAGATGTCAGAAAAGGCCATGTAGTGAGCTGAGACTTTTACAAAGCTAGCTGGAAACAATTGGGCATATCCCACCCCCACCATGGTGTTGATGGACATCATGGGAGGAGTACAAACTTCTATCTCCTCATAGATTATAATGGGGTACTGTCTTAGTTACTCTTCTCTCATTGCTGGAACAAATACCTGACACCCAAATTGAAGGAAGGAAAGGTTTATTTAGCTCACAGTTACTGGAGGTTTCTGTCCATATTCAGCTGGGTCCAGGGAGAGCGGCACATGGCAGAGAGCAACCTTTCATGGCCAAGGCAAAGAGCAAGAGTGCAAGGGCGAGGTAGCAGCAGCTCAAGCAGCTAGCTTCTCTTCTTTCCTTACATTGTAATGCAAATTACCTGCCCTAGGGCAGGTGTAGCATCCACACCCACAGTAATCAATCACAAACTCCAGAAGCTGCCCCAAGACTGCATGAGGATTTGGGGGGACAACTATACACAAACCATAACAGGTACCTTCTTCATCTTTAGTTGGGTGGTGTCAGAGGAGTCATAGGGGAAAACTAGGGCTGTCATCACCCAGCAGCAAAGAAGAAATTCCTACTTCAGTTGTTAGTGAAGGTGAGTAGGGCCCTGGGACTGGAAAGCTCTGGTATTCACTATGAATATAGTATGTGAGTTGAGTCTGGCTGCAGACAGTGAGCTTGTGGAGATGAACTACATTTCTAGACCTTTCCTGTTTCATGTTGAACACACTAGCTAAGACAGAAATTTGGCCTTGGATTGCCCTCTAGTGTACAAATAGGGACAATACAGCAGCAGATGTGTAAACCTGGACTTGGGTGTCTTTCAGTGCTAAAATATTGGAAGTGACTCCTCAGTCAGAGAAAACAAGTGGTCTGCTTAAGATTTCTGGAAAGGTAGGGACAAAACCCAGACTACAAAAACTGGGATAAAATTTAGATCCTTAACTACACAGATATTATAGCATACCAAATATCAAATGCTTGCAGTGAACCATGACTTCACCTAAAGATTCAAAATAAAGTGGTCAGATCATAATCTGTATGGAGAAAATCACAGAAGAATTTAAAACAGTGAGAAAAATGCAATGAGCTTGAGAAAAATTGAATAGTTATTCAATATTCAAACAAAATTAACAAAGAGATTGACACACTAAGTAAAATATGACATAAGGCATATTTTGTGAAAAACAAAATAGAACAAACAAAACAGAATGAGTAAGCCTGAAGACAAACTATTTTAAAATTCAGTTGAAGGAGAGCAAAGAAAAAAGTGAGTGAAGAGGAATAAAAAAGCTCACAGGACATCTGAGTAAAGTTTTTTTTTTTTTCCTGCCAGCTCATCCTGCTCTGATAGTGAGGCTGGGGTGACATGTGGGGCCGGGGATTGAACCATGGTCCTCTGTGCCTGCCTAAGCTTGCCCAAGCAGGTGCTTTAATAAACCACTGAGCTATCTCGCTGGTCCCATCTGAATAATATTAAAAGAGGAAATATTTTATTTAACTGGGTCCAGGAAGGACCTGAGGATGTGAAAGTATAGAGAGCTTATTCAAAGACATAACAGCAAGCTTTGCAACTTTAGAAGGATACCAATGTTCAGTTAAAGGAAGGACAAAAATCGTCATTTTTTTTTCAGAACATGGGATTGAACTCAGGCCCTTGGGCTTGCCAGGGAAGTGCTTATTCCACTGTAGCATCTCTCCAGCCCCTAAAAGTCTTCAATCTGATTTAATGCAACCAAGTCTACCTCAAGACACATCACAATCTAATCCAGTTCTCAGAAGCAAAAGAGAGAGATGTTCTTAGTGCAGGAAGAGAAAAAGATATCCCAATTTTCCTGATAGTAAACTTCTAAATAGAATCTTTACTGGTCAGGAGACAATGGCAGAGTTTCACAATACTGAGAGAAAAAAGTGTTAACCAAGAATGGTGTTTCCAACAAAACTAATTTTTAGAAATTAGGATAACATTTCCAGAGAGAATGTATCTTCAATAGACTTTTTCTATGAGAAATGTTAAAGGAAGTTCTTGGAGATGAAGGAAACATTAATGAAAAAAACATATAAAAATAATTATAGAATGTCAGAATACTCTAATATTTCAAACATCATGTATAATCTATGTCTTGGTAAGAAGACTAAAAAATAAAAATTCAGAGTGTTAAAATATTAAGAGAGGCAATAAAGAAAGATTGGCTACTAATAACTTTGTATGTCAGAACAACAAAAGTGTAGCTTTCTTGTTGTATATTTTATTATTATAATCAAGTTTAAGTTACTAATATTTAAAAATAGATTGTTATAATCAAAGGATGATTTCACAAGTGACATGACAAATGTAAAACAAAATGTAAAAAGGACAAATTTTCAACAAGGGGCAATGAATCAAAACACAGTAGTATTAAGAGTGTACTCACAGAGGAAAACTATAGAGTAAATGGAACTACAAAAAAAAATTAGAAAATGCATTACAAAATGGCCACAGGAAGGACCTCATTTATGATAATTACCAAAAATATATATGATATACATGATAATTACAAAAAATATATATGGAATAAATTCTCCAATTTCTGGACTAAAAGTGAAGGGATGGAATAAGATATTCTATGCCAAAGGAATCTAAAAGAAAATAGCCATACTTATATCACATGTAATGATAAGCAAGCACCTCAATTAAAGTAATTAAAAGGAGATAAGAAAGATCATTATGCCATGATATAGGGGTCAATACAGCAAGAAGAAATAAGAATTCTGGGGATCACTGTGTTAAGTAGAATGAGCCAGCAAAGTAAGACAAATACTGCACGACCTTACTCACATGTGGAATCTAAAATTGTTGATGCCTATGATGGTTATCCTTAATTGAATCAAGTTGATTGGCTCAGAAGCTGTCAATGGGAATAGTAAAGCACACTTCAGGGTATGTCTGGATGGGTATACCTGGGCTTTATTCTCTTTCTCTCTGATGTTGTCTCCTGTTCTGCTTTCCAGGTCCATGAATTAAGTATCTTTGCTCTACCGTGTTTTTATATCATGATGTTCCTGCCTTGTAGTCAGATGAACATGGACTAAATCCCCTTAAAGTCTGAGCCAAATTAAGCCTCTTCTTTAAGCTGGTTACTAAGTGTCAGGGATAGGAAATATAATGTCGGAAATTGGTACTGAGGATGGGGGTTACTGCTATAACTATACATGCCTATGATTTCAGAAACCTTTAAAACTGGACTGTGGAAGAAATTCAGAAAGGTTTAGAGATGTGGGTTAGAGAAGCACTATAATGTTATAACCAGAGCACAATGGGTGATTTTTCATTGGAGTATAGAGGACCATAATGTTGACAGAAATATGAACAAAGGGCAGGTTTGAGAGGTTTCTGTCAAAAACAAGGATTTCACTGGTAATTAGACTAAAGACCATGAGTATTACACTCTGGCAAAATAAATAAATAAATAAATCCAGTAACAATAACAATTCCCCTTCCCCCTAAAATCCTGTATCTTACCCATTTCCTAAGTTATTACAAGAGAGAGAAAAAGGTCAGTGGAATAACTGGTCTGGAGGAAAAAATTTCAAGGCAGCCCAACATTCAGGCAATGACATGGGTACTGCTAGTTGGTGTTAGATTTATAATGAGAATTAAGACCAAAAAGTAGAGCAGAAAAGAAGTTTAAATTCTGGCCAGAAAACAGATATGTGTAAAGTTGAGACCAAGGGAGGTACCATTAAAAATAAATCAAGTACTTTTATTATAGGGAGAAGAAAAAAAGATGCCTTTAGAGAATATAAAAAATTGGCAAGATTCCATCTGCTCATGAGTGCAAAGGAGTGAGCTTTTTTATTTTATTTTTTTAACCTAAGAAGAATCTCTCTGGTATATGCTTAAGAAGGTCTATGGAATTGATTTCTTAGGATTCTTTTCACCATTCTCAGCCATTCAGGCACTGAAAGGATCATGGGGACTTGACTACTGCTTCCACTGACAGCAGATCCTGGTGTTGTCCTTGGTTTTACCAGCATACAGAATACAAGAATTGTGAGATCAGGGATGCTTCAGCCCAGACTTCAAAAGAAACACTGAAGGGTCAGGCAAAAAGAAATTAAGTTAAACATGTAATGGAAGCCACAGGAAATCAGGGATACCAGAAAAATGGAAAGCTCTGTGGACGAAAGCTATAGACCATGAGCTGAGCCTGAGGGATGCTATGGGGCTGCTCAAGCCCTTTGGAACCCAGGGGTAATCACCATGTGACCCTTATGCTGGATATGAAGCATAGGATTCAATGTTTGCTCTACTGGATTTTTGTTATGCTTTGATCCACTGCTCCCCACCATTCCTCCCTTTTGGCAGGGGAATATCTAACCTGAACCACTCTACATTGGGATTATGTAACATATTATTTTTATAGAGGTTCAAAGTTAAGAGTATCTCTAGTCTGAAAAGATTTTGACTTTTGAAAAATTCAGGGATATAGCTTAGTGGCCTAAGAACCTGCCTGGCAAGCACAAGGTTATGATTTTGATCCATATTATCCCACACACACACACTCAAAAAAAAAAACCCTGAAGAACAGTTGAGGCTTCAAGAAGAGATTATTGGCATTCTGGCCTGTGTGAGGCTGTGCCTCAGCTGTCCATCACTTCTGAGTGGACGTGGAGGGTCTATGATGTCTTGTGCCAAGCAGGAATCAGACAGCTAATATGTGGGTGTGGATGTTGGAACAGGCAGTGTCCATGCAGCTTTGGTGGACCGGAGTGGAGTGCTCTTGGCTTTTGCAGACCAGCCAATTACCAAATGGGAGCCTCAGTTCAACCACCACGAGCAGTCATCTGAGGATATCTGGGCCACTTGCTGGCTGTCACAAAGAAAGTTGTACAAGGGATCAATTTAAGCTGAATTTGAGGACTTGGGTTTAATGTCACATGTTATTTGGTTGTCTTGGATAAAAAGTTTTGCCCCTTACCTGGGAACTGTGAAGGGGATTGCCACTGAAACGTCATCATGTGGCTGGACCACCGAGCCATCAGTCAGGTCCAAAGGATCAATGAGACCAAGTACAGTGTCCTCCAGTATATAGGGGGCCTGATGTCTGTTGAAATGCAGGCCCCAAATCTCCTGTGGCTGAAAAAGAATTTGAATGAGGCTTGCTGAGATAAGGCAGGACATTTCTTTGATCTACCAGACTTCTTATCATGGAAAGCAACAGGTATCACAGCATGGTCTGTCTGTTCCCTGGTGTGTAAATGGACATACTCAGCAGAAAGGCTGGGATGGCAGTTTCTAGAAGATGATTGGTTTGGAAGACTTTGTTGCTGATAACTACAGCAAAATAGGAAACTAAGTTCCACCTCTTGGAGCATCTCTCAGAAGTGGGCTCACACCAGAAGCAGCAAGAGAGCTCGGCCTTCCCATCAGCATTGCAGTGGCAGCCCATGCAGAAGTTCTAGGCATGCTTGGAGCAGATGTGAGGGGTCACAGCCTCAGCTGTGAAGGACAGCCACTGACATCATGACTAGCTGTCATCTGTGGAACATCCTCGCGTCACATGGGGATCAGTAAAGACCCAATTTTTGTACCAGGTGTATGGGGGCCTTATTTCTCAGCCACAGTCCCTGGGTTCTGGCTGAATGAAGGTGGTCAGAGGGTCACTAGAAAATTGATAGACCACATGGTTCAGGGGCATGCTGCCTTCCCTGAACTACAGACCAAGGCCACTACCAGTGCTCAGAGAATTTATGTAAATCCTCCATTTTGACCCTCTTTACTGATTTTACCTGAGGCCAGGTGCAGTGCCTGACAAAGGCAGCAGAGGTAGGGACCATAGCTTGCTTCTTCCTTTTCCTTGGGCCCTGCTGTGCATACCACATGCCTGAGAGGTGGCATCCACGTGACTCCTGATATCTCCCTTTGACAGAGCTTTGAAGAGATACAGAGTTATGTAATGTGTAAATATTGAAGATGTGTGGGGACCCACCAAACTTCCTCAGTTAAGAGGCAATATGATACCTTAGAAAATTGAGGTTATTGTAGTAAAATATGCAGGCCAAGTGGCTTTTAAAAGTTCCAGAGTTCACTGCCACTCCATTAGAAAGGTCTCAGCAAACTAATCAAAGATAAACTACAGAAACAAGAAGAGTAATAAAAATCTTTGAAGTGATTCAACCCACAGACCAGGCCTGGCTTGTGAGAGAGACTGCCCAGGGCCCACTGAATCCTCATTCAACCCAGATCCCAGGCCTGGTGTGTGAGTGAGACTACCCAGGGCCTGTTGGATCTTCATTCCAGCTAGAGCACAGGCCCGGCCAGAGAGTGGAACTTCCTCCATCAGACAGGCCCTGTGTGGAACCCTGGGGCAGAACTCCCTGCAGAGAGGCTAAAGGCAAAACCCACCAAGGTGATTCAGGAGCAGAATATCTTGCCAGAGGGTCACAGAGGGTTCACCTCCAAAGGCTGCAGCAGGAAGTGTAGCACAGCAGCCAGACACAAGCCACACATACCTGGATGAGTTCAAACTTCGTAGATCCAGACCTGGGGCTAAAGCAATAACCATACCAAAGCTCTACACCAAAGGTCAGAAGACAGTGCTATACAAAATGGAAAAGAGAAGAAGCAAAATGCAATCTCAGGACCTAAGCCCACGTAGAACAAATTCAGGAGACAATAGCATAGAAGAAATTGGAAAGCACACACCTGAAATCTGTAAAATAATAGTGTCTGAAGTAAAGAAATACTGCAGAGAAGTATAGAGGAAATCAGATCAGAAATAATTTCTGAAGTTAAAAAAAAGGTAACTATAGTGAAAGAAGTATTGAGTGCTTCTAAAGAAGATAATGATAAAAAAATAGAGAATAGGAAAATGATGGAATCTTTGAATGAACAATAAGGAAAGAAATAGAATGCATGAAGCAGATTCAAAGTACTATACAAGAAATTAAAACCTCAATCACAAGCTGGCAAAACTGTTTGAATGAAAGTGAAAATAAACTTTCAGACCTTGAAAACACCATTGCACCTAGTGAAAAGGCAAGAAAAGATCTCTTGAAAACAACTAGGATGCAGGAAAAAATAATTCAATATCTGCAAGACAATGCAAAGATGAATAACATATGACTAATAGGCATCAGTGAGAAAGATGGAGTCAGTACAAATAATATAAGAAGATTATGGACAGAAGTAATAGCAGAAAGCTTCCTAAATATGGGGAAATAATCTGACATTCAGGGAACCAAAGCATATAGAACTCCAAATAACATCAATACAATTAAAGTGGAATAAGTTTTTGTTTTTTTTTTTTTGCTCCGAATGCCCTCATGGCTGGTTTGGCTGGTTTGAGAGTTGTGGGGATCGAACTACAGCAACCTGAGGCTGACAGCTTTGTGGAAGCAGCCACTTAAACAACTGAGCTAAGGCCAGGCCCCCCTCAATACAATTAAAAACACACCCAGATATATAATAATCAAGATCCCAGAAATCCAGCACAGGAACAGTATACTAAAAGCTGCTAGAGAAAAGAAACATCACATTTAAAGGAAAACCCATCAGAATAATGGCAGATTTCTCTTCACAAACCATCAAGTCAAGAAGAGCATGGAGCAAAGTACTACTAGTCTTGTAAGAAGACAAATTTCAGCCCAGACTGATATACCCTGAAAAACTCTTCCAAGTATAACAGGGAAGTGAAATACTTCCATGACAAAGAACAACTAAAGAATTTCATGACGACAGAGCTAAGCCTATACAGAATACTAAAAGAGGTTTTAGAGAGGGATCAAAATGATGACAACTCCATGAATGAGGATGAAAAGAACCCACCAAATAGGGCAAATAATTAAACACAGGAGAAGAAGAGGTATACAACAGCAGCCTTTCAATTATTCTTTTGTATAGCAGCAAAATATTTCCATCAGCACACTCTAAAAATGGACTTCTCCTGCACTCTATGGGTCATGATTCTGTCTGGGTGGATATCGAGGAAATAGCAGTAGCTCAGTCCCACAAGTGACACCTGGCCACCAGTAAGTGTCCTGGACACTATGTCCACAACATACTAAAACTTTGTACCCTATTCTATCAGCAAATTGTTAGATGTGCTGGTCATATATTTGCCATACCAGTATTTATGTTATGTTTTATTTTTAGTAACTCTTTACTACCATGGAAACTTTTTCTCAGTTGATATTTTTGTATACATTAACCTAGTCAAATATGGTGTGAATACTCTGAATTGATCACAGATTCATAACTGTGATACACAACATTCTGGCCTCTCAGTTGAACTCATGATTTAATTTTAATTTTGGAATATTGTTTTGAGATATTTAATTTAATTTTGAATTAATTAATATTTAATTAATTTTTTGAAAATTGTTTAATCTTAATTTTTGTTTTAAGATTCATACCGTATCTTTGGCTTACAATCTACTTATAAGATGTGGTATATTTTTCTTGTATTAGATACTTTAAAAAGTGTATTTTAAGTTTTCATTGAGTATATCTCTTCTTCCTTGTCTTTTACACATGCACTCATACATACACACATACAGACACATATATGAAAAAATATGTATATAACTGACATAAGATTGATAGTGTTTTATAGACATCTTCAATGACCTTTTAAGTGGGTCCATCTAACGTATTTTACACAGTCCTGTATAAATACCATTTTCAGAGCTCTGTATTCTTTATCCAGGACCATACAGCAACTTCTCTTGCCTTCTGAATTATGGTCTTTGTTATTTTCTATGTTATGTCTAAAGTTATTAGAATGTTGTGAATTTGTGTAAGAGGAAAATATTTTGCATTTAGTTTTCAAAGGTATGTTTGCTAAGTATAAATTCAATGAGGACAGATTTTTTTCTTTCAGTCCTTCAAATTAATTAGTCTAGTTTCTTACCCACTTGCTTTTTTTTTTCTAATATGGAATAAGATGCTATTTAATTTTGTTCTTCTGTAGCTGTTTTTTAAAAAATAATTTTATTGAGAAACAAATAACAATGAGACAGTTTCAAAATCAATTAGTAGGATAGTTTCAATAATTAATAAATTGCATATTGTTATCAGCTAATTTTTTATGTACATGCTTTAATGATTTTTTTCTTTACAATTACTTTTGGACAATTTCATTTTTGTGTATGTTGGTATGATTTTATTCAAATTTCTGGTGCAAAAGGTCCATTTATCTTGGAAATGTTTTGCTATTATTTCAACTAAATTTAGAAATTTTAGGGTTGGCGAGATAGCCCAGTAGAATAAGCACTTCCCTGGCAAGTGCAAGAGCCTGAGTTCAATCCCTGGTTCTGCAAAAAATAAATAAGTAAATAAATAAAAACAAATAAATTCAGAAATTTTAAATCTTTGAATATTTATTGCCTACCCCTTTCTACTTTGAGAATTCTAATTGTACGAATATAAGTTTCTTTATTTTGGCACAGTGAACATGCAGATATCATCTGATTCACCACCTGAAATTTTCCAATAAAATGGAGTGAATTATATAAAACAGCCATGGATTCTAAATCAGTGTAAAAGGTTCTCAACACTTCTACTTCTCAGAGTTCCTTACCTATGAACCTGAGCTTTGGATTTTCTTTTCTCATCACAATTGGGTCAATCACTGACCCTTTCATAGGGCAAAATCTTATGGAAAATCAACAATTGGGGGCTGCCTGAGCATTGAAGAGCAGTTTCCCACCTCTGCAAGTCCCTGCTCTGATACCTAAGTCACTGCTTGCAAACAGCAGGTAAAACACAGCTGGCCTTGGTATCTCATGCGACCAGGACCTGCGCTGAAAATGTCAAAAGAAGACCCCAGAGAGGCAAAGAAAGCTTATTTATGAAATGAGTAACATCTTATTCACCCCTCTCAAGCCTAAAAACAACCTTCAAAATTGTTTTGATTTGTTTTTTAAATGTTGTAAAGGTAAAATTAAACGTCTCTACTGTGTATTTAGGATAATACAGGACCGAGGATCACAATGAAGGAGAGGAGAGGAATGCCAGCCCAGGATAGAGTAGAATGCACACACATGTAGGTTTAGGACAGTTTATTTCCCTCTTGCAAATCCTCCAAAACTCCTACCACAAAGAATCTGATAATTATTATGATTTGTGTTATGGTTTATCTCTAGATGTCCCTCTAAAGCCTCAGACCACAGGAGTGGGTAGGGCCAGGAAGCAGGTGGGAGGGCTGGGGGGAGGGACCCAGAAGCAACAGGTTCTGGGCAATGAGGCAAAGCTGTAGTTGGCCCCCTGCAAGCCACACCCCATCCATCCGTCCCCAACCTGCTTTTTGCGTCATTGGGCCACAAGGCCTCCTGGCACGTGACTAGCTCCCCAGGAGCTGCTGGCACCCTGCACCCTGGGCAGCCAGAAGTCAGAGGGTAGGCGCTGCGTGTACTCAGGCACAGAATTCACCAGGTGCTGCGGCAGCAGCAGGAGCTGCAGAGTAAGAGGTGCGACACCCAGTGGAGGGGGTGTGGGCTTTGGCTTGGCTCTGCTCCTGCCCTCTCCCCATCCCTATAACGTATTATGTTTCTTTTGTAGGCTTTGAATTTTAAGTTGAAATCTGAGATTGGAATGTTCAGGATTGCTTTCACACCAAATAGTAAGACTCTTTAAGTTTCATACTAAGTTTAGGAATTTTTTTTCTACTTCTGCAAAGAGTGTTGTCAGTGTATATTACTAGGATATATGCTAAAACACTCTGCTTGGAGCTTTTGAGAACATGGCCGATTTAGTAATCCTAACTGAATTCTATTGAGGAACAGGGGATGACTTTCCACTAGCGAACATGCTCTTTAATATCTTTCTTCAGCATGCCGTAGTTTTTTCAGCTCTGTGAGTTGCTTGATTCCTATGTATTCATCATTTGGAAACTCATGCATGGACTTATGTTCTTGATTTCTTTCCCAGTGGGTTCGCTATTGCTTTGACTTTTGTGTGTTGACTCTATCATCTGCCACATGGTTGAGTTTGTTTCTCTGCTCTGGTGGCATTTGATTTCTTGGTAAAGAATCCTATCATCTGAAAATCAAGACAAATTGATGGCTGTCTTTCCTATTTGTATCTGTTTTACTTGTCTCCTTTGTGTGATTTCATTGCGCAAAGTTTTCAGTGCTATATAGAATGAGAATCATGAGAGTAGACACTGTCTCATTCCTTCTTTCAAGGTAATGCTTTCAGCTTTCTCCTATTCAGTATGATGTTGGCCGAGAATTTCTCCTTTGTGGTTTTATGAACATAGCTAAGGTAATTGTACTCAATTTCTATTGGTTTTTTGAAAGGAACAGTTAATGCTTGTTTGATCAAGCTTCTATGCCTATATCTGGTAAGCTGAACAACTGCTTTGAAGATGCCGTTATGCAATATAACAACCATTGTTAATTTTGTATCACCTTGTTTGAAATTTTGTATCATTTTATTGTTTCCTCATTTTATTTTATTTTTGCCATTCCAGTTATCAAACTTGGGCCTTTGGGCCTGCCAAGCAGGCGATTATGCCACTGAATTATCTCCCTGGCCCTGTGTTCTTACTTTTACATTCTTTAAAATGAACTGAAGTCCTTCTATAACTAGTTGCTTTATTTTCATTAGTATATGTTTAGAAGACATTATAAACCCCACCTCCTTGAGAGTTAGGATTTCAACAAATTCAAACTAGTTAGGGTGAAAAACATTTAGCCTATTAAGTTACTCTAATCCCATTCCTGCTTTACAAGGCTTTTGTGCTTCTTCCCATCTGTAAATCTCTACTTCTAGATCTTTCCATCATTTTATTCTCCTTCTGGATTCCTTCATTGATTGCTGTTTAAAAGAAAATTTCACTCTTCTTAATCTGCTTAATTTTTTATACTTTTTCTCTGGTCCTTCACTTGTTGGTCCTCACTGTCCCTCAGAATATAGGCTCTTAGAAGGGGAGGAAGGCAGTGTTTTAAGTTAAGATGGTGCCTCAGTTCCTAGCAGGGGCCTGACACATCGAAGTTACTTTGTGAACACTGCTCAGTGAACAGATGACTTTGTGGCTTGGTTATGGGCCTCATATTGCTCCTATAAACAGAATTTAAAGTGTCCCATGTGCAAAAGAACCACAAAGAGCAAAGCTTTATGGAAAAGTAAAACTGTCTCAAATCATAGTCCTTCTTCAAGTTTGACTCATGTTATACATACATGTATCCGTATTGTGCCTCTGCCCCACTGTGGGGGCTACTCTAGGGGAGCATATCTGGATAGTACTTGATGCTCCCATTGATGCCATCTGGATTGAAAATCTGAATTCTGTTGTAGATGATAATAAGACTCTGACTCTTGCCAATGGCAGTCAGATTCCTATGGCTCCAAACTGCAAGATCAGTTTTGGACATTATAACATGGACAATGCTTCAAATGCCTCCGTCTCAACAAATGGAATGGTTGTCATATGTACTTCAATCCTTGATTGTTTTCTTTTTTTTTTTTTTTTTTTTTTAGAATGAGAAAAAAAAGCTGATCCTTTCTGTTGCTGATGATCTGATTGCCTTTTGATGCTAATGTTTCTGGAAGAACCTTGAATGCCCAGGGACTTTCAAACTCTGCTGCTCATAATCTGTAGTCCTCTTCTGATCACTGTAGAACCAGTATTTCCAGGTAACTGCCAGCTCTCTGTGAATCAGTAACTTGCCAGATTGGGTCTAAGGACCGAATAAGTAACAATTAACATTGATCAGTTTTTGGATTCATGATATTTTATTTATGGATTCAATTGTCATTCAGTTATTCTGTGAGGTAGGTAGTTTGTTAGTACTGGGGATCAAACTCAGGATGTTGCACTTGCCATGCAGGCATTTAAGCCACTGAGCTATCTCTCTAGCCCACATTCATGCTAGTTAAAAAAAAAACCCAAAACTCATTCACATAAAATTTGTGAACAACAATTTTAGTATTTCACTTGAAGACAATTTTTAAAGTTTTATGTAAGGAATTTCCATGGAATTCAATAGTTATAGTGTTCTTTTGAAGTTTGAACTTAAAAGTAGTAAGTGGAATGAAGTCTCTTCAATGAAACGTATTATTGTATTTTAGCCAATATTTTATTGGCTATATCATGTTTTAGCTATATGCGGAGTATATGGACTAGAACTAGGTTATCATTAAATGTCTTGTATACCTACCTGTTTTACCACATTAAAGCTGTAAGTAAGGCAAGGTGTTTATTAGATTAGACATGTGGCAAAATGTTTAACATAGTTGGTCAAATGCGTATTTCTCCCATGGTTAAAGATACTTTACAGAGTCCTAGCCCAGGTCTGGTGAGTGTGTGGAGAGCTTCCTGCTAACCTGCGCCGGCGGGACCAGTCCCAGCCCAGGCGCAGCGTGGGCTGGACCCTCTCCCACCCCCTCGGGCCGCCCCCCACCACTCTGCCATACCTCTCCCACCCCTACCACTGAATAGGAACTTCTACAGACTTCCGGGAACACCCAGACCCAGTCCTACCACAAGTCCGGTGAGTGTGTGGAGAGCTTCCTGCTAACCTGTGCTAGCGGGACCAATCCCAGACCAGGTGCAATGTGGGCCAGACCCTCTCCCACCCCCTCGGGCCGACCCCCACCACTCCACTGTAACCCCCACACCCCTCCCGCCGAGTAGGAATTTCTGCCCACTTCCGGGAACCCCCAGACCCAGTCCTGGCCCAGGTCCGATGAGTGTGTGGAGAGCTTCCTGCTACCCTGGGCTGGAGAAACCAGTCGCAGCCCAGGCACAGCATGGGCCGGAACCTCTCCCACCCCCTCGGGCCGCCATCTACCACTCCATCGTACCTCCCCCACCCCTCCCACCAAGGAGGAATTTCTACCAAGCACTGGGAACCCCCAGAACCAGTCCTAGCCTGGGTCCGAGTGGGAAGGAACTGAGCACAGCAGCCAGACCTAAGCCAGACGCAGCTGGATAAGTCCAAACTCTGTAGAGCTCCACCTGAACTTCAGTATGTGTGAAGGTTATAACTACAGCAAAGATCTATAACAAAGGGCAGAAGACAATGCTACACAAAATGACAAGAAGGAACAAAATGCAACCTCAGAACCCAAGCCCACCCGTAACAAGTGCAGAGGACACTACCACAGAAAAAATTGGAAATCACACAGCTGAAAGCAATGAATCAACCGTTCTGAAATAAAACAGCTGCAGAAAGATATAGAAGACCTCAGATTGGAAATGAAAAAAGAAATCCCTGAATTAATAACATCTCTCCTAAAGAATCAAATGCAGAAACATATGGAAGCAACCCAGTGCCAACCCAAACAAGTGAGGAGGACACTAGCTTGGATCAAATGCATGAATCAAGAGCGTCAAGAATAAATAAACAACAGAAGAAAGATATAGAGGAAATCAGAGCGCAATTCATTTCTGAAATAAAAAAAGAACTCTCAGAACTTGTAGCAGATGAAGTAAAGAAGCAACTACAGAAACATAAGCAGGAAACCAAAGCTGAAAAAAACACTGCATTAAAAGAATTTCTAACTGCTTCTAAGGAAGATATTGATAAAAAAAATAGATGAGATTAGAAAAATAACGGATTCCTTGAATGAGCAATACAGGAAAGAAATAGATCGCATGAAGCAGAGTCAAAGAGATATACAGGAAATTAAACTCTCAATCACAAGCTTGCAAAACCTTTTAACTGAATGTGAAGACAGAGTTTCAGATCTTGAAGATGCTGGTGTAGCTAGTGAAAAGGTAAGAAAGGATCTCTTAAAAACAACGAGGATGCAGGAAAGAAAAATCCATCACCGGCAAGATGATGCAAAGATGAACAATGTGAGAAAAATAGGCATCAATGAGAAAGAAGAAGTCAACACAAATGACATTAAAAAAAATGGGCAGAAGTAATAGCAGAAAACTTCCCAAATATGAGGAAACAATCTGACATTCAGGTAACTGAAGCATACAGAACGCGAAGGAACCTCAATCCAATGAAAAACACATCGAGACATATAATAGTCAAGATCCCAGAAATTCAGCACAAGAATAATCTACTGAAAGCTGCTAGAGAAAAGAAGCAGATCACATTCAGAGGAAAACCCATCAGAATTACGGCTGACTTCTCTTCACAAACCATGCAGGCAAGAAGAGCATGGAGCCAAGTACTTCAAGTCCTCTATGAAAACAAATTCCAGCCCAGACTACTATACCCTGCAAAACTCTCTTTCAAGTTTGATAGAGAAGTGAAATACTTCCAGGACAAAGAACAGCTACAAAATTTCGTGATGACAAAACCAACCTTACACAGGCTACTGAAAGATGTTCTAGAGAGGGACCAAAATGATCAGAACTCCACGAATGATATCCGAAGG
This sequence comes from Octodon degus, assembly GCF_000260255.1. NCBI lineage: Eukaryota > Metazoa > Chordata > Mammalia > Rodentia > Octodontidae > Octodon > Octodon degus. The sequence goes on along the minus strand of NW_004524650.1, from coordinate 6,901,539 downwards.
AACCAACTAAATAGGGTAAGCAATTAAACACAGGAGAAAAAGGAGTAAACGAAAACAGGTAAATAACATGGCAACCATAAGTCAATACATCTCAATTCTAACCATCAATGTAAATGGACTCAATTCACCAATTAAGAGAAATAGACTGGCACAGTGGATTAAGAGACAAAATCCAACAATATGCTGTATACAAGAAACACATTTAACTCATAAAGATACTCATAGGCTGAAAGTCAAACGATGGAACAAAATACTACATGTTCCAGCACCTCAGAAAAAAGCAGGGGTAGCAATTCTATTCTCAGACAGCTAACTTCAAACCAACAATGATCAAGCGAAATAAAAAAGGCCACTATATACTGCTTAGGGGAAAAATTAAAGAGGAAGTGGTAACACTCATAAATATGTATGCACCAAACACGGGAGCATCCAACTATATAAAGCAAGTCTTAATGGACATGAAAAATCTAATATCCATTACCATAATTTTAACAGGAGACCTTAACACACCCTTATCTCCAAAAGATAGGTCAACCAGACAAAAACTTAAGAAATAACAGAAATGAACCAGAGTTTGAAACAAATGGACTTGGTGGACATATACAGAGTGTTCCATCCAAACACAGCTGAATACACATTTTTCTCCTCTGCACATGGGTCATTTTCTAAAATAGACCACAAACTGGTCCATAGATCATGCGTAAGTATAAGCAAGAAAACAGAAATTATCCCATGCACATTATCTGACCACAGTGCATGAAACTGGAAATAAATGACAAAAGAAACCAGAAAAAAACTTTCAACACATGGAAATTAAATGACACTCTACTGAGCAACCAATGGGTCACAGATGAAATTAAACAAGAAATTCAACAATATCTACAATTCAATGAAAATTC
>NW_004524650.1:6897049-6900540 GCF_000260255.1 Octodon degus | reverse complement strand
TGGGGTATAACTATGAATGTCCATTTTATATCTGTGTATTCAAAGTGGTTGGGATAGATATATAGTTGCACTCTCTTAATGAATAGAATGATTTGTTCTAATGGTGTTTGTAAATAGGATCACAAGTCCGCGTCTTGTACAGCAGTTAACCACTAAGGAGAATATATGCAGTGTATTATTTGTTGAAACTGTACTTCCGATTTGATTTGAAACTGTCTCATTGATATCTGTTTATCAATAAAACTTTGAAAAAAAAGATACTGTGCAATAGAGTTTTCCAGGCATGTGCTTATTCTACTGAGCCATCTCCCCAGCCTATAATAGAGTTTTAATGAGTTAAGAAACATTGAAGAGGCATCGCTATCAGATCCATTTCAGGCATCCATTCAATATAATCAATCAGCAATTTATATAAAAATTACAAAGTGAGATATATTTTAAACAAATGAATGTATGCATCTATATAGGTCTAAGTATTCATCTGTGTATATATCAATACTGCTTTCTATGCTTTACCTTTACTCACTGTGTACATATATAAGGTACATACATCATCACACCTAGATGAAACAGGTGTGTGTGTGTGTGTGTGTGTGTGTGTGTGTGTGTGTGTGTGCTGAAATCTATTATGGACATAAATGAATATGCAATCCTTAGGTTAATGAGGCACTTGTGAGATTAGACATTATTAAGTGATCAATGAACTTCGGGAAATGTTACTTTGTGCTATTCTTTTTTTTTTTGTTCAGTACCAGGGATTGAACACAGGACCTTGCAATTGCCAGGCAAACACTCATTGCACTGAACTGTCTCACTAGCCCTGTTAGTTATACTATTCTTTCTATTGATATATACTACATTATTGAAAACCTACATATTGGGGCTGGTGAGATAGCTCAGCAGTATAAAGGACCTACATAGGCAAGCTGAGGCAGGGGCAGGAGAACGTGGTTCAATCCCCAGCAGCACATACTGCCCCAGCACCGACCTCAGGTTGGGCTGAACTGGCCAAAAAAACAAAGTAAAACCTATCTACTTCAAAGCACAATTAAAGAGATTTCCTCGTATTTCCTAATACTTGAAAAAAAAGTTAATTTTTATTTTTTATTCATTTTAATGTGAGAAAAAGACAAAATAACAATGAAATAGTTTCAAAACATGTTAGTAGGATAGTTACAGGGCTGGGGAGATAGCTCAGTGGAATGAGTGCTTGCCTGGCAAGCGCAGGGTCCTCAGTTCAATTCGTGATACCAAGTTTTAATGATATATGTACTGAGTTCTCTAGTTTTAGAGATCTTTATCTTATTGGGGGGTACTATATTGGTGGCTTCATGAAATTTGTACACTATCTGCTCATTAAAGGTAGAAGTTAGTTTACTGATAAGAAGATGTGACTGTTATCTGCCTACCTCAGGGATCTGGATGCACTGGAGCATGTGTCTGCAGGAATATGTGTATCCATCTGATACCACTTCTGAGTAGGACTCCATTCTGGTGTCAGACATTGCCAACATGAGGACTGACTTTCTAATGAAAACCATTGCTAACCAGGGTAAGGTGTGGCTTCTACACTTCAATAGAAATAGTGTATTTTAAAATGCATCTTGAAAACACAAACTACCTGCATTGATTTTGGGACAGTTTCTCTTGCCATTGAGAATAAATAAAAGTATGTCAGAAATATATTTTTATCAGCCCTTATTGAAAATCCTGGAGCCCAGGAGGCTGAATCAACAGTGATTTCTTTTCCCACAGTTCTGGAGCTTGAGAGCCCAGGGTTATAGTGTTGGCAGGAGTGGTCAGTTTCTTCACCAAGTTTCTTCTCATCTTGGTTTCCTGAGAGCACCTTGCCCTTCTTCCCATGGCCTTTGTCCTGAAGTGTATTATGGGTGTTCCCTTGTACATCCAACTTCTTTCTCATAAGAGTTCACATAGTTTGTAATAGAATCACTCTAAAGCCTCAGTTTGCCTGAGGGATCTCACTTTCCCTGTTTCCAGGTCAGCCACATTCTGTGATATCTAGGGTGGAGACTTCAACCAATGGGTGAATTTGCAGACAGGCATAATTCAGGCCATGACATTTATTTTCTTTCTAACCATTCTATTTTAGGTTGTGCTGTTAATAGGTGAAGAAGAACAGCCAAAACAGTCATCATCAAAGAATGCATGTCAAAGTATGATCCTGCAAGTCACATGATCAAAAGTCTGAAGTTTTCATCTGCAAACACCTCTCTGATGTTTCAGGTATTGGCTTTATGGTACTGCTCATTGAACCCAAGTTTGTGATGCACTGTGGAAGGCTCACAGCACAACTTTACTCATGTGATGTGTTCAGTAAATCTCATCTGAACTTCCATAGCCATAAAATATCCCTGATATGTCTCCCATTACTTCTATGATTCACTGCAATAGACTCTCTCATTACTTGGATTGGGATGTATACTTGTAAATTGTGGAGAAACACCAAGTGTGCCTAAGTTTCCACAAGCCTCAATTCTCTCTAAAATAAAAGCCTGTGAACATGGAAAATAACAAAGTGAAAGTAATACCATTTATTTTCCAACCTGGACTTGCATTTTATCCTCAGTATAGTTTTGTTTATTCAGCCTTAAAGCAGAGATTTTGGAATCATTTTTCACACATCCTTCTTGAATCCAAGTCTGCCTGTTTACCTAAAATCTCTCATCATCTATGTCTGTCTATCCATGTATCTATTATCTGTACTGTATCTCTGTATCATCTATCTATGTCTTACATATTGTTTTCTATGTGCTCCCTACCAGTTCTATGTAATCCACTCCTGCATGATTTCACTGCAGGGTGTTGCCATGTAGGAATCTTTATCTTTCTCCGTTCAATTTGGATTCTCTTCCAGTCTAGCTCTCACACCACTTCACCTCTCTGTTTTCTACATTGTCACTTTCATTTTGATCCCTGACTTCCAGTGTGGGCTCTAGAGTAGCTCTCATGAGCAACTGTAATAAAGTATAAAACCTTAGACTCTTCGCAAGTAATATATTTAAGCTTCATGTACCATATCACGTCATATTGGAGTGACAGAAAAAACTTTCAAGTTTGCATTTCTTTTGTTAGTTATATGGCTCTTTTCCCCCATTGACCCAAAATTGTGCAAAGCTTCATAATTAGCAGGTAGAAATTATAAATATGAATTCAAGATTCAAACATTTGCAGATTTATCATATTTTTATTAGGGCATAAACATGTTATCAAAAAGATTTACCTCAGCAATTATAAATAGAAGGGAATTATCTAAAAGAATGCAAAACCAAACTGCATAGAAAATACTTCAAACATCAACAACTTAAATGTCATCTTTTTTAAAAGGTTCTGCACATCCAAAGACATCACGGAAGTCTGGGTGTGGTGGTGCACACCTGTCTCCCTGCTGCTGGTGAGGCTGAATACAATTGAATCACTACAAATCCAGTTGACATAGTGAGACCCTGTAGACCCTGTGAGATATATATATA
>NW_004524650.1:6848802-6896946 GCF_000260255.1 Octodon degus | reverse complement strand
TTAAAAATTATTATTATTATTATTAATTTTCGTTTACATATTTGGTACAGGGTCTCAAACTCATAGTGATCCTCCTGTTTTCAGTTTCCCCAGTGCTGGGATTACAGGCATGTGCCACCACCCTTGGACTTGTTTGGCAGCTCAGCATGCCTCAGGGGCAGGATCTGTGTGGCATGCTACAAATGGGATTGAACACTAGCCCCTGCACCTGCCAAAGCAGGTGTTTAGTCCACCTACCTATCTTGCAAGCCCTTCTAATGTCTCAACTATTGTAAGTGTCCTACTAAGCTCTTTCAAAACTTGGCTTCATTATTTGTTTCTTTTCGCACTTTAAAACATTTTTTACAGTTTCAAAACCAATTAATAGGACAGTTTCACTAATTAATACATTGCATATTGTTATCTTCCTAGTGGTTATTCATAGTACAAGATGCAGACATGGTATTCTGCCCAAATATTATTAGTACAAATCTTTCTTCTCATTCAATTAATAGAAAGTAGTTGTATATCTATCCTAACTTTTGTATATACAAATACAAAAATGTCCTTCCTATGTATCCACTTTTTTGTTTAGTTTTCTTAGAAATGGGTATTCCATTGCCATTAAAATATTGTAGGTGCATGAATTCAGCAAAGTAATCCAATATAGTCCAGTATTCCATAATAGTAGTGGGTTATTCATAGGACTGGCAATGACAGAAGTTATTGACTTGAGCCTTTTGCAACTCAGCATATTAATGTGGCTTTTTTATACCTCGTTTTATACTTTTGTACTGGATTGCTAAGATCAAGCTGAAGCAAGACATATATGACAAGAAACGTAACTTTTGTACCTGATAAATACTGTCAAGTGCCTTCAGGATTTATCCTGTATCCCTGTACTGCAGTTTGCACATCCTTTTTGAATGTCAGCCATGTGGATGAGTCATGACCATTGCTTGACCAATTTGCTATCTGTGGAAGCCTGAGAGAATGTTTACTCTCCATGTAATTCTCCTTTGACACACTGTAGATCATCACTTTCCTCTGTGGCTCCATAATCTCCTTGATCAGAAAATTTGGGACACAACTGAGTTACATGATGTTACAGTATAGGTTCTCTTATGTCCTGGGTCTTCACTGACTTTCAAAGGCTAGGGCCAAAATGTAGGCTGCTCTTGCAGCCCCTCTTTTTCTCTAATTTTTGGTCTGCAAACTTAGGTTGTTTACCCTCCAGAAGAGAAGTTTATTATTACCCTACAACATATGTAGTTGGGTTTAACCTCACTATCTGTCTGAATACCAAACATCTTAGGCATAACATTGAACAAGTATTTTGAATCTAGTATAAATATGTTAAACTTTAAGTCTCTACAGTATATGGGAAAAAAATTTAAAAAATATGAATAACAGACCAAGCCCAGGCCTGACAAGTGTGTATGAGAGCTTCCAGCTTCCCTGTGCCAGTGGAATCCCTCCAGACCAAAACTCAGGCACCCACTTGAGTGAGACCCTCTACCTCATCCTTGGGACCCCTGCAATCCTCCGGAGCCTCCACCTCCAAGCCTGCCTAGTGAGTGAGAACTTCTGTGACACTCTCTGGACCCCAAGATGCAGCCCAGTCCAGGCCCAGTGAGTGTGTGGGAGAGTTTTTTGTTGTTGTTGTTGTTTTTTTTTTCCAATGTCTTCTTTAGAAGCAGTTACAAATTCTTTTACTGCAGTGTTTTTGTTTTTTTTTTTGTTTTGTTTTGTTTTTCAGATTGGGTTTCCTCCCTATGTTTCTGTAGTTGAATCTTTACTTCAGATGCTATGAGTTCTGAGAATTCTTTTCTTATTTCAGAAAATTCCACTCTGAGTTCCTCTATAACTTTCTGCTGTTGCTTATTTACTATCGACAATATTAATTTGTACATTTGAGCTGAGCCAGTAGAAAAGAATTATGCTCTGATTTCCTCTATGACTTTCTGCTGTTGCTTTTTTACTATTGACACTATTAATTCATACATTTGAGCTGAGGTAGTGTCCTCTGCACTTCTTCTGGGTGGGCATTGGGTTTCCTCCATATATTTCTGCATTTGATTCTTTACTGCAGATGTTATTACTTCAGAGATTTCTTTTTTCATTTCCAATCTGAGTTCCTCTATACCTTTCTGCAGCTGTTTCTTTATTTCAGAAGCTGTTGATTCATTGCTTTCAGCTGTGCTATTCCCAATTTGTTCTGTGTTAGTGTCCTCTGCACTTGTTGTGGGTGGGCTTGGGGTCCGAGATTACATTTTATTCCTTCTCATTGTCATTTTGTGTAGCACTGTCTTCTGACCTTTGTTTTAGAGCTTTATTGCAGTTATAGCCTTAGCACCTACTGAAACTCAGGTGCAGATCTACAAAGTTTGGATTTATCCAGCTGTGCCTGGCTTGGGTCTTGCTGCTGTGCTCAGCTCCTTCCTGCTGCTGCCCTTGGGAGTGAACCTGTTGTGCCCCTCTAGCAAGATGTTCTGCTCCTGGACTAGCTGGGTGGTTTTGTCCCCTACACTCTTTGCAGGGATTGCAGCTACAGTTTCACCCCAGGCCTGTATGCCAGGCTTGAGCTGAGTCTTGAGGGGCCAAGGTGGTGTAGGGGGGAAAGGCAGCTCTCCCACACACTCACCAGGCCTGGGCTAGGACTGGATCTGGGGGTTCTTGGAATGCGACAGAAATTCCTACTCAGAGGGCGGGTTGCGGGGGTACTATGGAGTGGTGAGGGGCATCCCAAGGAGGTGAAATAGGTAGGTCCCACCAGCGCAGGGTAGCCAGAAGCTCTCCCTGAGTTTATCATTCTTTATAGCTGAGTAACACTGCATTGTACATCTTTTTCATCCATTCCTCAGCTGACAGACATTTTGGTTGTTTCCAAGATTTGGTTATCACAAATTGTGCTGCTATAAACATAGGCGCACATATATCACTATGATATGAGGTTTTGGTGGAGGAGGGTTCCTTTTTTCCCACAGCCTCTGCAACATTTGTTGTTATTTGATTTGTTTATCATAGCCATTCTTTCTGAGGTGAGATGTTATGTCAGTGTTGCTTTAATTTGCATTTCACAGATGGCTAGTGATTTGGAGCATTTTTTCATACATTTATTCACTTCTGTAATCTTGTCCTCTGAGAAGTGTGTGTTCAGCTCATATCCTCATGTTTGAATTGAGTCTTTAAATTTAGGAGCACTAATGTTTTTTAATTATTTAGAAATTCTAGAGAACAGACCTTTGAGTGCTTGTTAGTGAAGAATTTTTTGAAATTTGTGAGTTGTCTTTTCACTTTGTGGTAATTTCTTTTGAAGCGGCAAAACTTCTCAATAAGAGGAGGTCCTAGTTGTTAATTCTTTAAAGTATTGCACATGCAATTTGATTTTTGTTCATGAACTCTTTGCCTACCCCTATGTCTTCCAGAGTTCCTCCTGCTTTCTATTCCAAGAGATTTAGTGTTTCTGTTTTAATGTTTAAATCTTTAATACACTTGGACTTTTGTTTAGTGCATGGTGATAGACGTGGGTCAAGTTTAGTTTTCGGCATGTAAAGAGCCATTTTTTCCAGCACCATTTGTTAAAGAGGCTACCTTTTTTTCAGTAAGTGTGTTTGGTCCCTTTGTCAAAGATCAGGTGGCTGAGTGCATTTGTAGTGGTCTCTGTATCTTCTAATGTATTCCATTGATCCTCAGATCTATTTTGTTGCCAGTACCATGCTGATTTCACCACAATAGCTTTATAATATAATTTCAAGTCAGAAATTGTAATGCGTCCTCCTTGTCTTTGTTGGCCAGGATTATCTTTGGTATTCTAGGTCTTTTCTGGTTCCAAACAAATTTTAGGAATGATTTCTCTAGCTCTGTGAGGTATGTTGGTGGTAGTTTGATAAGGATTGCATTAAAACTGTGCAGCAATTTTGGAAGTATGTCCATCTTCATGATGTTGGTACTTCCTATCCAGGAGCAGGGAATATCCTTCCATTTTCTGATATCCTGTATGATCTCTTTTCTCACTGTACTGTAATTTTCCTTGAAAAGCTTTTGTGTTCTTTAGTTAGATGAATTCCAAGGTACTTTATTTTCTACAGTGCTATTGTAAAAGTTATTGTTTCTCTAATTTCCCTGTTGGTGTGTTTGTTATCTGTGTAGAAGAATACTATTGACTTTTTGGTATTGACTTTGTATCCTGCTATGCTACTGAATTTCTGTATTAATTCGACTAGCTTCTTGTTGGGGTTTCTTTGGTCTTCCAAGTAAAGTATCATGTCATCTGCAAATAATGATCATTTCACTTCTTCTTCACCTACTCTTACTTATTTTATTTCTCTCTCTTATCTAATGGCTCTAGCTAATGATTCCAGATCTACATTGCATAGGAGAGGTTATGGAGGATATCTTTGCCTTGTACTAGATCTAAGAGTAATAGATATTAGTTTTTCCCCTTTTTTTAATTATGTTAGCCATTGAGTTGTCACAGATGGATTTTATTAGATTGAATTAGAAGCCTTTTTTCCAATTTTCTGTAGGACTTTGAACATGAATGAGTGTTGGACTTTGCCAAAAGTCTTTTCTAAATTAGTTGAGATGATCATGTCATTTTTAGCTCTATCGATATAGTGTATTACATTTATAGATTTGCTTATATTGAACCATCATGCATCCGTGGCATGAATCCTACCTGGTCATGGTGTATAATCTTCCTGATGATTTGATGTATTTTATTTACTTGGATTTCATTAAGGATTTTTGCATTGATGTGCAAGAGGGAGATTGGCCTGTAGTTCTCTTTTTTATTCACATCTTTCTCTCGTTTTTTGCAATCAGTATAATACTTGCTTCCAGGAATGATTTTGGGAGGACTGCTCCCTTTTCAATTTCATTGAAGAGTTTGAGGAGCATTGGGATTATATCTTAGGCAAGTTTCTTATAGAGTTCAGCTGTGAATACATCAGGGCCTGGAATTTTCTTTGTTGTTAGGATTTTTATTATATTTTGTGTTTCATTCACTTTTATTGGGTTACTGAGAATTGTTATATCTTCTTTATTCAATTTTGGTAATTTGTACCTTTCTAGAAATCTGTCCATTTCATCTGTGCCTTCTATTCTGTGAGAGCAAAGGTTCTCAATGTAGCCATTGATAAACTTCTGAATCTCCACTGGGTCTGTGGGAGTTACAAACTTTTAGATAGTTATTGCTTGTATTTGAATATTTTCTTTCCTGTTTTTGATGAGGTTACCTATGGGCTTATCGATTTTATTTAATCTTTAAAAAAACTAGCTTTTAGATTTGCTAATTCTTTGAAATATTTTCTTTGTCTCAATTGAATTAGTTACTGCTCTTATCTTTATGATTTCATCTCCTCTTTGAGCTCTGGGTCTGGTTTGCTCTTCATTTTCTAGGTATTGGAGGTACAGCATTAGGGTGTTTATTTGTTTCCATTCTGTTCTCCTAATGTGTGAGTTCATATTTATGAATTTCCCTCTTAAAACTGCTTTCATCGCATCCCATAAGTTCTGATAAGTTGTGGTTGAATTTGTATTGAATGTTAGTTATTGTTGAATTTCTTGTTTAATTTCATCTGTGACCCATTCATTGCTGAGTAGGGTGTTGTTTAATTTCCATTTTATGGGGTTTCTCTGGTTTGTTGGCTCATCTATTTCGAGTGTCATTGCACTGTGGTAAGATAATATGTATGGGTTAATTTCTGCTTTCTTCCATATATTTAAGCATGACCTATGGGCTAGTATGTGGTCTATTTTAGAAAATGACCCATATGGTATTGAAAAAAATGTGTATTCAGCTGTGTTTGAGTGGAACACTCTGTGTATGTCCACTAAGTCCATTTGTTCCAAGCTCTGGTTCAGTTCTACCACTTCTTTGCTAATTTGTTTGTCTGCTTGATGTATATTTTTGGGATAAGGGAGTGCTAAGTTCTCCTGCTAAGATTTTGGTCTTGGATATTAGATTTCTCATGTCCATTAAGATTTGTCTTATATAGTTGCATGCTCCATGCTTGGTGTATACATATTTATGAGTATTACATCTTCCTCTTGAATTTTTCCCCTAAACGGTATATTGTAGCCTTCTTTATTTTGTTTGATTATTCTTATTTTGAAGTTGAGACTGTCTGGGAACAGGATTGATACCCCTGCTGTTTTCTGAGGTGCTGGAGAATGTAGTATTGTTTCCATCCTTTGAATTTAAGCCTGTGAATGTCTTTTTGAGTTAAGTGTGTTTCTTGTATACAGTATACTGTTAGATTGTGTTTTCTAATGCACTGTGCCTGTGTATTTCTCTTAATTGGTGAATCGAGTCCATTTACATTGATGGTACAATTGAAATATATTGATTTACAATTGACATGTTATTTACCTGCTGTTGTTTATTCCTTTTTGTCCTGTGTTTAATTGTTGCCCTATTTAGTGTGTTCCTTGTGCTCTCATTTCTGGAGTTTTCATCATTTTGGTCCATCTCTAGAACATCTTTTAGTAGTCTGTGTAGGGCTTTGTCATTATGAAATTCTTTAGTTGTTCTTTGTCATGGAAGTATTTCACTTCTCCATCAAACTTGAAAGAGAGTTTTGTAGGGTATAGTAGTCTGGGCTGGAATTTGTTTTCATAGAGGACTTGAAGTACTCTGGTCAATGCTCTTCTGGCCCTCATGGTTTGTAAACAGATGTTGGCTATTATTGTAATGAGTTTTCTTTTAAATGTGATCTCTTTCTTTTCTCTAGCATCTTTCAGTATATTGTTCTTGTGCTAAATTTCTGGCATCTTGACTATTATATGTGTCAGTGTGTTTTTATTTGGGTTGAAGTTATTTTGAGTTCTGTGTGCTTTGGTTACCTGAATGTAAGACTGCTTCCTTATATTCAGGAAGCTTTCTGATATTACTTTTGCCCATATTCTTTTTGTATCATTTGTATTGACTCCATCTTTCTCATTGATGCTTAGTAGTCTCCAGCTGCTCATTTTTGCATCATCTTGTAGGTGATAAATTATTTTTTCCTGCATCCTAATTGTTTTTAAGAGATCTTTTCTTACCCTTCACTAACTGCGATGGTGTCTTCAAGATAGGAAACTCTATCTTCACTTCCACTCAAACGGTTTTGCAATCTTGTGATTGAAATTTTAAGTTCCTCCATTCTCTTTGAGTGTGCTTCATGTGATCTATTTCTTTCCTGTATTGTTTATTCAAGGAATCCATTGCTTTTCTAATCTCTATTTTTTATCAGTGAATTCTTGAGAAGCATTATTTATTCTTTTACTTCAGAGATTATTTCTGATCTGATTTCCTCTATATGTTTCTACATTTGATATTTTACTTCAGATGCTATTAAGAGATTTTTTTATTTCATAGAATAATTCTGATCTGAGTTCCTCTTTACCTTTCAGGTATTGTTTCTTTTCTTCTGTTGTTAGTAATTCAGAGATTTCTTTTTTTTATTTCAGAGATTAATTCTGATCTGAGTTCCTCTGTACATTTTTGCTTTTGTTCCTTTACTTCTGACGTTATTAACTCATTCTTCTCAGCTGAGCTAGTGTTCTCTGCACTTGTTTTGGGTGGGTTTGAGGCCTGAGATTGCATTTTACTCTTTCTCTTTGTCATTTCATATAACACTGATATCTAAACTTTGTTGTAGATCTTTGGTGCAGTTATTACCTTAGCACATACTGAAACTCAGTTGCAAATCTATTAAGTTTAAGTTTATCCAGTTGTGCCTGGCTTGGGCCTAGCTGTTGTTCTCAGCTCCTTCCTGCTGCAGTCCTTGGAATTGAACTTGTTGTGCCCCTCCGCAGAACAGTGAACCTGCTATACCCCTTTGTTGTGTCCCTGGTCCAGGGATGTGTAGGGGAGGGCAGAAGCTCCCCGACAAACTAGCAGGGCCTAGGGTTGGGCCTGGTCTGGGGTGTCCTGAGAGCAAGTTAGAATTTCTCATTCACTTGGTGGGCTTTGGAGATGGGCTCTGGAGGAGTAGAGGGGTCCTGAGGGCAAATCAGAGGCATTGGGTCTCATGCAGTGTGGCTGTGTTTGGTCCAGATGTCCTGCGGGTGCACAGGAGCTGGAAGCTAAGCATCCACTCACCAGGCCTGGATTTGGGCTGGATCTCCAGACATCAGATTGCCTTGATTCCTAAAAAAGCTGGAGCTTAGATGGCTCTTCTCTGTTAAGAACTCACTCTTGGAAACACAAATCATGGAGCAGAAACAATCAGGTCTACTTCAAAAACTGAATGTTTATAACATGTTAACACCTCAGATCCCTTAGAAATGAACGGGAGAGAAAACAGCCTTCTCCAGTTGCTCTGCATAAGGAGCTAGAAAGTCACAATCTTCATGAATGTTTTTTCTTAGGAGACTGAATGAGCTGCTACACCTGGCAGACTTGGGGTTGTTTTATTATTTCAGTTACCAAAGTGACATTTTAGCCAGAGTACTGTGTTTTGCTGTATGAGGGAACAAGCATTGCAGTGCTAAGCTTAGCAAAGTACCTGGAGATTAGCTGGCTTTCCTCTGCTAAGAACTCACTTTTAGAAACACAGATTATGGTGCAGAAAGAATCAACTCTACTTAATAGGCGGATGATTGGACGGTGTTACCACTTCGGTTCCCATCAGAAAGAATGGGAGAGAAAACAGCCTTCCCCAGTAACTGCACAACAAGCCTGAAAGTCACAAAATTCAGCAATGTTTTTTCCTTAGGAGACGGAATGAGTTGCCTCTCTTGGAATAGTGAGGCTTTGTGAATTACTTTGGTTACTAAAGTGAAGTTTCAGACAGACTTCTGTATTTCCCTGTATGCAGGAACGGGCATTGGAGTTCTCTGCTTCCCAAAGAAGCTGGAGCTTAGCTGGCCTTTCTCCGTGAAAAACTCACTAATAGAACCACAAATCATGGGGGAAAAACAATCACCTCTGCTTGGAAAACTGGATGATTAGAACGATTTATAACCTCAGTCCCAATAGTTATGAATGGGAGAGAAAACAGCCTTTTCTGGTTCCTCTGCAGAATGAATTTGAATGACATGAACTTCCCGCATGGTTTTCTTAGGAAACTGAATGAGCTGCCACTCTTGGCATAGTGTAGCTATGTGAATTATTTTGTTTACCAAAGCGATGCTTTATCTAATTTTCTGTGTTTTGCTGTATGCGGGAACAGGCATTGGTGGGCCCTTCTTCCTGAAGAACCTGGAGCTTAGCTGGCAGCTCTCCATGAACAACTCACTAATAGAAACAAATAATGGAGCAGAAACAATCAGCTTTACTTAGGGAGCTGGAGGCTGCAAATGTGTTACCACGTTGGTAGGTATAAGAATGAATGTAAGACAGAGAAATCAGCCTTCTCCGGTTGCTATGTCCAAGGAACACGAAACTCACAAACTTCACAGATGCTTTATCTTTGTAGACTGAATGAGTCACCAAATTTGGCAGAATGGGGCTTTGTGATTTACTTCAGTAACCAAAGTGATGTTTCAGACAGAGTTCTGTTTCACTTTATGCTGAAACAGGCATTGGAGTGCCCTGCTTCCCATAGAAGCTGGAGCTTAGTTGGCTATTTTTCATAAAGAACTCACTGATAGAAACACAAATCATGGAGCAGAAACAATCAGATCTACATAGAAAGCTGAATTATTCGAACGTGTTACCCTTCGGTTCCCACAGATAGGAATGGAGAGGAAAGAGCATTCTCCAGTTCCTCTGCACAATGATCAGAAAAGTGCCAAACATCAGGGATGCTTTTTCTTAGGAGACTGAATGAGTTGCCACTCTTCGCATAGTGGGGCTATTTGAGTTACTTCGATTACCAAAGCAATATTTTATCTGGAATTGAGTGTTTCATTCTATGCAGCAACTGGTACTGGAGAACCCTGCTTTCCAAAGAAGCTTGAGCTTAGCTGGCTCTTCTCCCTTAAGAATTCACTCTTAGAAACACAAATCATGAACCAGAAACAATCAGCTCTATTTGGAATACTGAATGCTTAGAATGTGTTACCACCTCAGTTCACATAGTTCCAAATGGGAGAGAAAACATCCTTCTCCAGTTATTCTGCATAATGATTGGGACAGTCATAAACTTCATGGATGCTTTTTCTCTGGAGACTGAATGAGCTGTCACACTTCACATAAAGGGACTTTGTGAATTACTTCATTTAACCTTTGTTAAACCTTTGACATTTTAGCCAGAGTTATATGCTTCGCTGCATCTGGGAACAGGCATTGGCATGCCCTGTTTGCAAAAAAGGTTGATCTTAACTGGATGTTCTCCATTAACAATTTCTTCTTAGAAACAAAAATCCTCATGTGAGTGAGACAACCTGGGGCTGACTGGACCCTCATTCTACCCAGAGTGCAGGCCTGGTTTGTGAGTAAGACTCCCTGAGGCCCGCCGGATCCTCATTTGATGCAGAGAGCTGGCTTTGTGTGTGAAGCAGACTACCTGGGGCCCGCTGGGTTTTCATTTGACCCAGAGACCAGGCTCACAGTGTGAGTGAGAAGATCCAGGGCCCACTGAATCCTGATTCCACCCAGAACTCAGGCCCGTGAGTGAGTGAGGCTACCCTGGGCCTGCTGCATTTTCATTTGACACAGAGCACAGGTGCAGTGTGTAAGTGAGACTACCCTGGGCCACTGGATCCTGAATTGATTGAGAGCCTGGGCCCACCATGAGAGTGAGAGGATCTAGGGCCCACCAGGTCCTCATTCAACCCAGAGCGCAGGACCAGTGTGGAACCCTTCAGCAGAACTCCCTGCAAAGAGGCTAGAGGCAAGACCCACCCAGCTGATTCAGGAGAAGAACATCTTGCCAGAGTGGCACAGAGTATTCATCTCCAAGGGCTGCAGCAGAAAGAAGTGGAGCACATCAGCCAGACCCAAGGCACATCCACCTGGAAGAATCTGAACTTCATAGATGTGGACCTGATGCTAAGGTAATAACTCTATCTAAACTCTACACCAAAGGTCAAAAGACAGTGGTATTCAAAATGACAAAGAGAAGGAACAAATTGCAGTCTCAGACCTTGAGTTCACCCAGAATGAATGTACAAGATACTAGCATAAAAGAAATTGGAAATCAAACACCTGAAATCTCTGAAATAATAGCTGTGGAAGTAAAGAAACAACTGTAGAAAGGGATAGAGGAAATCAGATCAGAAATAATTTCTGAAGTAAAAAAAGAAATGATAACTATAATCAAAGAAGTACTAAGTGCTTCCAAAGAAGACACTGATAAAAAAAAATAGAGCAGAATATAAAAATGATGGAATCCATGAATCAGCAATATAGGAAAAAAATAGAATGTATGAAGCAGATTCAAAGTGATATACAGGAAATTAAAACCTCAATCACAAGCTGGCACAACTGTTTGAATAATAGTGAAAATAGACTTTCAGACCTTAAAGACACAATTGCTGCTAGGGAAAAGTAAGAAAAGAACTCTTAAAAACAATTAGAATGCAGGAAAGAGTAATTCAACACCTTCAAGATGATACAAAGATGAGCAATGTGAGACTAATAGGCAACAATGAGAAGGAAGGAGTCAATACAAATGATGTAAAAGGAATATGGGCAGAAGTAACAGCAGAAAACTTCCCAAATACGGGGCAACTATCTGACATTCAGGGAACCAAAGCATTTAGAACTCTAAATAACATCAACCCAATTAAAACCACACCCAGACATATAATAATCAAGATACCAGAAATTCGGCACAGGAACAGTATACCAAAAGCCGCTAAAGAAAAGAAACAAGGGGCCTGGCCCTAGCTCAGTTCTTTAAGTGGCTGCTTCGGCAAAGCTTTCAGCCTCAGGTTGCTGTAGTTCGATCCCCACAACAGTCCGGCCAGCCAAACCACCCCTGAGGGCATTCGGAGCAAAAAAAAATCCTGAAAGAAAAGAAACAGATCACATTTAAAGGAAAACCCATCAGAATAATGGCAGATTTCTCTTCACAATCCATGAAGTTGAGAAGAGCATGGAGCAAAGTAATACAAGTATTGCAAGAAAACAAATTGTAACCCAAACTGATATGCCTTGCAAAACTCTCCTTCAAGCATAATAGAGAAGTGAAATACTTCCATGACAAAGAACAACCTAAGAATTTCATGATGACAAAGCCAACCCTACACAAACTACTAAATGATGTTATAGAGAGGGAACAAAATGACCACAACTCCATATGAGAATGGAAAAAAACCCTACTAAATAGGACAAACAATTAAACACAAGAGGATAAGGTATACAAAAGTAGTCTTTCAGTTATTCTTCTGTGTACAGCAGCAAAATATTTCCATCAGCACACTCTACAAATGGACTTCTCCTACACCCTATGGTTCATGATTCCATTTGGGTCTACAGGGTGGATTTCAAGGAAATAGCAGCAGCTCAGTCCCACAAGTGACACCTGGCCACCAGTAAGTGTCATGGACATTATCCATATCCACAATACACTAGAACTTAGTGTGATATCCTATCCCCAAACCGTTAGAAGTGCTGCTCATTTATTTGCCATTCCAGTATTTATCTTATGTTTTATTCTTAGTACCTTATTATCATGGAAACTTTTTCTTAGCAAATTGTTTTAAAACATTTAATTTTTAATTAATTAGTATTTAATTTTCTAAATATTGCTTAATCTTAATTTTTAAGATGTATACTGTATTTTTCACTTACGATTTATTTAAAAAACATGGTATCATATCTTCTTCTAGTATTAGAAAATTTAAAAAGTATATTTTTCATTTTCCATTGACTTTATATTACTTCTTCCCTGTCTTTTATACACACACACACACATACACACACACACACACACACACATATATATATATGTATAAAAAATACGTGTATAACCTGACATGAGATTGGTACTGTTTCATAGAAATCTTTAATGACCTTTTAAATATGAGTTCATTTAATATATTCTATTCAGTCCTGCATAACTATCATTTTGAGAGCTCTTTATTGCTCACCCAAGAGCATACTGCAACTTCTCTTGCCTTTTGAATTATGCTCTTTGCTATTTGCTATATGCTACATCTGGAGGTATTAGAATATTTCAAATTTGTATAACTGGAAAATATTTTACTTTTAGTTTTCAAAGATATGCTTGCTAAGTATAAAATGCAGAGAGGAGAATTTTTTTCTTTCTTTCAGTCTTTAATTAGTCTAGTTTCTTAAACACTTGGTCTTTGTTTTTCCTTCTAATGTGGAATAAAATGCTATTTAATTTTGTTCTTCCATAGCTATTATTTTTATGTATATACTTTAATGATTTTTTCCATAATAGTAAGTTTTGAACAATTTCATTTTTGTGTATTTGGTATGATTTCATTCAAATGTTGTGTGAAAAATGTTCATTTTTCTTGGAAATGTGGGGTTATACGTTCAACTAAATTCAGAAATCTTTAAATATTTATTGCCAACCCCTTTTTACTTTGAGAATTCTAACTATATGAATATAAGTTTCTGGATTTTGACACAGTGAACTATTATATGACTGATCTGTGATTTCTTTATTCTTCATTTTTGTTTTGGACAGCTTTTATTGTTATATTTATTTAAGTTTGTAAATAATTTATTTACAGCATGCAATCTATTAATCTCATGTGATGTATTCATTTCAGAAATATTTCACTAAAATCACTCTTCTACATCTTATATCTTTCACATTAGAATATTTGTCTACAATTTTAATATGATATGTAATTACTGATATTCATTAAAGTTAATGAAAAAAAGAAAACAAAAAGAAACAAAAATACTGAAGCAGAAACCGTCAGCTTTACTTGGAAAACTGGGTGCTTAGAATGTTACCACCTCAGTTCCCATAGTTATGAATGGGAGAGAAAACATCTTTCTCCAGTTTGTCTGAACAACAAGCGGGACAGTCACAAATTTCATGGATGCTTTCTCTCAGGAAACTGAATGAGTTTCCACTTTTGACATAGTGGGACTTTGCAAATTACTTCAGTTAAGAAAGTGACATTTTAGCCAGAGTTCTGTGTTTTGCTGTATGCAGAAAAAAGCATTGGAGTGCCCTGTTTGTAAAAAAGCTGGAGCTTAGCTGGAACTTCTCTGTTAACAACTCACTCTTTGAAACACAAATTGGGGAGCAGAAACAATTAGCTTTAAATGGAAAACTGGATGCTTAGAACAGATTACCACCTCAGTTCCCATATTTATGAATGGGAGAGAAAACATCCTTCTGCAGTTCCTCTGCACAATGAGCTGAAAAGCTTAGAACTCACCGTTAGAAACACAAATCATGGAGTAGAAATAATCATGTCTACTTGGATACTGAATGCTTAGAACGTGTTACCACCTTGGATCCCATAGGAATGAACGGGAGGAAAAAAAAAAAAGGCTTCTCCACTTTCTCTGCACAATGAACTGAAAAGTCAAAAACTTCAGGGATGCTTTTTCTTATGAGATTGAATGAGGTTTCATGCTTGGTATAGTGGGTCTTTGTGAATTATGTCGGATACCAAACTGATGTATATCTAGAATTCTGTGTTTCACTGTGTGCAGGAACAGGCATTGGAGTGCCATGATTCCCAAACAACCTGGAGCTTAGCTGGCTCTTCTCTGAGAAGAACTCACTAATAGAAACAGAAATCATGGAAAAGAAATCATCGGTTATTCTTGGAAAACTGGATGGTTAGAAAGTGTTATCACCTTGGTTCCTATAGAAATGAATAGGACACAAAACAACCTTCTCCAGTTCCTCTGCACAAGGAGCATAAAAGTCACGAACTTCATGGATGCTTTTTCTTAGGAGATTGAATGAGTTTCCACTCTTGGAATAATGGGATTTTGTGAATTCTTTCATTTACCAAAGTGATGCTTCAGACATAGTTTTGTGTTTCACTGTATTTGGGATCAGGCATTGGAGTGCCCTGCTTGCAAGAGAATCTTGAGAGTAACTGACTCTTCTCCATGAAGAACTCTTAGAAAAAGAAACCATAGAGCAGAAACAATCAGCTAAATTTGGAAAACTGAATGCTTAGAATGTGTTACAACCTTGGATCAGATAGGAATGAATGGGAGAGAAAACAGCCTTCTCCAGTTTCTTTGCATATTCAGGTCGAAAGTAATAAGCTTCACAGATGCTTATCCTTCAGAGACAGAGTGAGTTGCCACTTTTGGCATAGTGGGGCTTCATGCATTGCTTTGGTTACCAAAGTGACATTTAAAACAGGGTTCTGTGTTTCCATATATGTGTGAACAAGCCTTGGACTGCCCTACTTCCAAAAGAAGCTGGAGCACAGCTGGCTTTTTTCTGTTAGAAACTTACTCTTAGAAAAACAAATCATGCAGCAGAAAAATAAGCTCTACTTGAAAAAAGGACACTTGGAACATGTTATGACCTCGGTTCCCATATGTATAAATGGGCGAGAAAATAGGCCTCTCCAATTCCTCTGCACAAGGAGCTGGAAAGTCCCAAAGTTCATGGATGCTTCTTCTTAGGAGACTGAATGAGTTGCCACTCTTGGCATACTGGGGCTTTGTATATTACTCCAGTTAGCAAAGTGATGTATATCTTGAGTTCTGTCTTTTGGTTTATGTGGGAACAGGCATTAAAGTGCTCTGCTTCCCAAAGAACCTGGAGCTTAGTTGTCTCTTGTCCATAAAGTACTGACTAATAAAAACACAAATCATGGAGCACAAATAATCAACTCTACTTTAGGAGTGGGAAGCTGCAAAGGTGTTACAACCTCAGTTGTTTTAGGAAGGAATGGGAGAGAAATCAGCCTTCTCTGGTTCGTCTGCACAAGGAGCTCAAAAGTCACAAACTTCACGGATGATTTTTTAAAAATAATTGTTTAATTAGTGCATGCTTTCTTTAATAGTGATACATTCTAATTATTACAGTCATTGTGGGAAGTTGGCGTATCTACATAATACCTTATTTATTATGACTATTAAGCTTATTAGTACCAGTTAGATATACATAATTATCATATTCATCATAGGAACTTTGTACCTGTAATATGATATGCTTTTTTTTTCCAGAACTAGGCATTGAAATTAGGCCCTTGCACTTGCCAGGCAAGTGTTTCTTCTACTGAGCCATCTCCCTGGCCCTGATAATTTTTGGTAGTACTAGGGATTGAACTCAGGACCTTGTGCTTGCCAGGCAAACACTTATTCCACTGAGCTATCACACTGGTCATGATATAATTTTTTAAAAAAATATTTATTTATTTATTTATTTATTTATT
This sequence comes from Octodon degus, assembly GCF_000260255.1. NCBI lineage: Eukaryota > Metazoa > Chordata > Mammalia > Rodentia > Octodontidae > Octodon > Octodon degus. The sequence goes on along the minus strand of NW_004524650.1, from coordinate 6,880,746 downwards.
TATTTATTTGGTACCGGGTCTCACTACACAGCTCAGACTAATAGTGGTCATCCTATTTCAGCCTCCCCAACACTAATATTATAGGCATGTGCCACCATGTCTGGTTTTGTTGGCCAGCATGGCATGCCCCAGGTCCTGGGGCCAGCACGGCATGTGGTACCAGGGATCTAACCCAGGGCTTTGTGCTTGCCAGGCAGGAACTTAGATTGCTAAGCTATCTCCATGGCTTGTGCCAGAAATTTTATATGCAATGTATATTACTTATATAACAAACCCCCTTATAAATATAATCTTTTATTTATAGCACAAGGCAGAAATTTGTCTGATGTCCTAAGATAATTTAACTGACTAGTAGCAAGACAGACTCATTTCCAAGATGGATTGGACACAAAATTATATGTCCTTTCGTAGGAAATGTCTTTTTTCTTGCTAAGCAATTCAAGGGCACAACATTGCTAATATTTAATATGAGTCTCAGTTCTATAGAAAGACAGAAGAATAAAAAGCACACATTGAAGAATTTGAGATCCTTAGAAATAATCAGGATTGTGAATTTCATATTACATTTACGGCAGGGAATTAAATACCAGGGATGGAATTTAGAAAACAACAATCTTATGACTAATAATAGCATTTGCAGTCATGAGGTCTGAAAGAAAAGAAAAAGAAAGCAAACAGTGGAGATTTTAAGGTCAAACGTTCAGCATTAAGGAGTTAGAAAAATACTTTACTCAAATTCAAGTGACATTCAAAGAAATATTGAAGCCTGAGTGTAGTGTTGGCTTGTGCTACTAACAGATCCTGGGTTTAAGGTCACAAGTCACCTGGTATGATAGGAAGGCCATCTCCTATATTTTCTGTCTGGGTTTCTATTTTGTCCAGCATTGTTTATAAAGTGTGTTGATTGAAATTCTAATGATTTGCTATTTTTTTTTTATTTTGGAGGATTTTATTTTATTTTATTTTCCATAAGTTTTTTGAGAAATAAATATCAATGAGACAGTTTTCTAATCAAATTGGTAAGACAGCTCCAATAATTTACACATTGCATGCTGCCTTCCTAGTGTTTACTTGTTGTACAAGATGCAGACATGATATCCTATTTACAAACACTTTTAGAACAAATCCCTCTACTCCTTGAATGTAGAATGTAGCTATATATCTATGCTAACCATTTTGAATACACGGATACAAAATGGTCATTCATCTATAGCCCTTTTTTTATTTAGTTCCTTCATCTAAATATTATAAGTATGTGACCTCAACAAAATATTCCAAAGGAGTTCAGTAGGCCATAATAGTATTTGGGTCTTCTGCTTGACTGGCAATTTCAGCAGTTGTTGACCTGAGTCCCCTACAGCTCAACATAACAACATAACTTTATTACTTGTACTTCATTTTTATACTTTTCTGCTGGATGGTTAAGACCAACCTTAAGCAAGACCTATGTAACAAGAATTGTAGCTTTTGGATCTGATAAGGTCAGTCAAATCCCCTCAGGCTTTATCCTGAGACCTTGTACTTCAGATTGTAGATGCTTTGTCAGTGTCAGCCATGTGGATGAGTCATGACCATTGCTGGCCAATGTGCTCTCTGTGAAAGCCTGAGAGAATATTTTCTCTCCGTGTGACACTCCTTCAGCCCACTCTACATCATTGATCACTTTCCTCTTTAGCCCCATAATCTCTTTGATCAGAAATTTTGGGACACAACTGAGTTACATAATGTTACAGTACAAGTTCTTACATGTCCTGAGTCTTAATTGATCTTGGAAGCCTAGGCCAAAATGTTGGATTTCCTTTGGGCCCTCCTTTTTCTCTAATTTTTGGTCTGCAAACTTTGATTGTTAACCCTCCAGAAGAGAAGCTTATTTATGTGCTTCAGTTACAGGAATGTCAGATTGTTGCCCCATATTTGGGAAGTTTTCTGCTATTACTTCTGCCCATATTCTTTTTATATCATTTGTATTGACGCCTTCCTTCTTATTGATGCCTATTAGTCTCACATTGTTCATCTTTGCATCATCTTGCAGGTATTGAATTATTTTTTCCTGCATCCTAGTTGTTTTAAACAGATCTTTTCTTACTTTTTCACTAGCTGCAATTGTGTCTTTCAGGTCAGAAAGTCTATTTTCAGTTTCACGCAAATGGTTTTGCCAGCTTGTGATAGAGGTTTTAATTTCCTGTATATCACTTTGAACCTGTTTCAAAGATTCTATTTCTTTACTAAATTGTTTATTCAGAAGTTCCATCATTTTTATATTCTCCTCTATTTTTTTATCAGTGTATTCTTTAGAAGCTCTTAGTACTTCTTTGATTATATTAATTTCTGGGATTTTGAGAGTGGATATATCTTGTCAATTAAGATTTGGTAATTTGTACCTTTCTAGGAAACTGTCCATTTCTTCTGTGTCTTCTATTCTGTGGGAGCAATGATTCTCAAAGCAGCTATTGATAATCTTTTAAATTTCCACTGGGTCTGTGGCAATTACACCCTTTTCATTCCTTATTCTTTGTGTTTGAACTTTTCCTTTCCTCTTTTCGATGAGGTTAGCTAGGGGCTTATTGCTTTTATTTAATCTTTCAAATAACCAGCTTTTTGCTCTGTTAATGCTTTGAGCTCTTTTCTTCATCTCAATTGAATTAATTTCTTCTCTAGTCTTTATGATTTCTTCAAGTCTTTGGGTTCTGAGTTTGGTGTGCTCTTCCTTTTCTAGTTGTTGAAGGTGCAGCTATAGGGTATTTATTTTTTCCAGTTCTGTTTTCATAATGTGTGCATTCACAGCTATGAATTTCCCTCTGAGAACTGCTTTCATCATATTGCATAAATTCCGATAAGTTGTACCTGAATTTACATTGAAATGTAGATACTGTTGAATTTCTTGTTTAATGTCATGTGTGACCCATTGGTTGCTGAGTAGGATGTCACTTAATTTCTCTGTATTTAGGTTTTTTCTTGTTTATTTTTTCATTTATTTCCAGTTTCATTGCACTGTGGTCAGATAATGTACATGGGATAATTTCTGTTTTCTTGCATATACTTAAACATGACCTATGGACCAGCATGTGGTCTGTTTTAGATAATGACCCCCATGTGCAGCTGAGAAAAATGTGTATTCAACTGTGCTTGTGGGGAACACTTTGTATATGTCCACCAATTCCATTTGTTTCAAGCTCTGGTTCAGTTCTGATATTTCTTAGCTATTTTTTTTTGCGTGATTGACCTATCTTTTTCGTATAAGGGGATGTTAAGGTCTCCTGCTAAGATTGTGGTATTGGATATTAAATTTTTCATGTCCATTAAGATTTGCTTTATATAGTTGGGTGTTCCCGTGTTTGGTGCATACATACTTATGAGTGTTACCTCTTCCTCTTGAATTTTTCCCCTAAAAAATAGTATATAGTGGCTTTCTTTATTTAGCTGAAATTGAGACTGTCTAAGAATAGGATTGCTCCCCCTGCTATTTTCTGAAGTGCTTGGGCGTGTAATATTGTATTCCATCATTTGACTTTCAGCCTATGAATGTCTTTATGAGTTAAATGTTTGTTTAAGTGTTTGTTGTGTACAGATTATTGTTGGATTTTGTTTCCTAGTCCACTGTGCCAGTCTATTTCTCTTAATTGGTGAATTGAGTCCATTTACTTTGATGGTAATAATTGAGATGCATTAACTTATGATTGACATGTGATTTACCTGTTGTCGTTTACTTCTTTTTCTCCTGTGTTTAATTGCTTGCCCTGTTTAGTTGCTTGCTTCTTATCTCATTCATGGAGTTCTGATCATTTTGGTCCTTCTCTAGAACATCTTTTAGGAGCCTGCGTAAGGTTGGCTTTGTCATCCTGAAATTCTTTAGTTGTTCTTTGTCATGACAGTATTTCACTTCTCCATTAAACTTGAGAGTTTTGCAGTGTATAATAGTCTGGGATGAAATTTGTTTTCATAGAGGACTTGAAGTACTGTGCTCCATGCTTTTCTTGCTTTCATGGTTTGTGAAGAGAAGTTGGCCATAATTCTGAGGTGTTTTCCTTTGAATGTGATCTATTTTTTTTTCTCTAGCGGCTTTCAGTATATTATTCTTGGGCTAAATTTCAGGGATCTTGACTATTATATGTCTCGCTGTGTTTTTTATTATGTTTAGGTTACTTGGTGCTCTGTATGATTCGGTTACCTGAATGTCACATTGTTTCCTCATATTTGGGAAGTTTTCTGCTATTACTTCTGCCTATATGTTTTTAATGGCATTTGTATTGTCTCTTTCTTTCTCATTGATACCTGTTAGTCTCACATTGTTCATCTTTGCATCATCTTGCAGGTGATGAATTATTCTGTCCTGTATCCTAATTGTGTTAAGAGATATTTTCTTACCTTTTCTCTAGCTGCAAAAGTGTCTTCAAGATTTGAAACTCTGTCTTCACATTCACTTAAACGGTTTTGCAAGCTTGTGATTGAAATGTTATTTTCCTCTATTTCTTTTTGACTCTGCTTCATGCAATCTATTTCTTTCCTGTATTGCTCATTCAATGAATCTGTCATTTTTCTAATCTCCTCTTTTTTTAATCAATGTCTTCTTTAGAAGCAGTATTTAATTCTTTTTCTGCAGTGTTTCTTTTTTTTTTTTTTTTTCAGATTCGGTTTCCTCCCTATGTTTCTATAGTTGATTCTTTACTTCAGATCCCATGAGTTCAGAGAATTGTTCTTTTATTTCAGAAAAGAATTTCACTCTAAGTTCCTCTATAACTTTCTGCTGTTGCTTATTTACTATTGATGCTTTTAATTCATACATTTAAGCTGAGCTTGTGGAAAAGAATTCTGCTCTGAGTTCCTCCATGACTTTTTGCTGTTGGTTATTTACTATCGACACTATCAATTCATACAGTTGAGCTAAGCTAGTGTCCTCTGCATTTGTTCTGGGTGGGCATTGGGTTTCCTCCGTATGCTTCTGCATTTGATTCTTTACTGTAGATGTTGTTAATCTAGGAATTTCTTTTTTCATTTCAAATCTGAGTTTCTCTATACCTTTCTACAGCTTTTTCTTTATTTCAGAAGCCATTGATTCATTGCTTTCAGCTGTGCGATTCCAAATTTCTTCTGTGATAGTGTCCTCTGCATTTGTTATGGGTGGGCTTGTGTTCTGAGATTGCATTTTGCTCCTTCTAGTTGTCATTTTGTGTAGCACTGTCTTCTGACCTTTGTTGTAGAGCTTTGGTGAAGTTATAACCTTAGCACCTACTGAAATTCAGGTGCAGATCTACAAAGTTTGGATTTATCCACCTGTTCCATGGCTTGGTTTTGGCTGCTATGCTCAGTTCCTTCCTGCTGCCCCATTTGGGAGTGAACCTGTTGTGCCCCTCTTGCAAGTTGTTCTTCTCCTGGAATAGCTGGGTGGTTCTGTCCCCTACTCTCTCTCCAGGGATTGCAGCTCCATGGTTCTCTATACCTTAGGCCTGTATGCCAGGTGTAAGCTGAGTCTGGAGGGGCCAAGTTGGAGTACAAGGGAGAGGAAGCTCTCTGACACACTCACCTGGCCTGGGCTAGGACTGGATCTGGGGGTCTTCACAATGTGGCAGAAATTCTCACTGGGCGGGCGGGTTGGCTTGTGGTGCTGCGCAATTGGTGGGGGGGTTCCCCAAGGTTGTGGAAGTGCGTCTCATCCACACTGCACCTGGACTTGGACCTGCAGGTCCGTCTGGTGCATGGTAGCCGGAAACTCTCCCACACACTCACTGGGCCTGTGCTAAGACTGATCTGTGGGTTCCCAGATCGTGGCAGAAATTCCTACTTGGCCGGCCATGTGTTAGGGGTGCTACGGAGTGGTGGGGGGCATCCCAAGGGTGTGGAGGAAGGTCGCACCCATGCTGCACCTGGACTTGTACCAACAGGTCCCACAGGCACAGGGTGGCTAGAAGCTCTCCCACACACTCACTGGGCCTGGGCCACAACTGGATCTGGGTGTCACTGGAACGCGGCAGAAATTCTTCTCGGGGGGTAGGGCTGGGGGGTTCTGTGGAATGGTGTATAGGGTTCCAAGGTGGTGGAAGAGGGTCTCATCCATGCTGCACCTGGGCTTGGACTGGTTGGTCTCGCTGGTGCAGGGTAGCTGTTAGCTCTCCCAGACACTCATCTGGTCTGGGCTAGGACTGTATCTCCGCTTTCCTTTTAATTGTGTTGTACATTACTATTTGTATTTCCTCTTTTGAGTTCTTATACGAGATAGACTGCAATATTTACACATGTGTGTCTGGTTCATTTCACTTATAAGTACACATTCAAGTGTCATCCACATAAATATAAATACTTCAAATTTATCATTTTTTATATCTGAGTAATACTCCATTCTATAAAAATACCAAATCTTTTTCAACCATTCCTCATGTGACAGGCATTTTGGTTGTTTTCAAGATTTGGCTATCACAAATTGTACTCCTATAAACATAGGCATTCATATATCACAATGATATGATGTCTTAAGATCCTTCCAGAAATTTTCCAGTAGTCGGATAGCTCGCTTGAATGTGATTTCCAGTCCAATTTTTTAAAGGAGTCTTACACTGATTTCCATAAAGGTTGCACCAATCTACATTCCCAGCAGCAGTGCAGGAGGGTTTCTTTTTTTCCCCACAGCCTCTTCAACATTTATTGTTTGATTTCTTTATGATCACCATTGTTTGTAGGGTGAGATAGTAGCCCAGTGTAGTTTTAATTTGCATTTCACGGATGGCTAGTGATGTGGAGCATTTTTTTATATATTTATTCACTTCTTTAATTTTATCCTCTAAGAAGTGTGTGTTCATCTTATAGGCCCATTTCTGGACTGGGTCTTTAAATTTAGGGGCTCTGATATTTCTTGTTCGTTGTGAATTCTAAAGAGCAGACCTTTGTCTGAGTGCTTATTAGTTAAGACTTTTTGAAATTCGTGGGTTGTCTTTTCACCTTGTTGGTAATTTTTTTGATGTGCAAAAGCTTCTCAATAAGAGTTGGCCTCAATTGTTAATTCTTTCAAGTATTACCCGTGTGATTTGACTTTTGTTCATGAACTCTTTGCCTACCCCTATGTCTTCAAGTGTTCCTCCTACTTTCTCTTCCAGAGCATTTACTGTTTCTATTTTAATGTTTAGATCTTTATTCCATTTTGACTTTAGCTTAGTGTGTAGTGGTAGATCTGGGTCAATTTTTTAGGTTTTCACATGTAGTGAATCAGTTTCTCCAGCACCATTTGTTAATGAGACTATCTTTGTTCCAGTAAGCTTGTTGGCTTGCCTTTGTCAAAGATTAGGTGGCTGAGTGTGTTTTTAGGGGCCTCTGCATCTTCTAATCTATTCTATTGATCCTGACATCTATTTTTGTTGCCAGTACCATGCTGATTTTATCACCGTAGCTTTGTAGTATAATTTCAAGTCAAGAATTCTAATGCCTCCTGCCTTGTCTTTGTTGCCCAGGATTGCCTTTGCTATTCTATGTCTTTTCTGGTTCCAAATAATTGTGAGGAATGATTTCTCTAGATCTGAGAGGTATGTTTGTTGGGATTGCATTAAATTTGTGCAGCAATTTTGGGAGTGATGCCATCTACACAATTTTGGTTCTTCCTATTTAGGAGCAGGAAATATCTTTCCATTTTCAGAAATCCTCTATTATCTACCGTAATGCTGCAATTTTCCTTGAAAAGCTCTTTGACTTCTTTAGTTAGATTAATTCCAAGGTATTTCATTTTCCTCGGTGCCATTGTAAAATGTATTGTTTCTCTAATTTCCCTCTCAGTGTATTTCTTGTCTCTATAGAGGAATACTATTGACTTTTGAGTACTGACTTTGTATCCTGCTATGCTACTGAATTTGTATATCAATTCTAGTAGCTTGTTTGTGGAGTTTTTTTGGTCTTTTACTAAAGTATCTTGCCATCTGCAAATAATGATAATTTAACATGTTTATGTATTTTTATCCCTTTTTTTCACTCTCTTGTGTAAAGGCTGTATCTAACTATTCCAGTCATAGAAGATATCTTTGTCTTGTACCAGATCTGTGATTTCAGTTTTTCCCTATTTAGTTTATATTTCCTTTGGTTTGTCATAGAAGGGATTTATCAGATTCACGAAGAGGCATTCTATTCCAATTTTCTGTAGGAGTTTTTCTTTTTTTGTACCAAGGGTTGAGCTCAGGCCCTTGTGCTTGCCAGAGAAGTGCTTATTCCATTGAGCCATCTCCCTGGCTCCCCTTAGGTATTACTTTGAATATGAATGAGTGTTGGACTTTGTCAAATGCCTTTTCTACATCAATTGATATGATCATGTGGTTTTAAATTGCGCTCTATTCACATAGTGTATTCCATTTATAGATCTGCAAATTTTGAACCTTCCTTGCATGCCTGGGTTGAATCCTACCTGGTCATGGTACATGATCTTCTTGATGATTTGCTGTATTCTGTTTGCTAGGATAGTTTTGAGGATTTTTTGCATCTATGTTCATGAGGGATATTGGTCTGTAGTTCACTTTTCTAGTTGCGTCTTTCCTTGGTTTTGGTAATAGTATAATACTTGCCTCCAGGAATGATTTTGGGAGAACTGTTCCCTTTTCAATTTCATTGAAGAGTTTTAGGAGTATAGGGATTGTATCTTCTGAAAATTTCATGTAGAATTCATCTACAAATCCATCAGAACCTGGAATTTTCTTTGTTGGTAGGCTTTTAATTACATTTCATATTTCATTGACTGTTATTTGTTTACTGAGAGTTGTTCTATCTTCTTTATTCAGTTTTGGTAATTTGGACCTTTCTAGAAATCTGTCCGTTTTATGTTTTCTCTTCTTTGAGAGTAAAGATTCTCAAAGTACTTTTCATAATCTGAATTTCCACTGTGTCTGTGGTAATTATACCCTTTTTATTCCTTATTGCTTGTATTTGAGTATTTTCTTTCCTCTTTTTGATGAGGTTATCTACGGATTTTTCAATTTTGTTTAATCTTTCAGAGAACCAGCTTGATTTGTTAATTCTTTGAACTGTTTTCTTTGTCTTGATTGAATTAATTTCTTCTATCTTTATGATTTCTTTCCATCTTTGGGTTCTGGTTTTGGTTTGTTCTTTTTTTCTAGATGTTTGAGGTGGAGCATTAGGGTGTTTATTTGTTCCCATTCTGTTTTCCTAATGTGTGAGTTCACAACTATAAATTTTTCTCTGAGAACTGCTTTCATCGCATACCATAAATTCCAATAAGTTGTGCTTGAATTTTCATTGAATTGTAGATATTGTTGAGTTTCTTGTTTGATTTCATCTGTGACCCATGGATGCTGAGAAGGGTTGTCTTTAATTTCCTTATATTGAGGCTCTTTTTCTGGTTTCTTTGGTCATGTATTTCCAGTTTCATTGCACTGTGGTCAGATAATATGAATGGGATAATTTCTGTTTTCTTGCTTATACTTAAGCACGACCTATGTACCAGTATGTGGTCTATTTTAGAAAATGACTCATGTGCAGCTGAAAAAAATCTGCATTCAGCTGTATTTGGGTGGTACACTCTGTGTATGTCCAACAAGTGCATTTGTTCCAAGCTCTGGTTAAATTCTGGTACTTCTTTGCTAATTTTAATCTGCTTGACCTATATTTCTGGAATAAGAGAGTGTTAAGGTCTCCTGTTAAGATTGTGGTATTGGATATTAGATTTTTCATGTGTATTAAAATATATCTTATGTAGTTCTGTGCTCCCAAGTTTGGTGCATAGATATTTATTAGTGTTACCTGTTCCTCTTGAATTTTTCCCGTAACCAGTATATAGTGGCGTTCTTTATTTCATTTGATCATTCTTGGTTTGAAGTTGAGACTGTCTGAGAACAGGAGTGCTACCCCTGCTTTTATCTGAGATGCTCAGGCATGTTGTATGATTTTGCATCCTTTGACTTTCAGTCCATGAATTTCTTTGTTGGTTAAGTGTGTTTCTTGTATACAGCATATTGTTGAGTTTTGTTTTGTAATACAATGTGCCATCTTATTTCTCTTAATTGGTGAATTGAGTCCATTTACATTGATGGTTATCATTCAGATGTATTGACTTAAGATGGACATGTTATTTTCTTGTTATTGTTTGCTCCTTTTTGTCCTGTGTTTAGTTATTTGCCCTATTTACTGTGTTTCTTATGTTCTCATTTCTGGAGTTCTGATTATTTTGGTCCCCCTCTAGAACATTTTTCAATAGTCTTTGTAGGGTTGGCTTTGTCATCATGAAATTCTTTACTTGTTCTTTGTCATGGAAGTATTTCACTTCTCCATCAAACTTGGAAGAGAGTTTTACAGGGTATATTGGTCTCAGCTGGAATTTGTTTTCATAGAGGGCTTGAAGTATTGTGCTCCACGCTCTTCTTGCCTTCATGGTTTGTGAAGAGAATTCTGCTATAATTTTGAGAGGTTTTTTTGTGAATTTGATCTGTTTCTTTTCTCTAGCTTCTTTCAGTATATCATTCTTCTGCTCGATTTCTGGGATCTTGACTATTGTATTTCTTGATGTGTTTTTAATTGGGTTCAAGTCATTTGGTGTTCTGTATGCTTTGGTTAGATGAATGTCAGAATGTTTCCCTATATTTGGGAAGTTTTCTGCTATTACTTCTGCTCATATTCTTTTATATCATTTGAATTGACTCTTCTTTCTCATTGATGCCTGTTCATCTTTGCATTATCTTGTAGATGATGAATTATTTTTTTTTCGTGCATCCTAGTTGTTTATAAGAAATCTATTCTTACCTTTTCACTAGGTGCACCAGTGCCTTAAAGATCTGAGAGTTTACCTTCAGTTTCACTTAAAGTGCTTTGCAAGCTTCTGATTGAGATTTTATGTTTGTCTATATCTCTTGGAGTCTGCTTCATGTGATGTATTTCTTTCTTGTATTGCTCATTCAAGGAATTCGTCATTTTTCTAATCTCTATTTTTTATTAATGTGTTCTTTTGAAACAGTTATTAATTCTTTTTTGAAGAGTTTTTTTCAGATTGGATTTCTTCCATATATTTCTCTATTTGATTCTACAGACGCTATTAATTCAGAGATTTATTCTTTATTTCTGAGATTAATTCTGACCTGAGTTCCTCTTTACCTTTCTGCTGTTGCTTCTTTACTTCCTACTCTATTAATTCATAGATTTCAGCTGAGCCAGTGTCCTCTGCACTTGTTCTTTGGTAGGCTTGAAGCCTAAGATTGAATTTTGCTCCTTCTCATTGTCTTTTCACATAGCCTTGACCTTTGGAGTAGAGCTTTGGTGCAGTTATAAACTTAGCATTACTGAAATTTGGGTGCGGATGTATTAGGTTCCTTCATGCTGCACCCTGTGGAAGTGCACGTGCACCCCTCTGGCTCAACAGTGACCTGTTGTGCTCCTCTGTTGTGCCCATTGTCGAGGGTATGCAGCTAAACACAGAAGCTCTCCCTCACACAGGGCAGGACTGGGCTTGTCCTGGGTCTGGGGAGACCAAAGAGCACAGCACAATTTCTCATTTAATTTGTGGGTTTGGGAGATGGGCTCTGGATGGGTGGGTGGGTGGTGTTCCGATGTCATGGAAGAGGGTCTCAGTCTCTCAGTGTGCCTGGATTTTTGTCCGGAGAAGTTCCATTGACACAGGGAAGATGGAAGCTATCCCATACACTCGCTGCATCAGGGCTTGAGCTGGCTCTGGGGGCTAAGAGTGAGTTCTTAACAGAGAAGAGCCAGTTAACCTACAGCTTCTTTTGGAAGCAGAACGCACCAATGCCTGTTCCCACATACAGCTAAACACAGAACTCTGCCTAAAATGTCACTTTGGAAACCAAAGTAATTAATAAATCTGCACTATGCCAAGAGTGGCAATTCATTCTGTCTCCAAAGAAAAACTATCCGCGACATTTATGACTTTCCAGCTCCTTGCACAGAGAAAGTAGAGAAGCCTGTTTTCTCTCCCATTCATTCCTGTGGAAACACATTTGAATCCTCTAGTTCTGAAAGTAGAGCTGATTATTTCTGCTTGATGGTTTGTGTTTCTAAGGGTGAATTCTTGAAGAAGAGCCTACTAAGCTCCAGCTTCTTTGGGAAGCAGGGTTCTATAATGCCTCTTCCTGCAAACAGCAAAACAGAGAACTCTACATAAAATGTCACCTTGGTAATTGAAGTAATTTACAAAGGCCCACTATGCCGAGATTGGCATTTCATTCAGTCTGCTAAGAAAAAGGATCCATGAAGTGTGTGACTTTACCGCTTGTTGTGCCAGGAAACCGGAGAAGGCTGTTTTCTTTCCCATTCATTCATAAGGCAAACGAAGTAGAAACAGGTTTTAAGCCTCCACTTCCCTAAGTACAGATGATTGTTTCTGCTTGATGATTTGTGTTTCTAAGAGTGAGTTCTTAATGGAGAAGAGGCAGCTAAGCTCCAGCTTCTTTGGGAAGCAGGGCACTCCAAAGCCTGTTGCCACATACAGCGAAACACAGAACACTTTCTAAAATTTTACTTTGGTAAAGTTTACCGAAATAAATTACAAAGCCCTACTATGCCAAGAGTGGAAACTCATTCAGTCTCCTAAGCAAAAGCATCTGTGATGTTTGTGACTTTCCACCTTGTTGTGCAGAGAAAGTGGAGATGGCTGTTTTTCCTCCCATTCATTCCTAAGGTAACAGAGGCACAGATGAGTTGAAGCCTGTAGTTCCCTAACTAGAAGTGATGGTTTCTGCTTGATGATTTGTGTTTGGAAGAGTGAGTTCTTATCAGAGAAGAGCCAGCTAAGCTCTAGCTTTTTGGTAAGCAAGGCACTCCAATGATTTTTCCATGTTACAGCAAAACACAGTACTGTCTAAAAGGTCACTTTGGTCCCCGCAGTAATTCACAAAGCTCCACTATACCAAGAGTGGTAATTGTTCAGTCTCCTAAGGAAAACCATCTGCAAGGTTTGTAACTTTCCAGCTCAATGTGTGGAGAAACTGGAGAAGGCTGCTTTCTCTCCCTTTCATTGCAATGGAAACCAAGGTGGAAACACATTTGAGATGTAAGGTTCCCTACATAGAGCTGATAGTTAATACTTGATTATTTGTGTTTCTAAGAGTTAGTTCTTAAGGGAGAAGAGCCATCTAAGCTCCAGATTTGTTGGGAAGCAGGGCACTCCAATGCCTATTCCTGCATACAGTGAAACAAAATACTCAGCCTGAAATATCTCTATGGTAACCAAAATAATTCACAGAGCCCCACTATGACAAGAGTGGCAATTCATTCATTCTCCTAAGAGAAATCATCTGGGAAGTTTGTGATTTTAAACCTCGTAGTGCAGACAAACTGGAGAAAGCTGTATTTTCTCCTATTCATTCTTTGGGGTCCTAGGCGGAAATCCCTTTGAAGCCTTTGGTTTGGAAAGTAAAGCTGAAATTTTCTGCTTGATGATCTGTGTTTCAAACAAAGAGATTCTAACAAAGAAGAGACTGCTAATCTCCAGCTTTTTTGGGAATCAGTGTACTCCAATGTCTTCTCTCACACGCAGGAAAAAGAGCACTGCCTAAAATGTCACTTTCTTAACCGAAGAAATTCACAAAGCCCCACTATTCCAAGCATGGAAAATCATTCAGTTTCCTAAGGAAATGCATCCATGAAGTATGTGACTTTCCAGCTTGTAGTGCAGAGAAACTGGAGAAAGCTGTTTTCTCTTCCATTCATTCCTAAAGGAACCGAGGAAGGAACACCATTTAAACCTACTGTTCCTTAGCAGACCTGATTGTTTCTGCTTGATGGTTTGTGTTTCCAAGAGCGAGTTCTTAATGGATATTTGCCAGCTAAGCTCCAGCTTCTTTGGAAAACATGGCACTCCAATGCCTGTTTCCACACACAGTATAATACAGAACATTTATTAAAATGTTACGTTGGTAACCCAAGTAATTCACAAAGCCAAGGTAGCAAATAATTCAGTCTCATAAGAAAAAGCATCCATGGATTTTGTGACTTTCCATCTTGTTTTGCAGAAAAACTGGAAAGGGCTGTTTTCTCTCCCATTCATTCGTATGTGAACTGAGACAGAAACAGGTTTAAACCTCCAGTTCCCTAAGATTAGCTGATTGTTTCCGCTTCATGATTTGTGTTTCCAAGAGTGAGTTCTTAACAGTGAAGAGGCAGCTAAACTACAGTTTCTTTGGAAACTGGGGCATTTCAATGCTTGTTCTCGCATACAGCGAAACACGGATCACATCCAAAACGTCACGTTGGTAACCGATTTAATTCACAGAGCCCCCCTATGCTAAAAGTGGAAACTCATTCAGTGTCCTAAAAAATGCATCAGTGAAGAGTGTGATTTTGCAGATCATTGTGCGGTGAAAGTGCAGAGGACTGTTTTTCCTCCAATGCATTCCTACAGGAACAGGCTGAAACACTTTTGAAACCTCCAGTTCCCTAAGGACAACTGATTGTTTCTGCTTCATTATTTGTGATTCTAGGAGTGAGTTCTTAGTGGAGAAGGGCTATCTAAATTCCAGCTTCTTTGGGAAGCAGAGCATTCCAATGCCTGTTCCCGCATTCATCAAAACACAGAAAGTTTCCTAAAAGGACACTTTGGTAAGTGAAGCAATTCACAAAGCCACACTATGCTAAGAGTGGCAACTCATTCCGTCTCTTATGAAAAAAGCATTCGGTTAGTGTGTGACATTCCAGATCATTGTGCAGAGAAAATGGAGAGGCTATTTTCTGTGCTATTACTTTGTATTGAAACCTATGTAGAAACACTTGTGGAGCCTCCGGTTACCTAAATAGAGCTGATTGTTTCTACCTCATGGTTTGTGTTTCTAAGACTAAGTTCTTAACATAGAAGGGACATCTAAGCCCCATCTTCTCTGGGAAGCAGGTCCCTCAAATGCCACTTCCCATGAGTAGATAAGAACAGTTATCTGACGAAAATATGACTTTGGTCACCGAAGTAATTAAAAAACCACACAATGTCAAGAGAGGCAACTCATTCATTCGCCTAAGAAAAAGCAGCCATGAAGCTTGTGACTCTCTTGCTCTCTGTGCAAAGAAACTTGAGAAGGCTGTTTTCTTTCCTATTCATTCCTTTGGGAACACAAGCAGATAAACATTTGAAGCCTCCAGTTCGCTAAATGAGATTGTTTCTGCTTTATGATTTGTGTTTGTAAGAGTGAGTTCTTAATGGAGAAGAGATAGCTAAGCTCTAGCTTCTTTGGGAAGTGTGGCACTCCAAATCCTGTTCCTGTATTCAGCCAAACCCAAAAATATACCTAAAATGACTCTTTGGTAACCGAAGTAAGTCACAAAGGACCACTATGCCATGAGTGGCAACTCATTCTGTCTCCTAAGAAAAAGAATACGTAAAGTTTGAGAATCTCCTGCTCACTGTGCAGAGAAACTTGAGAAGGCTGTTCTCTCTTCTAATCATTCCTATGGGATCCAAGGAGGAAACACGTTTGAAGCCTCCAATTCCCTAAGCAGAGGTGATTATGCTTGCTGAGTTTTGGTTCTAAGCATGAGTTCTTCACAAGGAAGAGACAGCTAAGCTCCAGCTTCTTTGGGAAGGAGGGCACTCCAGTTCCTCTTCCTGCATACAGTGAAACACAGAACTACTCTGCCTAAAATGTCACTTTGGTAACTAAATTATTTCACAAAGCCCCACTGTGCGGAGTGGCAATTCATTCAGTCTCTTAAGCAAAAGCATCCATGATTTAATGTTTAGGTCTTTAACCCATTTTTGCTTTAGCTTAGTGCATGGTGATGGACCTGGGTCAAGTTTTAGTTTGTGGCATGTAGAGAGCCAGTTTTTCCAGCACCATTTGTTAAAGAGGCTATCTTTCTTCCAGTGAGCATGTTTGGCCCCTTTGTCAAAGATAAGGTAACTGAGTGTGTTTGTAGAAGTTTCTGAGACTTGTAGTCTATTCCATTGATCCTTAGGTCTATTTCTTTGCCAGTACCATGCTGATGTTATCACAGTAACCTTGTAGTATAATTTTGAGTCAGGAATTGTAATTCGTCCTCCCTTGTTTTTGTTGCCCACCATCGCCTTTGCTACTCTAGGTATTTTCTGGTTCCAAATAAATTTTAGGAATGATTTCTCTAGGTCTGTGAGGGATGTTTGTGGTAGTTTGATAGGGATTGCCTTAAATCTGTACAGCCATTTTTGGCATATGTCCAACTTCAGAATGTTGGTTCTTCCTATTCAGGAGCAGGAGATATCTTTCCATTTTCTGAAATCCTCTTTTTTAAGGGTACTATAATTTTCCTTGAAAAGATCTTTGACTTCTTTAGTTAGATTAATTCCAAGGTATTTTATTTTCCTCAGTGCTATTGTAAAAGATATTATTTCTATAAATTCCCTCTCATTGTGTTTGTTATCTGTGTAGAGGAATGATATTAACTTTTGGGTACTGATTTTGTATCATGCTATTTTACTGAATTTGTGTATTAATTGTAGTAGCTTCTTAGTGGAGTTTTTTGGGTCTTCTGCAAATAATGATAATTTACCTTCTTCTTACCTAAACTTATTTCCTTTATTTTTTCCTCCTGCCTAATTCATTTTCTAAGGCTTTTACAGAGAGCAAATTGCTCAAGCAATGGCCATGACCTATCCACATGACTGACACTGACAAAGTATCTATGAATTGCGGTATAGGATTTCAGGATAAATCCAGAGAGGATTTGACTGACCTTATCAGATACAAATGCTACAATTCTTGTTACGTAGGTTTTGGTGTGCCTTGGACTTAACAATCAAGCAGAAAAGTATGAAAATGAAGTATAAAAAATAAAGCCACATTAATATACTGAGTTGTATATGACTGAACTCAACAACTTCTGACATTGCTAGTTATACAGAAAACGAAATACCATTATGGACTACTGGACAATTTGAAATATTTTGCTGAATTTACACACCTATGACATTTAAATGACACAACTACAGAAAAAATGGGATCACTTATGAATCATCATTTTGTATCTGCATATTTAAAATAGGTAAGATAGATGTAGAGCTGCATTCTCTAATTCAATGAATAGAGGGATTTGCTCTAATAGTGTTTGTAAGGAAGATATCCTGTCTGCATCTTGTGCAACAAATCACCACTAAGAAAACAATATGCAATGTGTTAATTATTGAAACTGTCCTACAAATTTGATTTGAAACAGTCACATTGCTCTTTGTTTCTCAATAAAATTATGGAATAAAAAAAGAAAAAGCACGTGTAAAGTGTGTGATCTTCCAGATCATTGTGCAGAGAAAAGAGAGAAGGCTGTTTTTACTCCCATTCATTCCTAAGGGAACTGAGGTTGAAACACATGTGAAGCCTCCAATTCCCTTATGAAAGGTGATTGTTTCTGTGTGATGATTTGTGTTTCTAAGAGTGAGTTCTTACTGGATAAAAGCCA
This sequence comes from Octodon degus, assembly GCF_000260255.1. Lineage (NCBI taxonomy): Eukaryota > Metazoa > Chordata > Mammalia > Rodentia > Octodontidae > Octodon > Octodon degus. Next base: position 6,863,403 of record NW_004524650.1, on the reverse strand, counting down.
GATAAGCTCCAGCTTTTATGGGAAGCAGGTCTCTCCAATACCATTTCCTGCATACAGATAAACACAGTACTCTACCAAAAATGTCACTTTGGTAACCGAAGTAATTCAGAAAGTCCCACTATACCGATTGGCAACTTATTAATTCTCCAAAGAAAAAGCTTCCATAAAGTTTATAACTCTAGCTCATTGTGAAGAGAAACTTGAGAAGTCTGTTTTCTCTCATATGCATTCCCACAGGAACCGAGAGGGAAACACATTCATAGCATCCTCTTCCCTAATTCGAGCTGATTGTTTGTGCTTCATGATTTTTGTTTCTAAGAGTGAGTTCTTAACCGGGAAGAGCTAGCTAGGCTCCATCTTCTTTGGGAAATGTGGCACACCAATGCCTGTTATCACATTCAGCCAAACCCAAAATTCTGCCTAAAGCGACACTTGGGTAAGTGAAGTAAGTCACAAAACTCCACTATGCTTAGAGTGACAACTCATTGTGTCTCCTAAGAAAAATCATCTGTGAAGTTTGAGACACTCTAATTCATTGTGCAGAGAAATTTGAGAAGGCTGTTCTCTCTTCTAATCATTCATATGGGATCTGGGGGGAAAATACATTTGAAGCCTCCAATTCCCTAAGTAGAGGTGATTGTTTCTGCTTACTGATTTGTTGTTCTAAGTGTGAGTTCTTAATGGAAAAGAGACAGTTAAGCTCCAGCTTCTTTGGGAAGCAAGGCACTCCAATGTCTGTTCCCACATACAACAAAACACACAACTCAGCATAAAACATCACTTTGGTAACTGAAGTAATTAAAAAGCCCCACTATGCCAAGAGTGCCAATTCATTCTATGTCCTAGAGAAAGCATCTGTGAAGTGTGTGACACTCCAGACCATTGTGCAGTGAAATTGGAGAAGGTCATTTTCTCTCCTATTCTTCCCTGTGGTAATCATTGTGGAAATATCTGTGAAGCCTCCAATTCCCGAACTAGAGGAGATTATTTCTGCTTGATGATTTGTGTTTCTAAGAATGAATTCTTAACTGAGAAGAGCTTGCTAAGCTACAGCTTCTTTGCAAAGCAGGGACTCCAATGACCGGTCCCTCAAACAAGGAAACACAGAATACTGCCTAAAATGTAAGTATGGTAAAGTGAAGTAATTCACAAATCCCCACCATTGAAAGAATGGCAATTCCTATGGGAACTGTGGTGGAAACACGTTTCAAGGCTCCAGTTCCCTAAGTAGAGCTGATAGTTTCTGTATTTGATTTGTGTTTTTGAAGAGTGAGTTCTTAACAGAGAAGAGTCACCTGAGCTCCAAGTTCTTGGGGAACAAGGCCCCTCCAATACCATATCCTACTTAGTACTCTGCCCAAAATGTCATTTTGGAAAAAGATGCAATTCACAAAGTTCCACTATGCTGATTGACAACTCCTTTAGTGTCCTAAGAAAAAAATATTCACAAAGTTTTTGATTTTCCAGCTTGTGCAGAGAAAATGTACAAAGCTGTTTGCTCTCCCATTTATTCCTATGAGACCCAAGGTGAAAACACGTTTGAATCCTCCTTTCCTTTAAGTGGATGTCATAGTTTTTGCTTGACGATTTGTGTTTCTAGGAGTAAAGTGTTAAATGAGAAGAGACAGCCAAGCTACAGCTTCTTTGGGAAGAAGGGAACCAATATCTGTTCTCACATACAGCAAAGCACAACACACAGCTTAAACATCACTTTGTAACTGAAGTAATTAACAAATCTCAACTATGCCAAGAGTGGCAACTCATTCAGTCTCCTAAGAAAAACCATCCATGAAGTTTGTCATTCTCTAGGTTGTTGTGCACAGTAACTGGAGAAGGTTGTATTCACTCCTATTTATTCCTATGATAACCGGTACAGAAACACGTTTGAAGCGTCCAGTTCCTTAAGTAAAGTTGATTGTTTCCCTTGATGATATGTGTTTCTAAGCATCCATTCTTAACATGAAGAGTGAACTAAGCTCCAGTTTCTTTGGGAAGCAGAGCACACAAATTCCTCTTTGTGCATACAGGAAAACTCAGAACTTTGCCTAAAATGTCACTTTGGTAAGTGAATTAATTCACAAAGTCTAAATATATATTATGTAGCAAATCATTCAGTCTCCTTAAAAAAAGTATCCAGGAAGTTGGGAATTTACAGCTTATTGTTTGAGAATGTGGAGAAAGCTGTTTTCTTTCCCTTTCATTACTATGGGAATGTAGGCAGAAACTCGTTTGAAGTCTCCAGTTCCCTCAATAGAGCAGATTGTTTCTGCATCATTATTTGGGTTTCTACAAGTTAGTTCTGAATGGAGACCAGCCAGCTAAGCTCCAGCTTTTTTGAGAAATAGAGCACTCCAATGCTTGTTCCAGCATACACTGAAACACAGAACTCTGCCTAAGAAGTCACTTTGTTTGATTTATTTATTTATTTATTTATTTATTTATTTATTTTGGACAGAACCGGGGATTGAGCTCAGGCCCTTGTGCTTGCCAGGAAAGTGCTTATTCTACTGAACTATCTCCCCAGCCCCACAAGAAGTCACTTTGTTAAAGGAAGTAATCCACAAAGCACCATGATGTCAAGAGTGTCAACTCATTCAGTCTTATAAGAAAAAGCATCTGTGAAGCTTTTGACTCTCCAGGTCATTGTGCAGAGAAACTTGAGAAGATTGTTTTCTCTCCTGTTCATTACTAAGGGACCAATGGTGGAAACACGTTTGAAGCATCCAATTTCCTAAGTAGAGTTGATGTTTCTGCTTGATGATATGTGTTTCTAAGCATCATTTCTTAATGGAGAAGAGCCAGCTAAGCTTTAGTTTCTTTGGGTAGCCGAACAGTCCATACCAGTTCCTGCATAGAGAGAAACAGAGAACTCTGCTTAAAATGGCACTTTGGAAACAGAAGTAATTCACAGATCCCTATTATGCCAAGAATGGCATCTCATTCAGTCTCCTAAGAAAAATGATCTGTGAAGTGTGTGACATTCCAGATCATTTTGCATCGAATATATAGAATGCTGTTTTCTCTTCCATTCATTCCTTTGGGTACTGAGGCAGAAAATGTTTGAACCCTTATTTCCCTAAGTAGAGCTGATTGTTTGGATGTGATGATTTGTGTTTCTAAGAGTGAGGTCTTAACAAAGAAGAGCAAGTTAAGCTCCAGCTTCCTTGGGAAGCGGGGCACTCCAATACCTGTTTCCATGAACAGGAAAACACAGAACAGTTTCTAAAAGTTAACTTTGGTACGTGAAGTAATTCACAAATCCCCACTATTGAAAGAGTGGCAACTCATTCAGATACTGATACAGAAGCATCTGTGAAGTCTGTGACTCACCAGCTCACTGTGCAGAGACCCTAGGAAAGGCTGATTTTGCTCCTATTCCTATGGCAACAGAATTGGAAACATGTTAGAAGCATCCAGGTCGCTAAGTAGAGCTTATTGTTTCTGTTTGATGATTTGTGTTTCTAAGTGTGAGTTCTTAACGGAGAAGAGGGGGCAAGCTCCAGAGTATGTGGGAAGCAGGGGACTCTGATGTCTGTTCCTGCATACAGGAAAACCCAGAATTCTACCTAAAATGTCCTTTTGGTAAGCGAATTAATACAGAAAGTCTGACTATGCCAAGAGTGGCAACTCATTTAGTCTCCAAGAAAAAGCAATGGTGAAGTTGTGGCTTTCCATCTCATTTTGTAGAGAAAGTGAACAAACTGTTTTGTGTCCCTTTCATTCCTACGGGAACAGTCCCAGAAACACGTTAGAAGCCTTCAGTCCCTAAGTAGAGCTGATTGTTTCTGCTTGTTGATTTGTGTTTCCAGCAGTGAGTTCTTAACAGAGAAGAGTCAGCTAAGCTCCGGCTTCTTTTGAAAACAGGTCACTCCAATGCCTGTTTTCGCATATAGTGAAACACAGAAGTCTGCCTAAAATATCAGTTTGCTAAGCAAAGTATTTCACAAAGCCACAGTATTTCAGGAGTGGCAATGCATTCAGTCGCCTAGGAGAAAGCATACGTGATGTTTTTGACTTTCCAACTCGTTGTGTAGAGAAAGTTGAGAAGGCTTTTTTCTTTCAGGGTCATTCCTATTGGAATCAATGGGGAAACAAGTTTGAAGCCTGCAGTTCCCTAAGTAGAGCTGATGGTTTCAGCTTGATGATGTGTGTTTTAAGAGTGAGTTCTAAAGGCAAGAGCAAGCTAAGCTCCACCTTCTTTGAGAACTAGGGCCTTCTAATGCCTTGTCCCACCCACAAGGAAACACAGTACGCTGTAATAATTTCATTTTGGAAAGTGATGTAATTCACAAACCTCACTATACTGATTGGGAACACATTTAGTCTCCTAAGAAGACATCCATGATGTTTATGATTTTTCCAGCTTGTTGTTAGAGAAAGTAGACAAATCTTTTTATTCTCCCATTCATTCCTAAGGGACCCAAGGGAGAAACATGTTTGAAGCCTCTTGTCATTTAGGTAGAGGTGATTGTTTTGGCTTGGTGATTTGTGTTTGTTGGAGTGCAGCCTTAAAATATAAGAGCCAGCCAAGTGCCAGCTTCTTTGGGAAACAGGGCACTGCATTGCCTGTTCCTTCATACAACGAAACACAGAACTCTGCCTAAAACGTCACTTTGGTAACTGAAGTAATTCACAAATCCAAACTATGCGAAGAGCGGCAACTCATTCAGTCTCCTAAGAAAAAGCATCTGTGAAATGTGTGACTCTCCAACTCACTGTGCATAGGAACCTGAGAAAGCTGTTTTCTTTCCCATTCATTGCTACAGGAACCATGGCAGAAACTCGTTTGAAGCCTCCAGTTCACTTAGTAGAGCTAATTGTTTCTGCTTGGTTGATTTGTGCTTGTAATCATGAATTCTTAAGGGAGAAGAGCCAGGTGTGTGCTCCAGCTTCTTTGGGAAGCAGGGTACGCCCATGCATATTCCCACATATAGCAAAATACAGAACTCTAATTTAAACGTCACATTGGTAACAGATGTACTTCATAAGCCCCACTATGCCAAGATTGGTAATTCATTCAGTGTCCTAAGAAAAAGCATGCATGAAATTGTGGATTTCCATCTTGTTATGCACAGAAAACGGACAAAGCTCTTTTCTCTCCCATTCATTCCTCTGGGAACAGATGCGGAAACACGCTTGAATCTTCTTTTCCCCTAAGTAGAGGTGATTTTTCTTGTTTGATGATTCGTGTTTCTAAGCAAGAGTTCTTAATGGAGAAGAACCAGCTAAGCTCCAGCTTCTTTGGGAAGTAGGGCACTCCAATGCCTGTTTTCAAATACATGAAATAGAGAACTGTTCCTGAAATGACACCATGCTATCTGAAGTAATTAACAAAGCCCCCTCTGCGGAGTGGATACTAATTCAATATGCTAAGAAATATCATCTGTAGTTTGTGACTTTGATCTTCTTAAGAAGAGAAACTGGAGAAGCCTGTTTTCTCTCCCATTGTTTCCTAGTGACTCTTTGAAAAAACACCTCTGAAGACTCTAGTTCCCTAAATAGAGTGGATAGTTTCTGCTGGATGATTAGTGTTTCTAAGACTGAGTTCTTAACAGAGAAGAGCTAGCTAAGCTCCAGCTTCTTTGGGAAGCAGGACATTCTAATTCCCATACTCACATACAGTGAAATGCACTACTCTGCATAAAAGTTCACTTTGGTAACAGAAGCAATTCTCAAAGCCCCACTATGCCAACTGGCAACTCATTAAGTCTCCTAATAAAAAGCGTCCATGAAGTTTGCTACTTTTCAGCTCTCTCAAACTGCTAAAAATAAGCATCTGTGAAGTTTTCGACTTTCCATCTAGTTGTGTAGATTAATTGCAGAAGGATCTTTTGTCTCTGATTCATTCCTAAGAGACTCAAGGCTGAAACATGTATGAACCCTCCAGTGCCCTAAGTAGAGCTGATTGCTTATTCTTGATGATTTGTGTTTCTAAGATGGAGTGCATAACAAAGAAGTGCCAGCTAAGCCTCAGCTTGTTTGGGAAACAGGGCACTCAAATGCTTGTTCTGTCATACAGCAAAACACAGTACTCTGCCTAAAACGTTACTGTGGTAACCGCAGTAATTTACAAAGTTCCACTATACCAAGTTTTGCAACTCATTCAGACTGCTAAGAAAAGGCATCTGTGAAGTTTTTTACTTTCCATTTGATTCAGTCTCCTAAGAAGAAGGATACGTGATGCTTGTAACTATCCAGCTCATTGGGCAGAGCAATTGGAGAAGGCTATTTTGCCTCCCATTCATTCCTAAGTGACCTGAGGTGGAAACACATTTGATGCCTCCAGTACACTAAGTAGAGCTGATTGTTTCTGCTTGATGATTTCAGTTTGCAAGAGAGGTCTTAACAGAGCAGAGTCAGTTAAGCTCAGGCTTTTTGGGAAGCAGGGCACTCCAGTGCCATTTCCTGAGAAGGGATAAACATAATACTCTGTCAAAAACGTCATTTTGGTAACCTAAGTAATTCATGAAGTCCCACTATGCCAAGATTGGCAACTCTTTCAGTCTCCTTAGAAAAAGTATCTGTGAAGTTTGTGATTTTCCAGCTCGTTGTGCTGAGATACTGGAAAAGGCTGTTTTCTCTACCATTCATTCCTAAGTGGCCCAGGCCTAAAGACGTTTGTAGCCTCCAGTTCCATAAGTAGAGTGCATTGTTTCTGTCCATGATTTGTGCTTCTATGAGTGAATTCTTAACGGAGAAGGACCACATAACCTCCAACTTCTTTGGGAAGCAGGGCACTCCATTGCCTGTACCCACATGCAGCAAAACACAGAACACTGCAAAAAAATCAAACTTTGGTGACAAAAGTATTTCATAATCCCCATGATTGCAAGAGAGGCAACTCATTTAGTGTCGTAAGAAAAAGCATCTGTGAAGTTTGTGACTCTCCATCACATTGTGGAGAGAAACTTGAGAAACCTGTTTTCTCTCCTAATCACTGCTATGGGAACAGAGGCCTAAATACGTTTGAAGCCTCCAGCTTCCCAGGGAGAGTTGACTGTTTCTGCTTCATGTTTTAGGAGGGGCCATCTTCCCAATGGGCCAAGACCTTCTCTGGAATTTCTCCCCTGTCAATTCGCCCTTAGGATCCCAAAACCCACAGTGGAAAGAATCAGAAACACGTGAAGTTAGGCCTTGCACAGCTATGTCCCATTGTGACTGTGAATTAGAAAGGGCTGAGCAAATGTGTTTTGGATGGGTCTGGCCACTTAGCTCTGTTCTTTAAATGGCTGCTTCAACAAAGCAGTGAGGCTCAGATTGCTGTTGTTTCATCCCCAAAAGCAAAGCCAACCAAATCTGCCCTGAAGGCATTGGAAGCATAAAAAAAAAATCATTCAGTCATTTTTTCCAAGAAAGGACTGGGAGGCCAGAACTTCACTGAGAATTCTTCTCAGGGGCCTGGCAAGGTGGACATGGTAAATTGGTACGGTAGCCAAAGGAATTTGGACCAGAAATTCAGTTTTTCCCTGGAGAAGGAAACAGACTTAGGAAGGCCCAGCTTCCAAAATGGCCTAGCATTTAGCTTGATTTTCTCCTCTTAGAATTGACGCTCTGAAATCTTTAGAGTTCAGAGAGTCAGTTCTAAGAGGACAAACAACCCTCGTTCTCAGATCATAGCATCATAACTGGCAGTTTTATATGGAACAGTGAATACATTCACTAGGCTGGTGAATTGTGGATCATAGCAGTAAGAGAAGAGAATGAGTCTTTCGAATTTTGCTGTGCCCATGACGTGAGTTCTTTCAGAGCCTATTGAGTCAGAGCACTCAGTCTCAGGAGGTTGGGATTCGAATCGCTGTTCCTTGAGCCTTACCACACCTGCTCTGAAGGCAGCCTGAGAGAGCAGGAGAAATTTGAAAAAAAAATCCATCCCCATTTTTTCTCTATGAGGAATTTGGTGGAAAAATTTTCCATGAAACTATTTTTGAGGAGACTCACTCGCTAGTGATGTATTAAGTAATGTGTTTTCCAGTTGATATTGGGACCATAAGTGCTACACTGGGCAGTATATGGGCATAATTTTAGGAGGGGCCTTATTCCCAAAGTGCCTAGACCCTCTCTGGAATTTTTTTCGCTGTCATTTAGCCTTTAGGAACCCAAATCCCACAGTGCAAATAATCAGAAACACGTGAAGTCAGGCCTTGCACAGCTGTGTCCCATTGTATGCCTGAATAAGAAATGGCTGAGCAAGTATGTTTTGGATGGGTCCAGCCCATTAGCTCAGTTCTATAAGTGGCTGCTTCAACAAGGCAGTCAGAGTCAGGTTGCTGTGGTTCAATCCCCAAAACTCAAGCCAGCCAAACCTGGCCTGAAGGCATTGGGAGAAAAAAAAATCCTTCATTCATTTTTTTCAAGAAAGGACTGGGAGGCCGGAACTTCAGGGAGATATCTTCTCAGGGGCTGGGCGAGGTGGACATGGAGAATTTGTTCAATTGACAAAAGAATTTCAACCAGAAATTCAGTTTTTCCCTGGATATGGAAACAGATTTAGGAAGGCACAGCTTCCAAAAAGGCCTAGCATTTAGCTGGACCTTCTAATCTTAGAACTCACGCTCCGAACTTAGAATTCAGCATGTTAGTTCTAAGAGGAGAAACAACCCTGATTCTCGTATCATCACATCATAACCAGCAGTTTTATATGGAACAGTGAATGCTATCAGACTGGCAAATTGTCGATTGTAGCAGTAAGAGAAGAGAAAGACTCTTTCGAATTTTGCAGTGCCCATGACGTGAGTTCTTTCAGAGCCTATTGAGTCAGAGCTCTGAGTTTCAGGAGGTTGTGATTAGAATTGCAGTTCCTTGAGCATTACCACACCTTCTCTGAAGGCAGTATGAGACAGCAGGATAAATATGAAAAAAAAAAAAGCAACTCCATTTGTTCCTTACAAGAAACTCGGTGCAAAAATTTTCCATGAAACTATTTCTGAGGAGACTCGCAAGCTGGTGATGTATTAATTAATGCGTTTTCCAGTTGATATTGGGACCAGAACAGCCAGTCCGAGCAAGGTAGGGGCATAATTCAAGGAGGTGCCTTCTTAACAAAGGGCATAGACCCGCTCTGGAATTTCTGTCCTGTCAATTCGTCTGTAGGAAATGAAATTTCACAGTGGAAAGAATCAGAAACACGTGAAGTAAGGCCTTGCACAGCAGTGTACCACTGTGTGCCTGAATTAGAAATGGATGAGCAAGTTTGCTTTGGATGGGTCTGGCCCCATAGCTCAGTTCTTTAAGTGGCTGCTTCAACAAGGAAATCAGGCTCAGGTTGCTGTGGTTCGAAACCCACAACTCAAGCCAGACAAACCTGCCCTGAGTGCATTCAGAGAAAAAAAAAATCCTTCTGCCTTTTTTCCAAGGAAAAACCTGGGAGGCCGGAAGTTTAGGTAAATTTTTTCTCAGGGGAAGGGCGAGGCAGACATGGGGAAATGATGAAGTAGCTCAAGGAATTTGGACCAGAAATTCAGTTTTTCCCTCAGGACGGGAAGAGACTTAGGAAGGCCCAGCTTTGAAAAAGGCCTAGGATTTAGCTGGACTTTCTCCTCTTAGAACTCACTCTTGGAATTCAAAGAGTTACAAGAGTGAGTTCTAAGAGGAGAAAAACTCTTCTTCTCGTATCTTAGATTACAAACCATCTGTTATACATGGAACAGTGAATTCTTTCACTAGACTGGTGCATTGCGGACAGTAGCAGTAGAGAGGAGAGAGAGAGTCTTCCAAATTTGGGTGTGCCCATGACCTGAGTTCTTTCAGAGCCTATTAAATAAGAGCACTGTGGTTCAAAAGGCAGTGTTTGGAATCCCTGTTAATTGAGCCTCACTACAAAGGCACTGAATGCGAATTGAGACAGCAGGAGAAAAATAAAAATTTAAAAAAAGCAGAATCCATCTCAACTTGTTCTCTACATGGAACTCAATGGAAGAATTTTCCATGAAACTATTTCTGAGGAGCCTGACATGCTGGTGATGTACACATTGAGGTGATTTCCAGCAGAATTTGCGAATGGAAGTCCTGTTGGGGACTGTCTAAGGGAACAGGTTAAGCAGTGCAATACTTGTGAAAGGGCCTAGATCCTCTCTGGAATATCTCCACTAAGAATTCACCCTTAGAAACACAAATCCTATGGAGGAAAGTATCAGATATGCGTGGAGAAGTCAGACCTTGCACAGCTGTGTCCCATTCTGGCCCTTAAGAAGAAAGGGCTTGTCAAGCATATTTTGGACGGGGGCCTGACCCGTAGCTCAGTCATTTAAGTGGCTGCTTCAACAATGCTGTCAGGCTCAGGTTGCTGTGGATCGATCCCCACAACTGAAGCCAGCAAAACCTGCCCTGAGGGCATTTGGGGGGGAAAAAATTCTTCTGCCTTTTTCCCACAAAAAAATCAGGGAGGCCGGAACTTTAGGTAAATATTTTCTCAGGGCAAGGGTGGTACACATGAGGATATGACCTGGTAGCTCAAAGAATTTGGACCAGAAATTCACTTTTTCCCTGGACACGGGAAGAGACTTAGGAAGACCCAGCATCAGAAATGGCGTAGGATTTAGCTGGACTTTCTCCTCTTAGAACTCACTCTTGGAACACAAAGAGTTCCAACAGTGAGATCTAAGAGGAGAAACAACTCTTCTTCTCATATATTAGATTCAAAACCATCTGTTATACATGGATCAGTGAATGCATTCAGTAGACTGGCGCATTGTGGACAGTAGCAGTAGAGAGGAGTGAAAGGGTCTTTCAAAGTTTGCTGTGCCCATGACCTGAGTTCTTTTAGAGCCTATGAAATCAGAGCACTGAGGCTCAGGAGGCTGTGTTTGGAATCCCTGCTCCTTGAGCCTCTCCACACTGGCACTGAATGCAAATTGAGCCAGCAGGAGAAAATGAAAAAAAAAAAAAAAGGATCCATCTCAATTTGTTCTCTACATGGAACTCGATGGAAGAATTTGCCATGAAACTATTTCTGAGTACACTGATATGCTGTTGATGTATTCATTGAGGCATTTTCCAGTTGAATTTGGGACTGGAATTCCTCATGGGGACAGCTGAAGGGAACAGGTTATGCAGGGCAATACTTCTGAAATGGCCCAGATTCTCTCTGGAATATCTCCACTAATAATTCACCTTTAGAAACTCAAATCCTATGGTGGAGAGAATCATATACACATGGAGAAGTCAGGCCATGGACAGCTGTGTCCCATTGTGGCCCTTAAGCAGAAAGAGCTAGGGAAGCATGTTTTGGATGAGGCCCTGCCCGATAGCTCAGGTCTTTAAGTGGCTGCTTCAACAAATCTGTCAGTCTCAGTGTGCAGTAGTTTTCATCCCCACAACTCAAGCCAGCACAACCTGGCCTGAGGGCATTTGGGGCAAAAAAAAGAAAAAAAAATCCTTCTGCTTTTTTTACACAGAATAACATGGGCGCCGGAACTTTAGGTAAATTTTTTATGAGGGGACAGGCGAGGTAGAGATGGGGAAATGATAGGGTAGCTCAAGGAATTTGGACCAGAAATTCAGTTTTTCCCTGGAGACAGGAAAATACTTAGGAAGGCCCAAATTTTGAGAAGGCCTAGCATTTAGGGGAACTTTCTCCTCTTAGAACACACTCTAGGAACTCAAAGAGATCCAAGAGATAGTTCAAAGAGGATAAAGAACTTTTCTCATACCTTAGATTCCAAACCATCTGTTGTACATGGACCAGTGAATTCTTTCACTAGACTGGCGCATTGCAGACAGTAGCAGTAGAGAGGAGAAAAAGAGTCTTCCAAAGTTTGGTGTGCCCATGACCTGAGTTCTTTCAGAGCCTATTAAATCTGAGCACTGAGGCTGAGGAGGCTGTGTTTGGAATCCCTGTTAATTGAGCCTCCCCAAGCAGGAAGTGAATGCCAATTGAGCCAGCAGGAGAAAATTTAAAAAGAAAAGAATCCATCTCAACTTGTTCTCTACATGGAACTCTATGGAAGAATTTTCAATGAAACTATATCTGAGGAGAGTGACATGCTGGTGTTGTATTCATTGAGGTCATTTCCAGTTGAATTTGGGACTAGAAGTACTCTAGGGGATGGTCTAAGGGAACAGGTTAAGCAGGAAAATACTTCTGAATGGGCCTAGATACTCTCTGGAATATCTCCACTAAGAATTCATCCTTGGGGACCGGCAGGTGTGCGTAGAGCTTCTTGCTGTACTTCAGAGCGTTTGGTTTCGTAATGGAGAGTATTTGTGCAAAGTTTGTGTCTCAAAAAATCAGCAAAACCCGCTGGCGACCACTGCCTCCCAGGAGCCTGCAGACTGCAGAGACCTTTGCTACAGGATCTTGGGACAACAAGGACAATTATGTTTCATTGTGGTCTATTGGAGATTTTGGAAATTTGGACTCTGATGGAGGGTTTGAAGGAGACGATCAGTTATTGTGCGATATCAGACACTATGGTGATGTCATGGATTTACAGTTTTTTGACCAGGAAAGAATTGTAGCTGCTTCATCAACTGGATCTGTGACAGTTTTTCTTCACCATACAAATAATCAGACCTTATCAGTCAACCAGCAGTGGAAAACAGCTCACTACCACACAAAGCCTTACAGTCCTGTCCATAAAGGTTCACCATGCACAGGTATTGTGTGCGATAACCCAGAAATTGTCACTGTTGGAGAAGATGGTCGAATAAATCTCTTCAGAGTTGATCACAAAGAAGCTGTAAGAAAGATAGACAATGCAGATAGTAGCACACTCCATGCTGTAACCTTCCTTCGAACTCCTGAGATTGTTACAGTAAACTCAATTGGACAGTTAAAAATATGGGATTTCAGACTACAAGGAAATGAGCCCGCTCAGATATTATCACTGAATGGTGACCGAGTGCCACTCCACTGTGTTGACAGACATCCCAATCAGCAGCATGTTGTAGCTACAGGTGGCCAAGATGGAATGTTGAGTATCTGGGATGTCAGACAAGGCACTATGCCGGTATCTCTGCTAAAAGCTCATGAGGCTGAAATGTGGGAAGTTCACTTTCACCCTTCCAAACCAGACCATCTGTTTACTTGTTCTGAAGATGGATCTCTCTGGCACTGGGATGCCTCCGTAGACATGCCAGAGAAATCCTCACTCTTTCACCAAGGAGGATGATACAGTACATTTCTCTCTCATAGCATTAGTAATCAGGCTAATGTTCAGGAGTCTGTGATAAGTTCCTGGCTCAGCACTGATCCTGGAAAAGACCAAATTAAAATCACAAGCTTGCTTCCCACCAGGACTCTGTCTGTGAACAGTTTGGATGTTTTAGGTCCTTGTTTTGTTTGTGGAACTGATGCAGAAGCAATTTATGTTAGCAGACAACTGTTTTCATGAAAAGACTGTAAATATAAGTTTTCAAGTAAAATGTGGACATTTGAATTCCAAAAAAAAAAAAAAGAATTCATCCTTACAAACAAAAATCCTAGACCCAGTCCTAGCCCAGGTCTGGTGAGTGTGTGGAGAGCTTCTTGCTGCCCTGCACCGGCGAGACCAGTCCCAGCCCAGGAGCAGCATGGGCCAGACACTCTCCCACCGTCTTGGGCCGCCCCCAACCACACCAACTTACCTCCCCACCCCTCCTGCTGAGTAGGAATTTCTGCCGACTTCCGGGAACCCCCAGAACCAGTCCTAACCCAGGTCCGGTGAGTGTGTGGAGAGGTTCCTGCTAACCTGCACCAGCGGGACCAGTCCCAGCCCAGGCGCAGCGTGGGCCGCACCCTCTCCCACCCCCTCGGGCCACCTCCCATCACTCCGCAGTACCTCCTCCAACCCTCCCGCCGAGTAGGAATTTCTGCCGACATCCAGGAACCCCAGACCCAGTCCTAGCCCAGGTCCGGTGATTGTGTGGAGAGCTTCCTGCGAACCTGCGCCAGCGGGACCAGTCCCAGCCCAGGCGCAGCGTGGGCCGGACACTCTCCCACCCCCTCGGGCTGCCCCCCACCACTCCACCTTACCTGCCCCACACATTCTGCTGAGTAGGAATTTCTGCCGAGTTCTGGGAACCCCAGACCCAGTCCTACCCCAGGTCCACAGCGGGAAGGAGCTGAGGACAGCAGCCAGACCTAAGCTAGATGCAGCTGGATAAGTCCAATCTATGTAGAGCTCCACCTGTACTTCAGTACATGTGAAGGTTATAACTACAGCAAAGATTTACAACAAAGGGCAGAAGACAGTGCTACACAAAATGATGAGAAGGAACAAAATGCAACCTCAGAACCCAAGCCCAGCCGTAACAAATGCAGAGGACACTAACAGAGAACAAATGGGAAATCACACACCTGAAAGCAATGAATCAGCAGCTTCTGAAATTAAAGAGCTGCAGAAAGATATAGAAGAACAGAGATTGGAAATGAAAAAAGAAATCCCTGAATTACTAACATCTGCACTAAAGAATCAAATGCAGAAACATATGACAGCAACCCAGTGCCCACCCACAACAACTGCGGAGGACAATAGCTCGGCTCAAATGCATGAATCAAGAGCGTCGATACTAAATAAGCAGCAGCAGAAAGATATAGAGGAAATCAGAGCGGAATTCTTTTCTGAAATAAAAACAGAACTGTCAGAACTCATAGCAGATGAAGTAAAGAAGCAGTTACAGAAA
>NW_004524650.1:6832376-6842819 GCF_000260255.1 Octodon degus | reverse complement strand
TCATTGCTATGTGTTTATCAATAAAACTTTGAAAAAAAAAGAAACAAAAATCCTGTGGTGGAGAGAATTAGATACAGATGGAGAAGTCAGGCCTTGCACAGGTGTGTCCCATTGTGGCCCTTAAGAAGAAAGGGCCGAGGAAGCAAGTTTTGGATGGGGGCCTGCACCATAGCTCAGTTTTTTAAGTGGCAGCTTCAACAAAGCTGTCAGGCTCATGTTGGTTTGTTTCGATCCCCACAACTCAAGCAAGCCAAACCTGCCCTGAGGGCATTCTGAGGGAAAAGAAAAAAATGCGTCTGCCTTTTTTCCACAGAAAAACCTGGGATTTCGGAACTTTAGGAAAATTTTTTCTCAGGGGACGCGGAAGGTAGACATGGGGAAATGATGGGGTAGCTATTCACTTTTTGAGATGTGTCATATACATAAAGCTAAAGTCAAAGGTAAAAAGTTTTTTCATCAAAGGTGTATTAATTGATTATAGTGAAATCATGGGTATGAGGCTCAGATCCATAGGAATAGGACTGTTAGGATTAGTGTTTTCATTGTAAAATTTATTGAGTGGATTTCTGGGGTTGAAGAAGTTGGTATAGAGTCAAGGAAAATAATTGTTGTTAGAGCATTTATTATAAGGATATTTATATATTCAGCTATAAAGAATAGTGTGAGTGGGCCTGCAGCATATTCAAAGTTGAACCCTGAAACCACTTCTGATTCACCTTCAGTGAATTCAAAGGGGGCTCTGATTGTTTCTGCAAGAGTGGATATGAATCATATTATAGCTAGAGGTTAGGTTGGTAGAATCAATCACATGTTTTTTTGGGTAGTTATTAAAGTTGAGAGTGTAAATGAACCGTTTAGAATCAGAATTGACAGTAAAGTAATAGCTAAGTTTACTTCATAAGAAATAGTCTGGGCTACAACTCGTAGTGCTCAAATAGTGCATATTTGGAATTTGAAGCTCATCCAAATCATAAAATAGAATACACAGCAAGGCTTGATGTAGCTAAAATGAATAGGGCTCCTAAATTTATGTTGATAAGAGGGTGAGGCATGTGTATGGGGATTCATATAGATAGTGCAAGTGTTAGGGCTAGGGATGGTGCGATAGTGAATAAGAAAATAGATGATGATGAAGAAATTCACCAGAAATTCACTTTTTCCATGGAGACGGGAAGAAACTTAGGAAAGCCCATCTTCAGAAAAGGCCTAGCATTTAGTTGGAATTTCTCCTTTTAGAACACATTCTGGGAACTCAATGAATTCCAAGAGTGGGTTCTAAGAGGAGAATGAACTCTTCTTCTCCTATCTCGGATTCCAAACAATCTGTTATACATTAACCAGTGAATGCATTGACTAGGCTGGCACATTACGGACAGTAGCAGTAGAGAGGAGAGCATGAGTCTTCCAAATTTTGGTGTGACCATGACCTCATTTGTTTTAGGGCCTATTAAATCAGAGCACTGAGGATCAGGAGGCTGTGTTTGGAATCCCTGTGCCTTGAGCCTCCCCACCCTGGCACTGAATGCAAATTGAGCAAAAAGGAGAAAATTTAAAAAGACAAAAAAAAGAATCCATTTCAACTTGTATTCTACATGGAACTCGATGGAAGAATTCTTCATGAAACTATTTCTGAGGAGACTGACATGCTGGTGATGTTTTCATGAGGCCATTTCCAGTTGAATTTGGGACTGGAAGTCCTCTTGGGGACTGTCTAAAGGAACAGGTTAAACAGTTCACTATTTCAGAAAAGGCCTAGATCATCTCTGGAATATCTCCACTAATTATTCAACATTAGAAAAACAAATCCTATGGTGGAGAGTATCCGATATGCGTGGAGAAGTCAGGACTTGCACAGCTCTGTCCCATTGTGGCTCTTAAGAAGAAAGGTCTTGGCAAGTGTGTTTTGGACTGTGGCTTGCCCCTTACCTCAGTTCTTTAAGTATCTGCTTCTACAAAGTTATCAGGGTCAGTTTGCTGTGGTTCGATCCCCACAACTAAAGCCAGGCAAACAGGCCCTGAGGGCATTCAGAGCCAAAAAAATAATAATAATAATACTGCCTTTTTTCCACGGAAAAACCTGAGAGGCCAAAACTTTAGGAAAATGTTTTCTCAAGGGATGGCCTGGTAGACATGGGGAAATAATGGGGCAGCTCAAGGAATTTGGACCAGAAATTCACTTTTTCCATGGAAACAGGAAGAGATATAGGAAGTCCAGCTTCAGAAAAGGCCTAGCATTTAGCTACAATTTCTCCTCTTAGCACTGTTCTTGTCATATCTTTGATTCAAAACCATCTGTTATACATGAACCAGTGAATGATATCACTAGACTGGCGCATTGCGAACAGAAGCAGTAGAGAGGAGAAAATGAGCCTTCATAATTTTGGTGTGCCCATGGCCTGAGTTCTTTAAGAGCCTATTAAATCAGAGCACTGAGGCTCAGGAGGCTGTGTTTGGAATCCTTGTGCCTTGAGCCTCCCCAGGCCTGCACTGAATGCACATTGAGCCAGCAGCAGAAAATTTTTTTTTTAAAAAAAGGAATCCAATTCAACTTGTTCTCTACATGGAACTCGATGGAAGAATTTTCCATGAAACTATTTTTGAGGAGACTGACATGCTGGTGTTGTATTCATGAGGCCATTTCCCATTAAATTTGGTACTGGAAGTCTTTCTGGAGACCGTCTAAAAGAACAGGTTAAGCAGGGCAATACTATTGAAAGGGCCTAGATCCTCTCTGGAATATCTCCACTAAAAATTCACCATTAGAAAAACAAATCATGTGATGGACAATAACAGATATGCGTGGAGAACTCAGGCCTTGCACAGCTGTGACCCATTGTGGCCCTTAGGAAGAAATGTCTTCTCAATTGTGTTTTGTACAGGGGCCTGCCCCTTAGCTCAGTTCTTTAAGTGGCTGCTTCAAAAATCTTTCAGGCTCAGGCTACTGTGGTTTGATCCCCGTAACTAAAGCCAGTCATACATGCCCTTAGAGCATTCAGAGCCAAAATAAAATAATCCTTCTGCTTTTTTTCTACAGAAAACCTCGGGGGCCAGAATTTTAGATAAATTTTTTCACAGGGGATGCGCGAGGTACACATGGGAAAATTCTGGGGGTAGCTCAAGGTATTTGCACCAGAAATTCAGGTCTTCCATTTAGACGAGAAGATACTTAGGAAAGCAGAGATTTGGAAAAGGCCTAGAATTTAGCTAGAATTTCTCCTCTTAGAACTCATTCATGGAACTCGAATAGTGTGTTGTAAGAGCAGAAAGAACTCTTCTTCTCCTATCTTTGATTCCAAACCGCCTGTTGTACATGAGCCAGTGAATGCTTTCACTAGACTGGCACATTGTGCACAGTAGCAGTAGAGAGGAGAGAATGAATCATCCAAATTTTTTTGTGCCCATGACCTCAGTTTTTTAGAGCCTATTAAATCAGAGCACTGAGGTGCAGGAGGCTGCATTTGGAATCCTTGAGGCAGCACCTTGAGCCTCCCCACCCCAGCACTGAATGCAAAATGATCCAGCAGTATAAAATTTTTTAAAAAAGGAATCCAGTTGCCCTTTTTCTCTTCGTGGAACTCGATGGAAGAATTTTCCATAAAACTATTTCTGAGGAGACTGACATGCTGCTGATGTATTCATGAGGCCATTTCCAGTTGAATTTCAGACTGGAAGTCCTTTTCGGTACTGTCTAAGGGAACAAGATAAGCAGGGCAATACTTCCGAAAGGGACTAGATCTCCTCTGGAATATTTCCACTAAGAATTAACCATTAGAACATCAAATCCTATGGTGGAGAGCATCAGTTACACATGGAGAAGTCAGGCCTTGCACAGCTGTGTCCCATTGTGGTTCATAAGAAGAAAAGGCTGGGCCATTGTGTTTTGGACTCATTGGGGTAGCTCAAGAAATTTCGACCAGAAATTCAGTTTTTCCATGGACACGGGAAGAGACTTAGTAAGGCCTAGCTTCAGAAATTGCCCAGCATTTACCTGGAATTTCTCCTCTTTGAACACTTCTTGTCCTATCTTCGATTCCAAACCATCGGATATACATGAACCAGTGAATTCTTTCAGTATACTGGAGCTTTGCAGACAGTAGCAGTAGAGAGGAGAGAATGAGTCTTCCAGTTTTCGAGTGCCCATAACATGAGTTCTTTCAGAACCTATGAAATCAGAGCACTGAGGTTCAGGAGGCTGTGTTTTTAATCCCTGTGCCTTCAGCCTTCACATGCGGGCACTGAGTGCAAATTGAGCCAGCAGGAGAAAATGAAAAAAAAAAAAAAAAAGAGAATCCATTTCAACTTGTTCTCTACATGGAGACTGATGGAAGAATTTTCCATGAAACAATTTCTGAAGAGACTGACATGCTGGAGATGTACTCATGACGCCATTTCCAGTTGAATTTGGAACTGGAATTCCTTTTGGGGACTGTCTAAGGGAACAGGTTAAGCAGCGCAATATTTCCAAAATGGCCTAGATCCTCTCAGGAATATCTCCAATATGAATTCACCATTAGAAAAACAAATCCTATCGTAAAGAGTATCAGATATGCATGGACAAGTCAGGCCTTGCAGAGCTGAGTCCCATTGTGGCACTTCAGAAGAAAAGATTGGGCAAGTGTGTTTTGGTCAGGACCTGACCATTAGCTCAGTTCTTTGAGTGGCTGCTCCAACAAGGCTCTCAGGCTCTGGTTGCTGTGGTATGATCCCCATAACTAAAGTCAGACAAACATGCCCTGAGGGCATTTAGAGCCAAAAAACAACAAAAAAAATTCTTCTGACTTTTGTAATTGGAAAAACCTGGGAGGCCACAACTTTAGGTAAAGTTTTTTTTAGGGGATGGGCGAGGTACACATGGGGAAATGATACAGTAGCTCAAGGAATTTGGACCAGAATTCAATCTCACTGTGGAGACAGCAAGAGACTTAGGAAGGACCAGCTTCGACAAAGGCCTAGCATTTACCTGGAATTTCTCCTCTTAGAACTCATTCTTCAAACTCAAAGAGATCCAATAGTTAGTTCTAAGAGGAAAAAGAACGCTTCATCTTCTATCTTCGATTCCAAACCGTCCGTTATACATGAATCAGTGAATGCTTTCATTAGACTGGCGCATTGTGCACAGTAGCATTAGACAGGAGAGAATGAGTATTCCAAATTTTGGTGTGCCCATGACCTCAGTTTTTATAAGCCTGTTAAATCATAGCACTGAGGCTCAGGAGGCTGCATTTGGAATCCCAGTGCCTTGAGCCTCCCCACCCCGACACTGAATGCAAAATGAGCCAGCAGGAGAAAACTAAAAAAAAAAAAAAAAGGAATAAATTTGCACTTGCTCTCTACATGGAACTCGAATGAAGAATTTTCCATGAAACTATATCTGAGGAGACTGACATGCTGCTGATGTATTCATGAGGCCATTTCCAGTTGAATTTCGGACTGGAAGTCCTTTTCGGTACTGTCTAAGGGAACAAGATAGGCTGGGCAATACTTCCAAAAGGGACTAGATCATCTCTGGAATATCTCCACTAAGAATTCACCATTAGAAAAACAAATCCTATGGTGGAGAGCATCAGTTACGCACGAAGAAGTCAAGCCTTGCACAGCTCTATCCCATTGTGGTTCATAAGAAGAGAAGACTGGGCCGTTGTGTTTTGGACTGCGGCCTGACCCTTTGCTCAGTTCTTTATGTGGCTGCTTCAACAATCCTGTCAGTCTCAGGTGGCCATGGTTCGATCCCCACAACTACATACAACCATACATGCCGTAAATTCATTCTTAGCCAAAAAGAAATACTTCTGCCATTTTTCTACAGAAAAACATGGCCAGAACTTTAGGTCATTTTTTTCTAAAGGGATGACATGGTAGACATGGGGACTTAATGGGGCAGCTCAAGGAATTTGGACCAGAAATTCAGTTTTTCCATGGAGATGGGAACAGACTTAGTAAGGCCCAGCTTTGGAAATAGCCTAGCTTTTAGCTGGAATTTCTCCTCTTTGAACAATTCTTGTCCTATCTTCGATTCCAAACCATTGTTTATACATGAACCAGTGAATTCTTTCAGTATACTGGACCTTTGTGGACAGTGGTAGTAGAGAGGAGAGAATGAGTCTTCCAAATTTTCAAGTGCCCATGATATGTGTTCTTTCAGAGCCTATGAAATCAGAGCACTGAGGTTCAGGAGGCTGTGTTTTTAATCCCTGTGCCTTGAGCCTTCCCATGCCGGCAATGAGTGCAAATTGAGCCAGCAGCAGAAAATGAAAAAAAAAATTAATTAATAAAGAGTCCATTTCAACTTGTTCTCTACATGGAACACTATGGAAGAATTTTCCATGAAACAATTTCTGAGGAGACTGACATGCTGGAGATGTGCTCATTAGGCCATTTATTTTGAATTTGGGACTGAAAGTCCTTTTGGGGACTGTCTAAGGGAACAGGTAAAGCAGCACAATATTTCCAAAATGGCCTAGATCCTCTCGAGAATATCTCCACTATGAATTGACCATTAGAAAAATGAATCCTATGGTAGAGAGTATCAGATATGTGTAGACAAGTCAGGCTTTGCACAGCTGAGTCCCATTGTGGCACTTAAGAAGAAAGGACTGGGCAAGTGTGTTTTGGTTGTGGGCCTGACCCTTAGCTCAGTTCTTTGAGTGGCTACTTCAACAAAGCTGTCAGGTTCAGGTTGCTGTGGTACGATACCCATAGCTAAAGTCAGCCAATCATGCCCTCAATGCATTCAGAGCCAAAAAACAAAAAAATTCTTTTGACTTTTGTAAATGGAAAAACCTGGGAGGCTGCAACTTTAGGTAAATTTTTTCTCAGGGGACAGGCGAGGTACACATGGAGAAATGATAGCGTAGCTCAAGGAATTTGGACCAGAAATTCACTTTCACCTTGCAGATGGGAAGAGACTTAGGATGGACCAGCTTCACCAAAAGCCTAGCATTTACCTGGAATTTCTCCTCTTAGAGCTCATTCTTGGAATTCAAAGAGATCCAATAGTTAGTTCTAAGAAGAGAAAGAACGCTTCTTTTCCTATCTTCGATTCCAAACTGTCTGTTATACATGAACCAGTGAATGCTTTCACTAGACTGGCGCATTGTGGACAGCAGCAGTAGAGAGGAGAGAATGAGTCTTCCAAATTTTAGTGTGCCCATGACCTCAGATTTTAGAGCTTATTAAATCATAGCACTGAGGCTGCAATTGGAATCCCAGTGCCTTGAACCTCCCCACCACGGCACTGAATGCAAAATGAGCCAGCAAGAGAAAATTTTTTTAAAAAAGAATCCATTTGCACTTGTTTTCTACGTGGAACTCGATGAAACAATTTTCCATGAAACTATATCTGAGGAGACTGACATGCTGCTGATGTATTCATGAGGCCATTTCCAGTTATATTTCGGACTGGAAGGCCTTTTTGGTACTGTCTAAAGGAACAAGATAAGCAGGGCAATTCTTCTGAAAGGGACTAGATCATCTCTGGAATATCTCCACTAAGAATTCACCATTAGAAAAACAAATCCTATGGTGGAGAGCATAAGTTACACATGGAGAAGTCAGGATTTGCACACCTGTGTCCCATTGTGGCCCATAAGAAGAAAGGGGTGGGACACTGTGATTCGGACTGGGGCCTGCCCCTTAGCTCAGTTCTTTATGTGGCTGCTTCAACAAAGCTGTCAGACTCAGGTCGATGCATTTCAATCCCCACAACTGAAGCCAGCCAAACATGCCGTATATTCATTTTTAGCCAAAATGTAATCCTTCTGCCTTTTTTTCTTCATAATACCTGGGAGGCCAGAACTTTAGATCAATTTTTTCTCAAGGGACGACATGGTAGACATGGCGACTTAATGGGTAGCTCAAGGAATTTGGACCAGAAATTTAGTTTTTCCATGGAGACAGGAAGAGACTTAGTAAGGCTCAGCTTCGGAAATGGCCTAACATTTAACTGGAATTTCTCCTCTTTGAACACTTCTTGTCCTATTTTCGATTCCAAACCATCATTTATACATCAACCAGTGAATTCTTTCAGTGTACTGGAGCTTTCTGGACAGTAGCAGTAGAGAGGAGACAATGAGTCTTCCAAATTTTATGTGCATATGACATGAGTTCTTTTACAGCCTATGAAATCAGAACACTGAGGTTCAGGAGGCTGCATTTTGAATCCCTGTGCCTTGAGCCTTCCCATGCGGGCACTGAGTACAAATTGAGCCAGCAGCAGAAAATGAAAAAAAAAAAAAAGAATCCATTTCAACTTGTTCTCTACATGGAACCCGATGGAAGAATTTTCCATGAAACAATTTCTGAGGAGACAGACATGCTGGAGATGTATTCATCAGGCCATTTCCAGTTGAATTTGGGACTGGAAGTCCTTTTGGGGACTGTCTAAGGCGACAGGTTAAGCAGCGCAATATTTCTGATAGGGCCTAGATCCTCTCGGGAATATCTCCACTGTGAATATACCATTAGAAAAACAAATATTATGGTAGAGAGTATCAGATACACGTGGACAAGTCAGGCCTTGCACAGCTGAGTCCCATTGTGGCACTTAAGGAGAAAGGACTGGACAAATGTGTTCTGGTCAGGGGCCTCACCCTTAGCTCAGTTCTTTGAGTGGCTGCTTCAACAAAGCTGTCTGACTTCTACATGCATGCTGTATTAGCAAACTAGAAATTGAAGACAACTCAAATGTTCATCTATTCAAGAATGAATAAACAAAATGATGCCCATCCATACAAAGATTGATAACATGGTCATGGGGAGGGAAAGAAATGCTGTTGTATGATGTAACATGGATGGCCTCTGGAGACTTATGCTAAGTGAAATAAAGTAAACATGAAACATCAAAAAAAAAAAAAAAAAAGAAAGAAAGCTGTCAGGCTCAGGTTGCTGTGGTATGATCCCCATAACTAAAGTCAGCCAAACATGCCCTGAGGGCATTCAGAGCCAAAAAACAAAACAAAAAAAAAATTCTTCTGACTTTTATCCACGGAAAAACCTGGGAGGCCACAACTTTAGGTAAATTTTTTCATCAGGGGATGGGTGAGGTTCACATGGGGAAATGATAGAGTAGCTCAAAAATTTGGACCAGAAATTCAGTTTCACCTTGGAGACAGGAAGAGACTTAGTAAGACCCAAGTTCGGAAATGGACTAGCATTTGACTGGAATTTCTCCTCTTTCAACACTTCTTGTCCTATTTTCTATTCCAAACCATCGGTTATACATGAACCAGTGAATTCTTTCAGTATACTGGAGCTTTGTGGACAGTAGCAGCAGAGAAGAGAGAATGAGTCTCCAAATTTCCCTGTGCCCATGACATGAGTTCTTTTAGAGCCTATGAAATCAGAGCACTGAGGTTCAGGAGGCTGTGTTTTGAATCCCTGTGCCTTGAGCCTTCCCATGCCAGCAATGACTGCAAATTGAAGGAGCAGCAGAAAATGAAAAAAAATAAAATAAAAAAATACAAAATTATCCATTTCAACCTGTTCTCTACATGGAACTCGATGGAAGAATTTTACATGAAACAATTTCTTTGGAGACTGACATGCTGGAGATGTATTCATGAGGCCATTTCTGGTTGAATTTGGGACTTTTAAGTCCTTTTGGGAACTGTCTAAGGGAACAGGTTCAGCAGTGCAATATTTCAGGAAGGGCCTAGATCCTCTGGGGAATATCTCCACTATGAATTCACCATTAGAAAGACAAATCCTGAGTCCTAGCCCAGTTCCGATAAATGCGTTGAGAGCTTCCTGCTATCCTGCGCTGGCTGGACCAGTCCCAGCCCAGGTGCAGTGTGGGCTGGACCCTATAGCACCCCCTTAGGAAGGCCCCCACCACTGTGCAGCACCTCGCCCACCCAGCCTGCCCAGTAGGAATTTCGGCTGCATTCCGGGAACCCAGAGACCCAGTCCTAGCCCAGGTCTGGAGAGTGTGTGGGACGGCTTCTTTATACCCTGGGCCGGCAGGAGCAGTCCCAGCCCAGGTGCAGCATGGGCTGGACCCTCTCCCACTCCCTTGGGCCATCCACCACCATCCCGCAGCACCTCTTCAACCCTGCCCACCGACTGGGAATTTTGCCGCATTCTGGGAACCCCCAGACCCAGTCCTAGACCTGGTCTGGTGAGTGTGTGGGAGAGCTTCCTCTTCCCCCTACTTCACCTTGCCCCCTCGAGGCACAGCTCAGGCCTGACATACACACCTGGGGTGTAACGCTGCAGCTGCAATCCCTGCAGAGAGTGTAGAGGATAGATCCAACCAGCTAGTCCAGGAGCAGAACATCCTGCCACAGGGGCACACAGGTTCACCCTGAAGGGCAGCAGCGGGAAGGAACTGAGCACAGCATCCAGACCTAAGCCAGATGGAGCTGGATAAGTCCAAACATTGTAGAACTGCACCTGAACTTCAGTACATGCAAAGGTTATAACTAAAGCAAAGATCTACAACAAAGG
>NW_004524650.1:6831774-6832184 GCF_000260255.1 Octodon degus | reverse complement strand
CAACCTCAGAATCCAAGCCCACCCATAACAAGTGCAGAGGACACTAACACAGAAAAAAATGGAAATCACACAGCTGAAAGCAATGAATCAGCGGCTTCTGAAATATAGAAACAGCTTCAGAAAGGTATAGAAGACATCAGATTGGAAATAGAAAAAGAAATCCCTGAATTAATAACATCTGTTCTAAAGGATCAAATGCAGAAACATATTGAAGAAACCCAGTGCCCACACAGAACAAGTGCGGAGGACACTAACTCGGATCAAATGCATGAATTAATAGCGTCGATAGTAAATAAGCAACAGCACAAAGATAGAGAGGAAACCAGGGCGCAATTCTTTTCTGAAACGAAAAAAGAACTCTCAGAACTCATAGCAGATGAAGTAAAGAAGCAACTACAGAAACATAGGCA
>NW_004524650.1:6825402-6826103 GCF_000260255.1 Octodon degus | reverse complement strand
GCAGTGTGTTATTTGTTGAAACTGTACTTCTGATTTGATTTGAAACTGTCTCATTGCTATCTGTTTATCAATAAAATTTTGAAAAAAAAAAGAAAAACAAATTCTATGTTTGAGAGTATCAGATATGCATGGATAAGTCAGGCCTTGCACAGCTGAGTCCTATTGTGGCACTTCAGAAGAAAGGACTGGGCAAGTGTATTTTTGTTGGACCTGACGCTTAGCTCAGTTCTTTGAGTGGCTGCTTCAACAAAGCTGTCAGGCTCAGGTTGCTGTGGTAGGATCCCCATAACTAAAGTCCACCAAACATGCCCTGAGGGCACTCAGAGTGAAAAAAAAATTCTTCTGACTTTTGTCCACCGAAAAACCTGGGAGGCCGCATCTTTAGGTAAATTTTTTCTCAGGGGATGGGCGAAGTACACATGGGGAAATGATACGGTAGCTCAAAAAATTTGGGCCAGAAATTCAGTTTCACCTTGTAGACGGGAAGAGTCTTAGGAAGGACCAGCTTCGACAAAGGCCTAGCATTTACCTGGAATTTCTCCTCTTAGAACTCATTCTTCGAACTCAAAGAGATCCAATATTTAGTTCTAAGAGGAGAAAGAATGCTTCTCAGGATCAATGCCTTGCTCATCTTTTACATATAAGTGTATGGCTTGACATTGTCATGTTTCCTAGCTTTTCTCCTTTCCCTCTCTTGATTA
>NW_004524650.1:6813691-6823697 GCF_000260255.1 Octodon degus | reverse complement strand
GCATGGAGAAGTCAGGCCTTGCACAGCTGTGTCCCATTGTGGCCCATAAGAAGAAAGGGCTGGGCCATTATGTTTTGGACTGGAGCCTGCCCTTTATCTCAGTTCTTTAAGTGGCTGCTTCAACAAAGCTGTCAGGCTCAGGTGGCTGTGGTTCGATCCCCACAACTGAAGCTAACCAAACATGCCGTAAATTCATTCTTAGCCAAAAAGAAATCCTTCTGCCATTTTTCTACAGAAAAACCTGGGAGGCCAGAACTTTAGGTCAATTGTTTCTCAAGGGACGACGTGGTAGACATGGGGACTTAATCGGGTAGCTCAAGGAATTTGGACCAGAAATTCATTTTTTCCCTGCAGACGGCAAGAGACTTAGTAAGGCCCATCTTCGGAAATGGCCTAGCATTTAGCTGGAATTTCTCCTCTTTGAGCACTTCTTGTCCTATCTTCGATTCCAAACTATCAGTTATACATGAACCAGTGAATTCTTTCAGTATACTGGAGCTTTGTGGACAGTAACAGTAGAGAGGAGAGAATGAGTCTTCCAAATTTCCGTGTGCCCATGACATAAGTTCTTTTATAGCCTATGAAATCCGAGCACTGAGGTTCAGGAGGCTGTGTTTTGAATCCCAGTGCCTTGAGCCTTCCCATGCTGGCAATGAGTGCAAATTGAGCCAGCAGCAGAAAATGAAAAAATAAAAAAAAAAGAATCCATTTCAACTTGTTCTCTACATGGAACCTGGTGGAAGAATTTTCCATGAAACAATTTCTGAGGAGACAGACATGCTGGAGATGTATTCATCAGGCCATTTCCAGTTGAATTTGGGACTGGAAGTCCTTTTGGGGACTGTCTAAGGTGACAGGTTAAGGAGTGCAATATTTCCGAAAGGGCCTAGATCCTCTCGACAGTAACTCTGCTATGAATTCACCATTAGAAAAACAAATCCTATGGTAGAGAATATCAGATACGAGTGGAAAAGTCAGGCCTTGCACAGCTGAGTCCCATTGTGGAACTTAAGAAGAAAGGACTGGGCAAGTGCGTTTTGGTCGGGGGCCTGACCCTTAGCTCAGTTCTTTGAGTGGCTGCTTCAACAAAGCTGTCAGGCTCAGGTTGCTGTGCTAGGATCCCCATAACTAAAGTCAGCCAAACATGCCCTGAGGGCACTCAGAGTGAAAAAAAAAAATTCTTCTGACTTTTGTCCACTGAAAAACCTGGGAGGCCGCAACTTTAGGTAAATTTTTTCTCAGGGGACGGGCGAGGTACACATGGGGAAATGATACGGTAGCTCAAAAAATTTGGACCAGAAATTCAGTTTCACCTTGGAGACGGGAAGAGTCTTAGGAAGGACCAGCTTTGACAAAGGCCTAGCATTTACCTGGAATTTCTCCTCTTAGAACTCATTCTTTGAACTCAAAGAGATCCAATAGTTAGTTCTAAGAGGAGAAAGAATGCTTCTTCTCCTATCTTCGATTCCGAACCATCTGTTATACATGAACCAGTGAATGCTTTCACTAGACTGGCATATTCTGGACAGTAGCAGTAGAGAGGAAAAAATGAGTCTTCCAAATTTTGGTGTGCCCATGAACTCAGTTTTTTAGAGCCTATTAAATCAGAGCACTGAGGCTCAGGAGGCTGCGTTTGGAATCCCAGTGCCTTGAGCCTCCACACCACGGCACTGAATGCAAAATGAGCCAGCAGGAGAAAACTTTTAAAAAACGGTATCCATTTGCACTTGTTCTCTATGTGGAACTCGATGGAAGAATTTTCTTTTTTTTTTTTTTCTTTTCAAAGTTTTATTGATAATCATATAGCAATGAGACAGTTTCAAATCAAATCGAAAGTACAGTTTCAACAAATAATACACTGCATATATTCTTCCCAGTGGTTAATTGCTGTACAAGATGCAGACTTGTGATCCTACTTACAAATACCATTAGAAAAAATCATTCTATTCATTAAGAGAATACAACTATATATCCATCCCAACCACTTTGAATACACAGATACAAAATGGACATTCATAGTTATACCCCAATTTTTTTTTAAGTTCCGTTGTTGAATATTATAGGTGTGTAAACTCAGCAAAATATTCCAAAAGAGTACAGAAGCCCACAATAGCATTGGGTCTTCTGTTTAATTGGCAATGTCAGAAATTATTGACGTGAGTCCCCCACAGCTCAACATCGATGGAAGAATTTTCCATGAAACTATATCTGAGGAGACCAACATGCTGCTGATGTATTCACGAGGCCATTTCCGGTTGACATTCGGACTGGAAGGCCTTTTTGGTACTGTCTAAGGGAGCAAGATAAGCAGGGCAATACTTCCGAAAGGGACTAGATCATCTCTGGAATATCTTCACTAAGAATTCACCATTAGAATAACAAATCCTATGGTGGAGAGCATCAGTTACGCATGGAGAAGTCAGGCCTTGCACAGCTGTGTCCCATTGTGGCCCATAAGAAGAAAGGGCTGGGCCATTGTGTTTTGGACTGGGACTTGCCCCTTAGCTCAGTTCTTTCAATTGTTGCTTCAACAAAGCTGTCAGACTCAGGTTGCTGTCATTTGATCCCCAGAACTAAAGGCAGCCAATCATTCCCTGAGTCATTCAGAGCAATAAAAAATCTTTCTGCCTTTTTTCTACAGAAGAAACTGGGAGGCCTATTTTTAGGTGAATTTTTTCTCAAGGGACAGCCTGGTAGACATGGGGAAATAATAGGGTAGCAAAGGAATTTGGACCAGAAATTCAATGTTTCCGTGGACACGGGAAGAGACTTAGGAATTCCAGCTTCAGAAAAGGCCTAGCATTTAGCTGGAATTTCTCCTCTTAGAACTCTTCTTGTGCTATCTTTGATTCAAAACCACCTGTTATACATGAACCAGTGAATGATATCACTAGACTGGCGTATTGTGGACAGAAGCAGTAGAGAGGAGAGAATGAGTCTTCATAATTTTGGTGTGCCCATGACCTGGGTTCTTTTAGAGCCTATTCAATCAGAGCACTGAGGCTCAGGAGACTGTGTTTGGAATCCCTGTGCCTTGCAGCTCCCCAGGCCTGCACTGAATGCACATTGAGCCAGCAGGAGAAAATTAAAAAAAAAAAAAAAAAAAGGAATCCATTTCAACTTGTTCTCTACATGGAACTCGATGGAAGACTTTTCCATGAAACTATTTCTGAGAAGACTGACATGCTGGTGATGTATTCATGAGGCCATTTCCAGTTAAATTTGTTACTGGAAATCCTTTTGGGGACTGTCTAAGGGAACAGGTTAAGCAGGGCAATACTTCCGAAAGGGCCTAGATCCTCTCGTGCAAACCTCCACTTAGAATTCTCCATTAGAAGCACAAATCCTATGGTGGAGTGTATCAGATACGCGTGCAGATATCAGGTCTTGCACAGATATTTCGCACTGTTTCCCTTAAGTAGAAAGGCCTGGACAAGTGTGTTTTGGATGGGGGCCTACCCATTAGCTCAGTTCTTTACGAGGATGCTTCAACAAAGCTGTCAGGCTCTGGTTTCTGTGGTTCCATCTCCTCATTTAAAGCCAGCCAAACATGTCCTGAGGGCATCAAGAGTCAAAAAAAAAATATATCCTTCTTCCTTTTTCCACAGAAAAACCTGGCAGGCTTTACTTTAGGTAAATTTTCTCTCAGGGTTCGGGCAAGGTAGACATGGGGAAATGTTGGGGTAGCTCAAGGAATTTGGACTTGAAATTCAGTTTTCCATGGAAACGGGGAGAGACTTAGGAAGCCAAGCTTCGGAAAAGGCCTAGCATTACCTGGAATTTCTCCTCTTAGAACTCACTCCTGGAACTCTTAGAATGAGTTCTTAGAGGAAAAATAATTCTTCTTCTCCTGTCTTCTATTCCAAACCATCTGTTTTACATGAAACAGTGAGTGCTTTCACTAGTCTGCTGCATTGCAGACAGTAGCAGTAGAGAGCAGTAAATGAGTCTTGCAAATTTTTGTGTGCCCATGACCTCAGTTCTTTTAGATCTTATTAAATCAGACCAGTGACACTCAGGATGCAGTGTTTGGGATCTCTGTTTCTTGAGTCTTCCCATCCCTGCAAT
The DNA here is from genome assembly GCF_000260255.1 of Octodon degus. Lineage (NCBI taxonomy): Eukaryota > Metazoa > Chordata > Mammalia > Rodentia > Octodontidae > Octodon > Octodon degus. Next base: position 6,819,629 of record NW_004524650.1, on the reverse strand, counting down.
GAATGCAAATTGAGCCAGCAGGAGAAAATTTTTAAAAAAAGGAATCCATTTCATCTTGTTCTCTACATGGAACTCGATGGAAGAATTTTCCATGAAACCATTTCTGAGGAGACTGACGTGCTGGTGATGTATTCATGAGGCCATTTCCTATTGAATTTGGGACTGGAAATCCTCTTGGGGACTGTCTAAGGGAACAGGATAAGCATGGTAATACTTCCAAAAGGGCCTTGATACTCTCTGGAATGTCTCCACTAGGAATTCACCCTTAGAAACACAAATAATATGGTGGAGAGAATCAGATATGCATGGACAAGTCAGGCCTTGCACAGCTGTGTCACATTTGGCCCTTAAGAAGAAAGGGCTGGGGAAGCGTGTTTTGGATGAGGGCCTGCCCCATAGTTCAGTTCTTTAAATGGCTGCTTCAGGATAACTGACAGGCTCAGATTGCTGTGCTTCCATCCACACAACTCAAGCCAGCGAACCCTGCCTTGAAGGCAATGCAAGAAAAATAATAATAATAATAATCCTTCTGCCTTTTTCTCACAGAAAAACTTGGGAGATCGGAACTTTAGGTAAATTTTTTCTCAGGGGACTGGCAAATTAGACATGGCAAAATGATGGGGTAGCTGAAGGAATTTGGACCGGGAATTCAGTTTATCCCTGTATTCAGAAAGAGTCTTGGGAAGGCCCTGCTTCGGGAAAAGGCCAAGCATTTACGTGGACTTTCTCCTCTTAGAACTCACACATGGAAATCAAAGACCTTGCTTCCACACCATTATTTGATTATCTAAGTGCTGTTACTTAAAGCATTAGAGCCAGCTAATCTCCACTTTCTTTGGGAAGCTGGGAACTCCAATGCCTGTCCCTGTATACAGAGCAACAAAGAACTCTGGCTAAAACATCACTTTTGTAACTAAAGTACTTCACAGTTCCACTCTGTGAAAACAGTGGCAAATCATTCAGCCTAATAAGAGAAAGCTTCCAGGAAGTTAGTGACTTTCCAGCTGGAGGTGCAGAGAAAATGCAGAAGGTTGTTCTGTCCCCCACTTATTACTGTGGAAAAAGAGATAGAAATATGATTCTTTCTTTTTTTCAGAATCATGTTTCAAGAATCCAGTGCCATAAGGAGAGCTGCTTGTTTCTACTCCATGATTTGTGTTTCTAAGTGTGAGTTCATAACGCGGAAGAGCCAGCTAAACTCCAGCTTCTTTGGGTAGTAGGATACTCCAATGCTTGTTCCTGTATACAGAGAAACACAGATCACTGGTTAAAACGTCACTTTTATAATTAAAGTACTTTACAGTTCCGCGTTGTGCCAAGGGTGGCAAATCATTCAGTCTCCTAAGAGAAAGGTTCCATGAAGTTTGTGAGTTTCCTGCTGGAGTTGCACGGAAACCACAGAAGGTTGTTCTCTCTCCCATTCATTCCTATAAGAACCAGAAACAAGTTTCAATACTCCAGGGCCCTGAGGAGAGCTGCCTGTTTCTACTAAATTATTTGTGTTTCTAAGTGTGAGTTCTTAACCCAGAAGATCGAGCTATGGACCAGGTTCTTTGAGAAGCAGGGCGCTCCAATGCCTGTTCTGTAGACAGTGAAACACGGAACTCTGGATAAAATGTCATGTTTGTAACTAAAGTACTTCACAGTTCCGTGCTCTCCCAAGAGTGGCAAATCATTCAGTCTCCTAAGAGAAAGCATCCTTGAAGTTTGTGACTTTCCAGCTGGAGGTGCAGATAAACTGCAGGTTGTTTTCTCTCCCTTTCATTCCAATGGACAAAGAGCCATAAACACATTTCAAGTCTCCAGTGCCATGGAGTCAGCTAATCTAAAACTTCTTTTGTAAGCCGGGAACTCCATTGCCTATTCCCCTCTACAGCAAATTACCGAACTCTGTCTAAAACGACACTTTTGTAACTAAAGTAATTCACAGTTCTGTGCTGTGCCAAGATATTTAAATCATTTAATCCCGTGAAGTTTGTGACTTTTCAGCTGGTGGTGCAGAGAACCTGCAGAAGATTGTTTTGTCTACCATTCATTCCTATTGGAAAAGAACCATTTACATGTGTCAAACCTCCAGTGCCCTAAGGAGAGCTACTTGTTTGTACTCCATGATTTGTGATTTGAAGTGTGAGTTCTTAACGCAAGAGAGCCAGCTAATCTCCAGCTGCTTTTAGAAGCAGGGCACTCTAATGCCTGTACCCATATTCTGAGAAACACACAACTCTTGCTAAATCCTCACAGTTTTTTTCCATAAGTTTATTGATAAACAATAACAATAAGACAGTTTCAAATCAAATTGTTAGGACTGTTTCAATATTTAACACATTGCATATATTCCTCCCAGTGGTTAATTGCTGTACAAAATGTGGACATGATATCCTATCTACACACACCATTAGAACAATCTGTTCTTTAACAGAATGTAACTACATATCTAACCTAAGCACTTTAAATACACAGATACAAAATGGACATTTGTCTGTATACCCTTTTTTGGTTAAGTTCCTTTATTTGAATATTATAGGAGTGTTACTCAGCAAAATAATCTAAAAGTGTTCAGTAGTCCACAATAGTATTGGGTCTTCTGCTTCACTGGCAATGTCAGAAATTGTTGACCTGAGTCCCCTACAGCTCAACATAACAGCATGGCTTTACTTCTTATACTTCATTTTTATTCTTTTCTGCTGTTTGGTTAAGACCAAGATAAAAGAGGACCTATGCAACAGAAGTTGTAGATTTTGGTCTGATAAGTTCAGTGAAATACCCTCAGGATTTACCCTGAGATGCTGTGCCTCAAAATTTTTGGCAGTGTCAGCCATGTCGATGAGTCATGGCCATTGCTTGGCCAATGTGCTCTCTGTTAAAGCCTGAGAGAATGTTTTCTTTCCATGTGACTCTCCATAGGCATGCTCTACATCATTGATCATCTCTATCTCATTCTTCAGTCCTCTGCTGTCCTGTTTCTACCTTCCATTATATCCACCTAGCATCTTTCAGTCCTAATTGAATGTGATCTTTCTTGTGCCTTTTCTTGTCTACTGCCTTCATTCACCAGCTCCTTCTTTTTGAACAATCATCTACCCAAGAGAGAGCACAGCAGCAACTGCATGTCAAGACAAGCAGCCCATATTCAGAAGACCAGAATTACAGGCAATCCAAGCATGAAACTACTATTACAAATTGCCATCTGCAGTGCAGTAACTTAGTTCACAGGCATCAGTATATATAGTTAGTCAGGATGAGAATCTTCCAAATAACTGCTAGATTCAAAAGTCTTCTGAAGATTCTCAGGATCATTGACTTGCCCATCTTCTACATATAACTGTATGGCTTGTCACTGTCATGATTCCTAGTTCTTCTCCTTTCCCTCTCTTAATTAGGTAGTCTTCCAGTTTTTGCTTTCCTTTTACTTGTATTCTACCTTTCTATTTGTATTTTTTCTTTTCTGTTCTTATACTAGGGACACTACATGATATTTACACATGTGTGTCTGGTTTATTTCACTTATGACTATATGTTCAAGTCACATCCACTTCAATATAAAGGCTTCGAGTTTATCATTCTTAATAGCCAAATACTACTCCACTGTGTAAAAATGACACATCTTTTTCAACCATTCCTCGGGTGATGGGCATCTTGCCAAGATTTGGCTATCACAAATTGTGCTGCTATAAACATAGGCACACATATATCACTATGATAGGATATATTCAGAAACTCTGGGAATATTCCCAGTAGAGGAATAGCTGGTTTAAAGGGGATTTCCAGACCAACTTTTCTAAGGAGCCTCCATATTGATTTCCATAATGGTTGCACCAGTTTACATTCTCACCAGCAGGGAGAAGGGTTCCTTTTTCCCCACAGCCTCTTCAGCATTTGTTGTATGATGATTTCTATATGATAGTCATTCTTTCTAGAGAGAGATGATATCTCAATGATGTTTTAATTTGCATTTTGCCAATGACTAGTGATGTGGAACATTTTTTCATATATTTATATGCTTTAATTTCTTCCTCTGAGAAGCATGTGTTCATCTCAGATGCTCATTTCTGGATTGGGTCTCTAAATTTTGGGGCCCTAGTGTTTTTTAGTTCTTTATAAATTCCAGAAAGCAGACCTTTATCTCAGTACTTATTTGTCATGATTTTTTCCAAATTTTTGGGTTGCCATTTCACTTCGTCGGTAATTTCTTTTGATGTGAAACAACTTCTCAGTATGAGCAGGTCCCAGTTGTTAATTCTTTTAACTTTTTCTCATGCGATTTAATTTCTGTTCATGAAGTCTTTGCCTACCCTTAAGTCTTCAAAAGTTTCTCCTACTTTCTCTTCCAGGAGATTTAGTGTAGTAGGCTTGTAGTATATTTTCAAGTCAGGATTTATAATGCCTCCATCCTTGTCTTTATTGCCCAGGATTGCCATTTCTATTCTAGGTCTTGTCTGGTTCCAGATAAATTTTAGGAATGATTTCTCTAGCTTTGTGAGGTATATAGGTGGTAGTCTGATAGGGATTGCATTATATCTGTACAGCAATTTTGACAATATAGCCATCTTCACAATGTTGGTTCTTCCTATCCAGGTGCATGGAAAGTCTTTCCATTTTATGAAATCCTCTACGATTGCTTTTTCCAGAGTACTGTAATTTTTCTTGAAAAGATCTTCGACTTCTTTAGTTAGATTAATTCCAAGGTATTTCATTTTCATCAATGCTATTGTAAAAGATATTTTTTTCTATAATTTCCCTCTCAGTGTGTTTGTTGTCTGTGTAGAGGAATGCTATTGACTTTTGGATATTGACTTTATAACCTGCTATGCTACTGAATTTGTGTATTAATTCTAGTAGATTCTTGGAGGAGTTTTTTGGGTCTTCCAAATAAAGTGTCATGTCATTTGCAACTAAAGATAATTTAACTTCTTCTTTACCTAATCTTATTCCTTTTACTTCTTTCTCTTGTCTAATGGCTGTAGCTAATGATTCCAGAACTATATTGAATAGGAGTGGTGAGAGAGGACATCCTTGTCTTGTACCAGATCTGAGAGTAAAAGGTTTCATTTTTTCCCCATTTAGGATTATGTTAGCCATTGGGTTTTCATAAATGGCTTTTACCAGATTGAAGTAGAGGCCATCTATTCCAATTTTCTGTAGGACTTTAAACATGAATGAGTGTTGGACTTGAAATTTTTGTCTTTCATGCTCGTGGTACAGTGTTAATGCCGAAGATGGTTTTCTCCTCCTTTCATTCATAAGGGAAAACTGCCAGAAACACATTTGAGGTCCGCAGTACCATAAGCAAAGCTGTTAACTTCTACCCATTTTTTCTGTTTCTAATTGTGAGTTCTTAACCAAGAAGGACCAGCTAAGCTCCAGCTTCTTTGGGAACCAGGATATTCCAATGCCTGTTACTGTATACAGCAAAACACAGAATTTTGACTAAAACGTCACTTTTGTAACTAAAGTAACTCACAACTCCGCGCTGTGCCAGGAGTCACAAAATTTTTCGTCTCCTAAAAACATGTCACTGAATTTTGGTATTTCTGCTTGTTTTGCAGAAAACCTGCAAAAGGTTGGTTTCTCTTATATTCATTCCTATGGGAAAAGAGGAAGAACCACGTTTCAAGAACGAAGTGCCCTAAGCATAGCTGCTTGTTTGTACTCCAAGATTTGTTTTTCTAAATGTAATTTATTAATGCAGAACATCCAGCTAAGCTTCAGCTTCTTTGGGAATTCCTATTCCCGTATATAGCAAAACACAGAACTCTGATCTAAAAGTCACTTTTGTAACTGCAGTAATTCAAAATTCTGCGCTGTGCCATGAGTGGCAAATTATTCATTCTCCTCAGAAAAACATACTGTCAGTTTGTGACTTTCCAACTCGTGATGCAAAGAAACTGCAGAAGATTGTTTTTCTTTTTTTTTCAAAGTTTTATTGATAAACAGATAG
>NW_004524650.1:6801839-6806794 GCF_000260255.1 Octodon degus | reverse complement strand
GCTGCTGTGCTCAGCTCCTTCCCACTGCTGCCCTTGAGGCTGAATATGTTGTGCCCCTGTGGCAAGATGTTCTGCTCCTGGACTAGCTGGGTGGATCTATCTTCTACACTCTCTGCAGGGATTGTAGCTGCAGGGTCACACCTCAGGCATGTATGCCAGGCCTGAGCTGTGCCTGGAGGGGGCAAGATGAAGTAGGGGGAAGACGAAGCTCTCCCACACACTCACTGGACCTGGGCTAAGACTGTGTCCGGGGGTTTCCGGAACACTGCAAATATCCTATTCAGCAGGTGGCATGGGGAGGTGCTGCAGAGTGGTGGGGGGCAGCCCAAGGGGGTGGGAGAGGGTTCGGCCCACGCTGCACCTGGGCTGGGACTAGTCCCGCTGGCACAGGGTAGCAGGAAGGTCTCCACACACTCACAGGACCTGGGCTAGGACTGGGTCTGGGGCTTCCCGGAAGTTGGCAGAAATTCCTACTCAGCGGGCGAGGTGTGGGATGTATTGCGGAGTGGTGGGGGGCGGTCCGAGGGGGTGGGAGAGGGTCCGGCCCATGCTGCGCCTGGGCTGGGACTGGTCCCGCCGGCGCAGGGTAGCAGGAAGCTCTCCGCACACTCACCGGACCTGGGCTAGGACTGGGTCTAGAAGATTGTTTTTTCTCCCATTCATTCCACTGGGAAAAGAGCCAGAAACACGTTTCAAGACTGCTGTCCCCTACGCAGATCAGCTTGTTTCTACTCCGTTAGTTGTATTTGTAAGTGTGGGTGTAATGCAGAATAACCAATTAATCTCAAGTTTCTTTGGGGAGCAGCACTCCAATGTCTGTTCCTGTATACTTTGAAACACAGAAGCCCATCTAAAATCTCATTTTTGTAGCTGATGTTATTCATGCTTCTGCAGGGTTCTATAGGTGGCAAAACATTCAGTCTAGTAAGAAAAAGCATCTGAGCTGTTTGTCACTTTCCAGCAGTTGTTTCAGAGAACCTGCAGATGGTGGTTTTCACTCCCATTCATTTTTATGGGAACAGAGACAGAAACATGTTTCCAACCTTTGGTGCCTTAAGCAGATCTCCTTGTTTCTATTCCATGATTAGTGTTTCTAAGTGTGAGTTCTTAAAGCAGAAGAGCCAGCTAAGCTCCAGGTTCTTTGGGAAACAGGGCAATCCAAGACATGTTCCCAAATAAAACAAAACAGAGTACTCTGATTAAAACCTCACTTTTGTAACTGAAGTTATTCACTATTCCATGTAGTGCCAAGAGCGGGAAATCATTCAGTCCCTAAGAAATAGCATCCATGAAGTTTTGGACTTTCCAACAGGCAGTGCAGAGAAACTGCAAAAGGTTATTTTTTTCTGCCTTTTACTCCCATGGCAAAAGAGCCATAAATATCTTTCAAGACTGAAGTGTCCTAAGCAAAGCTGGTTATTTCTACCCCATGATTTGTGTTTCTAAGTGTGAGTAATTATGGCAGAAAAACCACCGAAGTTCCAGCTTTTTTGGGAAGCAAGGCACTCCAATGCGTGTTCTCCTACAGCACGAAACACAGAACTCTGGTTAAAAGGTCAGTTTTGTAACTGAAGTAATTCACAGTTACACAATGTGCTGAGTAGCAAATCTTTCATTCTCCTAAGAAAAGCATCCGTGAAGTTTTACACGTTTCAGCGTGTTGTGCAGAGAAAGTGAGGAAGATGTTTTTCTCTCCCATTCATTCCTAAGGGAAAGATCCTGAAACACGATTCAACACTGCAGTGCCTTAAGCAGAGCTGATTATTTATACACCATGATTTGTGTTTCTGAGTGTGAGTTCTTAATTAACAAGAGCAACCTAATTTCCATGATCTTTGGGAAGCATGGTTTTCAAATGCCTCTTCCCCTATACTGTGAAAATAGAACTCTGGCTGACACTTCACAATTGTAACTGAAGTAATACAAAATTACCACTATGCCAAGACTGTCAAATCATTCAGTCTCCTAAGAAAAAGTATCCGTGAATTTTTGCTTAGAAGACTGAATGATTTGCCACACTTGGCACAGAGCCCAGTTGTGAATGACTTCGCTTACAAAAGTGACAATTTAGCCCTAATTCTGTCTTTCGCTGTATTTGGGAACAGGTATTGGAGTGCCCTGTTTAAAAAGAAGTGGGATCTTACCTGGTTCTTCTGCATTAAAAATTCACACTTAGAAACACAAATCAAGGAGTAGAAACAAGCAGCTCTCCTTAGGGCACTGGAGTCTTGAAAAGAGTTTCTGGGTCTTTTCCCATATTAAGGAACAAGAGAGAAAACAACTTCCTTCAGTTTCTCTGCACCACCAGGTTGAAAGTGACACATTCACGGATGCATTTTCTTAAGAGACTATATCATTTGCCACTCTTGGCACATCGCGTAATTGTGAATTCGTTCAGTTACAGAAGTGATGTTTAGCCAGAGTTCTGTGTTTCACAATATACAGAAAAATGCATTGGAGTGCACTACATCAGAAAGAAACTGGAGCTTAGCTGTCTCTTCTGCATTCAGAACTCAACTTAGAAGCACAAATCATGTAGTGGAGAAAAGCAGCTCTTTTTAGAGCACAGGAGTTTTGAAATATGTTTCTGGCTCTTTTCCCTTAAGAATGAATGGGAGAGAGAACAACCTTCTGCAGTTTCTCTGCACCACAATCTGGAAAGTCACCAGTGAGTAATTGTGAATTACTTCAGTTACAGAAGTTACATTTGTCCAGAGTTCTGTGTTTGCAGTATATAGGAATATTCACTGGAGTGCCCTGCTTCCCAAAAAACATGGAGCTTAGCTGGCACATCTGTGTTAATAACTCACACTTAGAACCACTAATCATGGAATAGAAACAAGCAGCTCTCCTTAGGGCACTGGAGTCTTGAAACGTACTTCTGGCTCTTTTCCCATAGGAATGAACGGTGGAGAAAACAACCTTCTGCAGCTTCTCTGCACCACCATCTTGAAAGTCACAAATTAATGGATGCCTTTTATTAGGAGTTTGAATGAATTGCCACTCTTGACACAGTGCAGAAATGTGAATTACTTCTTAATGAAGTGCAGTGTTAGTCCGAATTCTGTATTTTGCTGTATACATTAGCAGGCATTGTAGTGCCCTCTTTCCAATTAAGCTGGATATCAGCTTGCTCTTTTGCATTAAGAATTCTCATTTAGGAGTAGGGACGTTTCCGCATTGAGGGGGCTGCTCTGAATGAAGGGGGAGGGAAGGTGTTTGAGAGAAAATGGGGGTTCTGGTGTAGGGAGCCGGCTGACTAGTGGGAAGAGAGGGGGGCTGCAGCTGGGCTGAGATTGCTGGTGACAGGTTCCAGGTGTGCCTGTGTGTGGGGAAGAGGGGGAGAGAAAAGTGCCTCAGAGGAGGCATTCTCTCAGCCTGAGAGCCTTTTTTCTGGGGCGCCATAGACACCCTCAGTTTCTAAGCTGCTAAAAGAAGAGATGAAGATCCTAGCAAAGCAATGTCTCAAGATGGCCCTTCTCAATTCCAAGAAGTCATTAGACAAGAGCTAGAAATATCCGTGAAGAAGGAATTAGAAAAAATACTTACCACAGCACACTCACATGAGTTTGAGCACACTAAAAAACGATCTTAATGCATTTTGGAAACTATTTCATAGATTTTTGCAAGAAAAGAGACCTTCTGTGGATTGGGGGAAAATCCAAAGACCTCCAGAAGATTCAATTCAGCCATATGAAAAGATAAAGGCCAGAGGACTGCCTGATAACATATCTTCTGTGTTGAACAAGCTAGTGGTGGTCAAACTCAGTGGTGGTTTAGGAACCAGCATGGGCTGCAAAGGTCCTAAAAGTCTGATTGGTGTGAGGAATGAGAATACCTTTTTGGATCTGACTGTTCAACAAATTGAACATTTGAACAAAACCTACAATACAGATGTTCCTCTTGTTTTAATGAATTCTTTTAATACGGATGAAGATACCAAAAATATACTACAGAAGTATAATCATTCTCGTGTGAAAATCTACACTTTCAATTGAAGCAGGTACCCAAGGATTAATAAAGAATCTTTACTTTCTGTAGCAAAGGATGTATCTTACTCAGGGGAAAACACAGAAGCTTAGTACCCCCCAGGTCATGGTGATATCTATGCCAGTTTCTACAACTCTGGTTTGCTTGACACATTAATAGGAGAAGGCGAAGAATATATTTTTGTGTCTAACATTGATAATCTGGTTGCCACAGTGGATCTTTATATTCTTAATCATCTGATGAACCACCCAATGGGAAACATTGTGAATTTGTCATGGAAGTCACAAATAAAACACGTGCAGATGTAAAGGGTGGGACACTCACTCAATATGAAGGCAAACTGAGACTGGTGGAAATTGCTCAAGTGCCAAAAGCACACGTTGATGAGTTCAAGTCTGTATCAAAATTTAAAATATTTAACACAAACAACCTATGGATTTCTCTTGCAGCAGTTAAAAGACTGCAGGAACAGAATGCCATTGACATGGAAATCATTTTGAATCCAAAGACTTTGGATGGAGGCCTCAATGTCATTCAGTTAGGAACTGCAGTAGGGGCTGCAATTAAAAGTTTTGAGAATTCCTTAGGTATTAATGTTCCAAGAAGCCGTTTTCTTCCTGTAAAAACCACATCAGATCTCTTACTTGTGATGTAAAATTTCTATAGCCTTAATGCAGGTTCTCTGATGATGAGTGAAAAGCGGGAATTTCCTACAGTGCCCTTGGTTAAATTGGGCAGTTCATTTACAAAGGTTCAAGATTACCTAAGAAGATTTGAAAGTATACCAGGAGACCCAGTCCTAGCCCAGGTCCGGTGAGTGTGCGGAGAGTTTCCTGCTACCCTGCGCCGGTGGGACCAGTCCCAGCCCAGGCGCAGCATGGGACGGACCCTCTCCCAGCCCATCGGGCCGCCCCCCACCACTCCGCAGTGCCTCCCCCACCCCGCCCGCCGAGTACGATTTTCTG
>NW_004524650.1:6784178-6793985 GCF_000260255.1 Octodon degus | reverse complement strand
GTGACATTTGGCAAAAATGTTTCATTAAAGGGAACAGTTATCATCATTGCAAATCATGGTGACAGAATTGACATCCCACGTGGAGCAGTATTAGAGAACAAAATTGTATCTGGAAACCTTCGCATTTTGGACCACTAAAATGAAAAATACTATGTATACTTTTTACTAATTATGGGCTAAAGAGTTTCTTACAATGTAACCTCTAAGAGTCTAAAATAGGTACTTTATTATGTTACTGTACCCTGAAATACTGATTCTTAAAGTACTTTTCTGCTGTTAGTCTTAAGAAAAGCACAGATGAAACAATACTTGCCTTCCGTGAAGAGAATCCTGAAGGTTATCTTAAAGTGCAATATTGTTTAATCTTAAAACTGAAGCAGTCTGCTGGAAGATCTTTTAACAAAAGCCTCACTGACAGTTACTTTTAATTGCATGTGATTTCAACAATAAAGAGGTGGCGCACACACAAAAAAGAATTCTCATTTAGAAACCAAATAATGGAGAAGATACAAGCAGTTCTGCTTGAGTCACTACAGACTTGAAACTTGTTTCATGTTCTTTTCCCTTACGAATGAAGAGACAAAACAAGCTATAAGGTCAAAAATTCATGGATCCTTTTTCTTAGGAGACTAAATGATGAGCCACTCTTGACACAGTGCATAATTTTGAATTACTTAAGTTATAGAAATGATGTTTAACCAGAGTTCTGTGTTTCACTGTATACGGCAACAGGCTTTGGAATTCCCTGCTTCAAAAAGAAACTAGAGCTTAGCTGGCACTTCTGCGTTAAAAACTCACACCTTTACACAAATCATGGAGTAGAAATAAACTGCTTTGCTTAAAACAATGGAATTTTTAAATGTTTTCTGGCTCTTTTCACTTAGGAATTAATGGGAAAGAAAACAACCTTTTGCAAATTCACTGCACCACCAGCAGAAAAGTCACAAATTCACGGATGCTTTTTTTTGTAACAGACAGAATGACTAGCCACTCTTATCAAAGTGAGGAATTGTGAATTACTTCAGTTACAAAAGTTACGTTTGGCCAGAGTTCTGTGCTTCGCTGTTTATAGGAACATGCATTGGAGTGTTGTACTTCCTAAAGTTGCTGGAGGTTAGTTGGCTCTTCTATGATAATAACTCACACATAAAAACACAAATCTTTGAGTAGAAACAAGCATCTCTGTTTAGGAAACTGGAGCCTTGTAACGTGTTTCTAGGTCTTTTCACATAGGAATGAATGGGAAAGAAAACAACCATCTGCAGCTTGTCTGCACCACCAGCTTGAAAGTCACAAGCCTCATGAATTCTTACTTTAGGACACTGAATGATTTGCCTCTGTTGTCACAGCACGCATTTGTGAATTACTTCATTTACAAATATATCAATATAGCCAGATTGATGTGATTCTCTGTTTAGGGGAACAGGCATTGGAGTGCCCTGCTTCCCGAGACAGGTGGTGTTTAGCTGGCTCTTCTGAAGGAAGAACTCACACCTAGAAACACAAATCATGGAGTAGAAACAAGCTGATCTTCTTAGGGCATTGCAGTCTTGAAATGTGTTTCTGGCTCTTTTCCCACAAGAATGAACATGAGAGAAGTCAACCTTCTGCCGCTTCTCTGCACCACCTGCTTTAAATTCACTAACTTCATGGATGCTTTTTTAAAAGTCATAATTGATTTTCACTATTGATACAGTGTTTACTTGTAAATTACTTCAGTTATAAAAGTGACATTTTAGCCAGAGTTCTGTGTTTCGTTGTATACAGGAACAATCATTAGAGAGACCTGCTTCCCAAATAAGATGGAGATTAGCTGGCTCTTCTGCATCAAGAACTCACACTTATACACAAATCATGGAGTAGAAACAAGGAGATATGCTTAGGACACAGCAGTATTGAAAGGTGTTTCTGGCTCTTTTCCCTTAGGAATGAATGAGAGAGAAAATAATTTTCTGCAGTTTCTCTGCACCACCAGTTGGAAAGTCATAATTTCATGGATGCTTTGTTTTAGGTCACTGAATTATTTGCCACTCTTTGCACAGTGCAGAATGGGAATCACTTCAGTTACCAAGTGACATTTTAGCCAGAGTTCTGTGTTTCTCTGTGTACAGGAACCGGCAATGGAGTGCCCTGCTTCCCAAGGAAGCTAGAGCTTGGCTCTTTGGCATTATGAACTAACACTATTACACAAATCATGGAGTAGCAACAAGCAGCTCCCCTTAAGCTCCTGGAGTCTTGAAGCAAGTTTATGGCTGTTTTACTACAGGAATTAATGTGAGAGAAAAAACCTGCTGAGGTTACTCTGCACCACCAGCTGGAAAGCCTCAAACTTCATGGATGCTTTTAAGTAGGAGAGTGAATGATTTACCATTCTTGGCAGAGTACAGAATTGTGAATTAGTTCAGTTAAAATGTGATGTTTTAGGCAAAGTTCTGTGTTTCGCTGAACAAGGGAACAGGTATTTGAGTGCCCTGCTTCTCGAAAAAGCTGGAGCTTAGCTGGTTCTTCAGCGTTAAGAATTCTCATTTAGAAACAAAAATCAAGGCCTAGAAACAAACAGCTCTGCTTCGAGTGCTGGAGTCTTGAAACGTGTTTCTCGCTATTTCCCCATAGGAATGAATTTTAGTGGAAACAACATTCTGCATTTTCTCTGCAGCACCAGTTAGAAAGTCACAAACAACACGGATGCTTTTTTAAAAGAAACAATGATTTGCCACTCTTGGCACAGTGAGGAATTGCAGATTACTTCAGTTGCAAAAGTGAAATTTTTGCCAGAGTTGTGTGTATCACTGTATACAGAGCAGGCATTGCAGTATGTTGCTTCCCAACAAGCTGGAGCTTAGCTGGCTCTTCTGCATTAATAAGTCACACACAAATCTTACAGTGGAAAGAAGCAGTTCTACTTAGGGCACTGGAGTCTTGAATCTTGTTTCTGGCTCTTTTTATATGAGCAAGAATGAGAGAGAAAACAACCTGCAGTTTCTTTGCACCACCAACTGGAATGTCACAAACTTGATGAATGCTTTCTTTTAGGAGACTGAATGATTTACCACTCTTAGCAGAGCACAGAATGTTAACTTACTTCAGTTACAATACTGACGTTTTAGCCAGAGTTGTGTGTTTCACTGTATAGTTGAACAGATATTGATGTGCTCTACTTCCCAAAGAAGCTGCAGCTTAGCGGGCTCTTTTGCCTTAACAACTCACACATAGAAAAACAAATCATAAAGTTGAAACAAGCAGCTCTACTTAGGGCATTGGAGTCTGGAAACGTGTTTCTGGCTCTTTTCCCAAAGGAATGAATGGGAGAGAAAACAACCTTCTGCAGTTTCTATGCACTACCAGCTGGAAAGTTACAACTTCACAGATGCTTTTGCTTAAGAGACTAAGTGATTTGCCCATTTTGGGTACAACAAGGAACTGTTATTTTCTTCAGGTACAAAAGAGCCATTTTAACCCAATTTCTGTGTTTTGCTGTATGGGAACAAGCATTGGTGTGCCCTCCTTCTGAAAGAAGCTGGAGCTTAGCTGGCTCTTCTGCATGAGGAACTCACATGTAGAAACAAAAATCATGGATTAGAATCAAGTAGCTCTACAAAGGGCATTCGAGTCTTGAAATGTGTTTCTGGCTCTTTTCCCTTAGAAATGAATGGGAGAGAAATCAGCCTTCTGCAAGGTGGAAACTCACAAACTTCCCAGGTCCTTTTGCTTAGGAAACTGAGTGAGTATGCGACACTTGGCACAGCCTGCAGTTTGAAATGCTTCGGTTTCAAAAGTTGTGTTTTGCCCGGAGTTCGATGTTTTGGTATATATGGGAACAGACTTTGGAGTGTCCCGCTTCCCAAGGAAGGTGGAATTTACCTGGCTCTTCAGCGTTAAGAACTCACATGTAGAAAAGAAAATCATGGAGTAGAAATAAGTACCTCTTCTTAGGCCACTGGAATCTTGAAACATATTTGTGGATCTTTCACAATAGGATCGAATGGAAGAGAAAAAATCATCTATAGTTTCTCTGCACCACCAGCTGGAAAGTCTCTAACTTCATGAATACTTTTGCTTAGGAGATCGAACTATTTGCCTCTCTTGGCACAGAGTGGAATTCTGAGTTACTTCAGTTACAAAACTGAGGTTTTAACCAGAATTCTCTGTTTTGCTTTATACGTTAATGGGAATTGGAGTAGCCTGCTTCCCAAAGAAGCTGGAGCTCAGCCTGTTCTTCCTTGTTAAGAACTCATTCTTTGAAACACAAATCATGGAATAGAAAGAAGAAGCTCTACTTAGGGCACTGGAGAATCTTGAAATGAGTTTCTGTCTCTTTTTGCTAGAAATAAATGAGAGAGAAAACAACTTTCTACAGTTTCTTTGCAGCATGGCCTTGAATTTCACAAACTTAATGGATGCTTTTTCTTAGGAGACTGAATGATTTGCCACTCTTGGCACAGTGCAGAATTGTGAATTACTTCTGTTACAAAAGTGACGTTTTAGCAAGTGTTTCGTGTTTCACTGTATATGGAAAAAGGCATTGGAGTGCCATGCTTCCCATGAAGCTGGAGCTCCTCTGGCTTTTCTTCATTAAGGACATACCCTTAGAAACAGAAATCGTGGGGTAAAAACAAGAAGCTCTACTTAGGGCACCGGAGTGTTGAAACGTGTTTCTGTTTCTTTTCACATAGGAGTGAATGGGACAGAAAACAACCTTCTGCAGTTCATCCGTTCCACTACCTTGGAAATCACAAACTTCTGGGATGCTTTTGCTTAAGAGATTGAATTATTTGCTCTCTTGGAACAGCCCGGAATTGTGAATTCCTCAGTTGCAAAGTGATATTTTAGCCAGAGATCTTACTTCTGATGCGTAGGGGAACAGGCATTGGAGTACTATGCTTCCAAAGGAGCTGGAGATTAGGTGGCACTTCTTCATCAAGAACACATATTTACAAACACAAAAAATGGAGTAGAAACAAGCAGATTTGCTTAGGGCACTGGAGTGTTGAAACTTGATTCTGGGTTTTTTCCCCTATGAAAAAATGGGAGAGAAAACAACCGTGGGCTGTTTATCTGCACCACCAGCTGGAAAGTAACAATCTTCACGGAATGAATGGGAGAGAGAACAACCTTCTGTAGTTTCTCTGCACCTCCAGCTGGAAAGTCATAAACTTCACGGATGTTTTGTATTAAGAGACTGAATGATTGGCCACTATTGGCACAGCGCGGAAGTGTGAAATACTTTAGTTACAAAAGTGTCCTTTTAGCCAGAGTTCTCTGTTTCGCTGTATGCAGGAACAGGCATTGGAGTGTTCTGCTTCCTAAAGAAGCTGAAGCCTAGCTGGCTATTCTGCATTAAGAAATCACACTTAGCAACTCAAATCATGGAGTAGAAACAAGCAACTCTCCTTAGGCACTGGAGTCTGGAAATGTCTTTCTGGCTCTTTTCTCTCAGGAATAAATGGGAGCGAGAACAACATTGTGCAGTTTCTCTTCACCTCCAGCTGAACAGATAAAAACTTCATGGATGCTTTTTCTTAGGAGACTGAAAGATTTGCCACTCTTGGTATCGCTCGGAATTGTTAATTACTTCAGTTACAAAAGTGATGATTTAGGCAGAGTTATATGGGAACAGACCTTGGAGTACTCTGCTTGCCAAAGAAGCACTGGGGCTTAGCTGGCTTTTCTGCGTTAAGAACTCAAACTGACAAGCACAAATCATGGAGTAGAAGCAAGCAGCTCTTCTTAGGGGACTGGAGTTTTGAAATGAGTTTCTCTCTTTCCCTTATGAATGAATGCATGAAAAATCATCCTTCTGCAGTTTCTCTGCCCCACGACAGGGAAACTCAAAAACGTCACTGATGGTTTTTCTTGGAACAATGAATGATTTGTCACTGTTACACAGCCCGGAATTGTGAATAATTTTGGTTTAAAAAGGGACGTTTTGGCCAGCGTTCTGCGATTCACTATGTACGTGAACAGGCTTTGCGTCACCTACTTCTCAAAAAAGGTGGATATTTGGTGGGTCTTCTGTGTTAAGAACTCACATTTAGAAACAAAATATGGAATAGAGAAAAACAGCTCTACTTAGGGCACTGGGGACTTGAAACGTGTCTCTGGCTCTTTTAACATAGGAATGAAAGGGACACAAAGAACCTTCTGCAGTTACTTTGCACCACGACCTGGAAAGTCACTAACTTCAGGGATGCATTTTCTTAGGAGACTGAATGATTTGCTACTCTTGACACAGTGCGGAATTGTGAATTACTTCAGTTACAAAAGTGACATTTTATCCAGAATTCTGCTTTTCACCGTATATGGTAACAGGTATTGGAGTGCCATGCTTCCCAAACAAGCTGGAGCTTAGCTGGCTCATTTGTGGTAAGAACTCATACTTAGACACTCATATTCTGGAGTAGAAACAAGAAGCTCTATTTAGGGCCCTGGAATTTCCAAACGTGTTTCTGGCTCTTTTCCCTTAGGAATGAATGGGACAGAAACCACCTTCTGTAGTTTCTCTGCATGACCAGCTGTAAAAACAAAAACTTCACAGCTGGATTTTCTTATAAGACTGCATGATTTTGCAATCTGGGCACACTCTGGAATTATAAATTACTTTAGTTACAAAAGTGACGTTTTATCCAGAATTCTGTGTTTTGCTGTATACAGGAACAGTTATTGGAGTGCCCTGCTTCCGAATACCATGAGCATAGCTGGCTTTTCCGTGTTAAGAACTCACACTTCGAAATGCATATCATGGAGTGGAAACAAGCAGCTCTACTTAGGGCACTGGAGTCTTGAAACGTGTGTCTGGCTCTTATCCCTTAGGAATGAATGAGAGAGAAAATACTTTCTGCAGTTTCTCTGCACCAGCAGCTGGAAAGTCACAAACTTCACGGATTTTTTTTAGTAGACTGAATGATTTGTCTCTCCTAACATGATGTGGAATTGTGAATTACTTCATTTACAAAAGTGACATTTTACCAAGGGTTCATAGTTACGCTGAATACAGGAACAGGCTTTGGAGTGCCCTTTTTCCCAAAGACGCTGGAACTTAGCTGGCTGCTCTGCGTAAAGAACACACAAATAGAAACAAAGATAATGGCATAGAAAAAAGGAGCTCTACTTAGGGCACTGGGGTCTTGGATCTTATTTATAGCTCTTTTCCAATAGGTATAAATGGGAGAGGATACAATCTACTGCAGGGTCTCTGCACCACCAGGTGGAACGGAAAAACTTCACGGATGTTTTTTCTGATGAAACTGCATGATTTGCCCCTCTTGGCACAGTATGGAATTGGAAATTACTTCAGTTACACAGGTGCGCTTTTATCCAGAATTCTGTGTTTTGCTGTATACGGGAACAATCATTGGAGAGCCCTCCTTTTGAACAAGCTTGAGTTTACCTGGGTCTTCTGTGTTCAGTAGACACACTTAGAAGCACAAATTATGGAGTAGAAACAAGTAGCTCTATTTAGGGCACCTGAGTCTTGAAGCGTGTTTATGGTTCTTTTCCCTTAGAAATGACTGGTAGAGAAAACAACCTTTTGCAGTTTCTCTGCACAACCAGCTGGAAAGTCACAAACGTCACGGATGCTTTCTCTTAGGATACTGAATGATTTGTCACTCTTGGCACTGCATGGAAATATGAATTACTTCAGTTACAGAAGTGACATTTTAGCAAGAATTCTGTGTTTCACTGTATACAGGAACAGTCATTGGAGTGCCTTTTTTCCCAAAACCTGGAGCTTCGCTGGCTTGTTTGCGTTAAGAACTCAAGCTAAGAAACAACAATCATGGAGTAGAAACAAGCACCTCTACTTAGTTCACTGGAGTCTTGAAATGTGTTTTTGGCACTTTTCCCATAGGAATGAATGGGAGAGAAAACAATCTTCATTTTCTCTGCACCACCAGCTGGAAATTCCCAAACTTCAGGGATGATTTTCTTAGGAGACCAAATGATTTGCCATTCTTGGCACAATGTGGAACTGTGAATTACTTCACTTACAAAAGTGACGTTTTTGTTAGATTTCTATGTTTTGTTGTATACAGGAACAGGGCTTGGAGTGCCCTGCTTCCCACAGATGCTGGGTCTTAGCTGGATGCTCTGTGATAAGAATTCACATTTAGAAACAAATCATGGGCCGAGTAGGAATTTCTGCCACGTTCCGGGAACCCCTAGACCCAGTCCCAGCCCAGGTCCGGTGAGTGTGTGGGTGAGCTTCCTGCTATACTGCACTGGCGGGACCAGCCCAGCCCAGGCACAGCATGGGCCAGACCCTCTCCCACCCCGATAGGATGCCACCCACTACTCTGCAGCACAACCCCCACGCCGCTTGCCGATTAGGAATTTCTGCCACGTTCTGGGAACCCCCAGACAATGTCCTAGCCCAGAACCAGTGAGTGTGAGGGAGAGCCTCCTCTCTCCCCTACTCCACCTTGCACCCTCCAGGCACAGCTCAGGCCTGGCATACACGCCTAGGGTGTAATCCTGCAGCTGCAATCCCTGCAGAGAGTGTAGAGGATAGATCAAACGAGCTAGTCTAGGAGCAGAACATCTTGCCACAGGGGCACAAGAGGTTCACCCTCAAGGGCAGCAGCGGGAAGGAGCTGAGCACAGCAGCCAGACCTAAGCCAGGCACAGCTGGATAAGTCCAAATTTTGTAGAGCTAAACCTGAACTTCAGTACGTGTGAAGGTTATAACTACAGCAAAGATCTACAACAAAGACCAAAAGACAGTGCTACACAAAATGAAAAGGAATAAAATGCAAACTCAGAACCCAACCCCACCGAGAAAAAGTGCAGAGGACACTAACACAGAACAAATTGGGAATCACAGCTGAAAGCAATGAATCAACAGCTTCTGAAATAAAGAAACAGCTGCAGAAAGGTATAGAGGACCTCAGATTGGAAATAAAAAAAGAAATCCCTGAATTACTAACATATGCACTAAAGAATCAAATGCAGAAACATATAGAGGAAACTCAGTGCCCACTCAGAGCAAGTCCGGAGGACACTAACTCTGCTCAAATGCATGAATTAAAAGCGTCGATAGTAAAAAAAGCAACTGCAGAAAGATATAGAGGAAATCAGAGCGCAATTCTATTCTGAAATAAGAAAAAAAAACTCTCAGAACTCATAGCATTTGAAGTAAAGAATCAACTACAGAAACATAGGGAGGAAACCCAATCTGAAAAAAAACACTGCAGTAAAAGAATTTATAACTGCTTCTAAAGAAGATATTGATAAAAAAAATAGAGGAGATTACAAAAACGACGGATTCATTGAATGAGCAATACAGGGAAGAAATAGATTGAATGAAGCAGAGTCAAAGAGATATAGACGAAATTAAAATCTCAATCACAAGCTTGCAAAACCGTTTATGTGAATGTGAAGACAGGGTTTCAGATCTTGAAGATGCTGGTGTAGCTAGTGAAAAGGTAAGAAAGGATCTCTTAAAAACAATGAGGATGCAAGAAAGAACAACCCATCACCTGCAAGATGATGCAAAGATGAACAATGTGAGACTAATAGGCATCAATGAGAAAGGAGTCAATAGAAATGATATTAAAAACATATGGTGGGGGCCAGGAAGATGGCTCAGTGGAATAAGCACTTCTCTTGCAAGTGCAAGGGTCTGAGTTCAATCCCTGGTTCTGCCAAAAAAAAATATGGGCAGGGGGCTGGTGAGATGGCTCAGTGGTCCAAAGCTCCTACTTAGAACAAGCTAAGCCAAGCAAAGCACAGGCACCGTGGTTCAATCTCCCAGCACCACATGCCAGCCCGCCCCGCCGCCTGGTGGGCTGAGCTGGCCACACACACACA
>NW_004524650.1:6774869-6777865 GCF_000260255.1 Octodon degus | reverse complement strand
GCATCTTGTACAGCAATTAACCACTAAGAAGAATATATGCAGTGTATTATTTGTTGAAACTGTACTTCTGATTTGATTTGAAACTGTCTCTTTGCTATCTGTTTATCAATAAAACTTTAAAAAAGAAAAAAAAAATCAATGCAGCTACTTTGTGTTTTCAAGAGACATTTTAAACTATGTTATTTCAATCAAAGTTTAAAAGCTATACCTTACCCTTGGTTAGCAATGGTTCTCAGAATGTCAGTCCTCACATTGTCAACATTTGACAGCAGAATGGAGCTCTACTAGGGAGTGATATCAGATGGATACATATACTCCTGCGGACACGTGCTCCAGTGCATCCAGGTCCCTAAGTTAGGCAGATAACAGTCATATCTTTTCATCATTAAAATAACTTCTATCTTTATTGAGCAAATAGTGCACATTTACTGAAGCCACCAACCTAGTACCCCCAATAAGATAAAGATCTCTAAAACTAGAGAACTCAGTACATATATTATTGAAATTCAATTGATCAAAATTGTCGAGTGTTCCTGAGAGAAACGTCCCATCTGACTAAGGTCTGCTATTAGTCATTAGGCAACCTAGTGTCATGGGTTACTAACTTTGCAAAAGTATAACTATAGGACCACTTTCTGGTTTGAGATATATATCAGGATATTACTTGATGGTGCAGTTTATGCTATCTGGATTGAAAATGAAAATCTGAATTCTATTGTAGATTATATTAAAACTCTTAGTCATGCCCATGGTGATTTGATTGGTATATTTCCGAACTGCAAGATCATTTTTGAATGAGGTATCAGGGACAAAACAGCTTCACTTCCTCAGACTGCAGCAGAACTAGACTGATCACAGCATTCTGGCCAAAGCTAGAAACATCAGGACAAGTTCAAACTTCATAGATCCAGACCCAGTAAGCTGAGTGTGTGGGCATGGGTCTTACTCCTAGACTGGATTCATAGCAATCCACCTGTTTATATCATCCACAGCGCTTTGATTACAGGCACACTGCACCATGCCCAGCCTCAATTGCCATCTCAATGTACCCCGGGGTGGGGTCATCACAGTAGGCCCCAGGATTGAACCCATGGACCCTGAACCTGCTTGCACATGCTTTAATCTGCTGAGCTATTTGGCCAGCCCCTGAGTGTTTTTAGTTGCATTTGCATCTTCTAGTTTATTCCATTGATCCTTATGTCTATTTTTTGCCCATACCATGCTGATTTTATCATAGTAGTTTTATAGTATAATTGCAACTCAGGAATTGTAATGCCTCCTGCGTTGCCTTTGTTGCCCAAGATTATCTTTGCCATTCTAGTTTTTCTCTAGTTCCAAATAAATTTTGGGAATGACTTCCCTATGTCTGTTAGCTACATTGGTGGTAATTTGACAGGCCTGGCATTAAATCTGTATAACAATTTTGGGAGTATGGCCATCTTCACAATGTTGGTTCTTCCTATCCATGAGCATGGAGTATCTTTCCATTTTCTGAAATCCTCTATGATCTCTTTTTTCAAACTATGTAATTTTCATTAAATAGAAATTTTGCTTCTTTAGTTAGATTAATTCCTAAGTATTTCATTGTCCATGGTGCTATTGTAAAAGTTATTCCTTCTCTAATTTCTCTCTCAGTGTGTTTGTTGCCTATGTAGAGGAATAATATTGACTTTTGGGTATTGTCTTTGTATTCTGCTATGCTGCTGAATTTGTGTATTAATTCTAGTAGCTTCTTGGTGTTTTTTGGGTCTGCCAAGTAGAGTATCATTTCATCTGCAAATGATGATAGTTTAACTTCTTCTTCATCTATTGCTATTTCTTTCATTTCTCTCTCTTGTCTAATTGCTCTAGCAAGTGATTCTAGAACTATGTTGAATAGGAGTGGTGATAGAGGACATCCTTGTCTTTTACCTGATCTGAGAGTAAAAGATTTCAGTTTTTCCCCATTTAGAATTATGTTAGCAGTTGGATTGTCATAGATGGCTTTTATCAGATGGAGGTAGAGGCCATCTATTACAATTTTGTGTAGGACTTTGAACATGAATGATTTGACTCTATTTATATAGTGTATTACACTTATAGATTTGTATATGTTGAATCCCTGTGATGAATCATACCTTGTCATGGTGTATAATCTTCTTGATGATTTTCTGTTTTCTATTTGCTAGGATTTCATTGATGATTTTTGCCTCTGTATTCATAAGGGAGACTGGCCTGTAGTTCTTTCTTGTGGTTGCATCTTTGTCTAGTTTTGGTATCAGTATATTACTTGGGTCCAGAAATAATTTTGGAAGGATTGTTTTCTTTTCAACTTCATTGAAGAGTTTGAGAAGCATTGGGATTATACCTTCTGTAAATTTCTTGAAGAATTCAGCTGTGAATCAGTTGGAACCTGGACTTTTCTTTGTTAGTAGGTGTTTCATTACATTTTTAATTTCATTGGCAGTTATTAGGTTATTGAGGGTTCTTATATCTTCTTGATTCACTTTTGGTAATTTGTACCATGGTAAGAATCTGTTCATTTCTTCTGTGTCTTCGATTCTGTGAGAGCAAAGATTGTCAGTGTAGCTATTAGTGATCTTCTGAATTTCAACAGGGTTTGTGGTGATTTCACCCTTTTCATTCCTTATTGCTTGAATTTGAATTTTTTCTTTCCTCTTTCTGATGAGGGAAACTAGAGGGTTATCAATTTTATTTAACCTTTCAAAGAACCAGCTTTTCGATTCATTAATTCTTTGTATTGTTTTCTTTGTCTCAATTGCATTAATTTCTACTCTAATCTTTATAATTTCTGTCCATCTTTGGGCTTTGAGTTTCATTTACTATTCTTTTTCTAGATGTTTGAGGTGCAGTATTAGGGTATTTATTTGTTCCCATTCTGGTTTTTTTTTTTTTTGAAAGCATAATTCTTATTTATTTATTTTTTTATAGCTCTGGGATTGAACACAGATCCTTTGTACTGAGCTATGTCCCCAACCTTTTTAAGTTTTTAATTC
>NW_004524650.1:6774161-6774571 GCF_000260255.1 Octodon degus | reverse complement strand
GTTTGAGGATGGGATATCACACAAAATTCTAGTATGTTGTGGACATGCATAATGACCGTGACAGTTACTGGTGGATAGGCGTCACTTGTGGAACTGAGATACAGCTATTTCTTTGAAATCCACCCTAAAGACTCAAGTGGAATCATGACCCATAGAGTTGAAGAGAAGTCCATCTGTAGAGTGTGCTGATGAAAATATTCTGCTGTTGAACACAAAAGAATAACTGAAAGACTACTATTGTATACCTCTCATTCTCCTCTCTTTGTTTGCCCTATTTGGCAGGTTCTTTCCATTCTCATTCATGGGGCTGTGATCAATTTGCTCCCTCTCTAGAACATCATTTAGTGTAGGCTTGGCTTTGTCATCATGAAATTTTTAATTTTAATCTCCATTATACTTGAAAGATAGTT
>NW_004524650.1:6760957-6773230 GCF_000260255.1 Octodon degus | reverse complement strand
CCAGGTCCGGATCTACAAAGTTCAGATTCCTCCAGGTGGGTGTTGTTTGGATCTGGCTGCTGTGCTCCACTTCTTTCTGCTGCAGCCGTTAGAGTTGAACCCTTTGTGTCTCTCTGGGAAGATGTTCTGCTCCTGAACCAGCTGGGTGGGTCTTGCCTCTAGCCTCTTTGCAGGGAGTTCTGCTGAAGGGTTCCCCACTGGGCCTGCAGCCTGGATCGAATGAGGATCCCCGGCCCAGGGTTGTCTCACTCACTCGCCAGGCCTGGGCTCTGGGTCTGTTCAGGATCCCGCGGCCCTTGGTCATCTCACTCACTCACCGGGCCTGTGCTCTGGGTTTATTCAGGATCCCGCAGGTCCCCCGGTCATCTCACTCACTCTCCGGTCCTGCGCTCTGGGTCTGTTCAGGATCCCGCGGCCTGGGTCGTCTCCCCATTCTGTTTTCCTAATGTGTGATTTCACAGGTATAAATTGCCTTCCAAGAACTACTTTCATTACATACCATGAATTTCGATAAATTGTGCTTGAATTTTCATTGAATTGTAGATATTGTTGAATTTCTCATTTAATTTCATCTGTGACCCATTTGTTGCTGAGGAAGGTGTTGTTCAATTTCCAAATATTTGGGGGCGAGGGTTGTGGTTTCTTTTGTCAGTTATTTCCAGTTTCATTGCACTGTGGCAGATAATATGCATGGGATAATTTCTATTTTCTTGCATATACTTAAGCATGAGCCATGGACTAATATGTGGACTATTTTAGAAAATGTCCCATGTGCAGCTGGAAAAAATGTGTATTGATATGTGATTGGGTGGAACATTCAATATATATGTACGCTAAGTCCATTTGTCCCAAGTTCAGGTTCAGTTCTGATACTTCTTTGCAATTTTTTTTTTTTGCTTTACCTAAGAGGGTGTTAAGGTCTTCTGTTAAGATTGTGGTACTGGATATTAGATTTTTCATGTCCATTAAGATTTGTCTTATATATTTGGGTGCTTCCGTGTTTGGTGCATACACATTTATGAGTGCAACCTCATAAATATGTGTCTTTCCCCTAATCAGTATGTAGTGGCCTTCTTTGTTTCATTTGATCATTCTTGGTTTGAAGTTCAGGCTACAAACAGGATTGCTACCCCTCCTTTTTCCTGAGGTGCTAGGATGTGCAGTATTGTTTCCCATCCTTTGATTTTCAGCCTATGAATTTCTTTATGAGTTAAGTGTGTTTCTTGTATAGAGTATATTGTTGGATTTTGCTTCCAAATCAACTGTGTCAGGATATTTCTTTTAATTGGTGAATTGATATTTATATTATATTTCCATTTATATTTATGATTATAATTGAGATGTATTGACTTATGATTGACATGTTATTTACCTCCTACTGTTTATGACTTTTTCACCTATGTTTCATTGTTTGCACTATTTGGTGGGTTCTTTCCATTCTCATTCATGAAGTTATAGTTATTTTGGTCCCTCTCTCCTTTTGGTGGTCTGTGTAGGGTTGGCTTTGTAATCATAAATTTCTTTTGCTGTTCTTTTTCATGGAAGTATTTCACTTCTCCATCAAACTTGAAAGAGAGTTTTGCAGGGTATAGCAGTCTAGGTTGGAATTTGTATCTTTTTTATTATTAGTGGGATTTGTATCTTGGAGGACTTGAAGTACTTTGCTCCATGAATTTCTTGAGTTTATGTTTTGTGAAGAGAAATCTGCCATTATTCTCATGGGTTTTTCTTTAAATGTGATCTGTTTCTTTTCACTAGTGGCTTTTGGTATACTATTCTTGTGTTGGATTTCTGGAATCTTGATTATTACATGTCTTGGTGTGTTTTTAATTGTTGGAGGGTTTTTTTTGTATTTTAGGGAATGGTCTAAAGGGTGTTCAGGGTCTCACTACTAGATCGGGTTTATAGTAATTCTCCTGTTTACAGTCTCCCAAATGCTGGGATTACAGGCGCACGCCACTATACCCAATCTCATTCACTTTCTCAACACATCCTTGTGGAGGGCCTGGCATGGCAGGCCCAGGGATTAAACCCCTGGCTTCTATGCCTGTTTGCAGGTGCTTTAATCACTGAGCTGTTTGGCTGGTTGATAATAATAACCCAATAATATGGGTTGATATTATTTGGAGTTCTATATGCCTCAGTTTTGTGAATGTCATATTGTTTTCCCATATTTGGGAAGATTTCTGTTATCACTTCTGCCCCTATGTTTTTTATATCATTTCTATTGACTCCTTTCTCATTGATGCCTATTAGTCTTAATTTGTTCATCTTTGCATCCTCTTACAGGTGTTGTTTCATTCAAATGGTTTTGCCAGCTTATGATTGAGGTTTTAATTTCCTGTATATCTCTTTGAATGTGTTTTATGCGTTCTATTTCTTGCCTATATTACTCATTAATGGATTCCATCATTTTTCTATTCTCCTCTATTTTTATCAATGTCTTCTTTAGAAGCACTTAGTAATGCTTTCATTATAGTTATCATTTCTTTTTTACTTCAGTTTATTTCTGATCTGTTTTCCTCCATACCTTTCTTCAATTGTTTCTTTACTTTAGACACTATTATTTTAAAGATTTCAGGTGTATGATTTCCAATTTCTTCTATGCTGGTATTTCCTGCATTTGTTCTGGATGCTCTAGGGGCCTAAGAATTCATTTTGCTCCTTCTCTTTGTCATTTTATATGTCACTGTCTTCTTTTTTTTTTTTTTTTTTTTTGGAACCAGGGATTGAACTCAGACCCTTGCACTTGCTAGGGAAGTGCTTATTCCACTGAGCCATCTCCCTGGCCCCGGCACTGTCTTCTGAAGTTTGGTGTAGAGCTTTGGTGTAATTATTACCTTAGCATGTGCCAATATTATTACCCAAGAGAGATTATGTGGTTAAGGCAGTTACAGTTTTGTATTTACAGAACTATATTTTAGCAGCACTAATAATGGGTAGTGAGATTTTTTTTTCAAAGTTTTATTGATAAACAGATAGCAATGAGACAGTTTCAAATCAAATTGGAAGTACAGTTTCAACAAATAATACACTGCATATATTCTTCTTAGTGGTTAATTGCTGTACAAGATGCGGACTTGTGATCCTATTTACAAACACCATTAGAACAAATCATTCTATTCATTAAGAGAATGCAACTATATATCTATCCCAACCTCTTTGAATACACAGATACAGAATGGACATTCATCGGTGTACCCCATTTTTTCTAAGTTCCGTTATTGAATATTATAGGTGTGTAAACTCAGCAAAATATTCTAAAAGAGTCCAGTAGCCCGTAATAGCATTGGGTCTTCTGTTTAACTGGCAATGTCAGAAATTATTGACCTGAGTCCCCCACAGCTCAACTTAACAGCATGGCTTTATTTCTTATATTTCGACTTCATACTTTTCTACTGGATGGTTAAGACCTAGGTAAAGCAGGACCTATGCAACAAGAGTTGTAGCTTTTTGGTCTGAGAAGGTCGGTGAAATGCCCTCAGGATTTGTCCTGAGATCCTGTTGGGTAGTGAGATTTAACAGTTGACAAACTTTTATATCTAGTAGGTTTGCCATTCAAACCCTGTGAGAAATCATTTTGACTGTATAGCTAAGTAGATATTAAATTGGGAATTTGTACTTAAATTAGTTTCCCTAGGTGCTGTATTGGGGGAATAGGGACATGCCATCACAGACCCTGATGGTGGAACTGGGTAGACTGGCTGCAGATCAACAAAGGGGCAGACAGCCATGGCAAATTTTCTTGGTGGTAGAGACAGTCTCTGCCCAGCTGACTTCCTGAACAGCCTATAGCTTTAGAGCACTGTCCCAGCCCCATAGTCCACTGCCACTGAGGTGGGGACTGCTACTCTCTGGAGCTCACACCTGAGGCCCCCAGGAGATGGGGACTTGAGGGTGAGAGAAGGAATGATCCAGAGCCTCCATATGTTACCTTTGCAGGGCATTCACATCAACAGGCTCTGGCTTGGAAGGGTCTCATCCCAACCCTAGCCCATGCTCCAGGTTGCTAGGCCTCAGAGCCTGGTGCTGGTCGGGACCCACAGAGGCTAGGGCAGAGGACATGCAAGAGACACATTCCACTGCCTCAGCACAGCCTTCAAGGTGGTGTGGAGAGGGGGTGGAGTTGGATGGAGCCAAGGTTATGGAGGACCCAATCTCCTAGCTCTGCTTGAGTCCCAAGGTACTTGCAAGTGGGAGAGTTTTTATATATATTTTAGTTTTCTTCCAGTTTCATTATTATTCACAAAATTACATATAATTGAGATGGAAAACTTGATTTTATAAACATTGTGAAATAGATACCATAATGACGGAAACAAAAACATTCACTGCCTCACACAGGTCACCCGGAGGGGACACTTAAGGGATGCTCTCAACAAATTTCAAGAATTCAGTTCAACATTATTAGCTAGAGACACTGTGCTGTCCATCAGATCCCTAGAACTTTCTCATTTTATAACTTAAAGTTTGTGACATTTTTTGAGACAGAGTCTCACTATGTGGCCCAGGCTGTCCTTGAACTCACAGTGATCCTCCTGCCTCAGCTGAGTGCTGGAATTACAGGCATGCTTCCACACATTCAGCAACTGGTAACTTTTGCCCAATGTTTCTCTCCCTCTTTCCTCACCTGAGGCCTCTGGCAACCCCCATTCTCATCTATGAGTTCAACTTTTTTAGATTCTG
Organism: Octodon degus; assembly: GCF_000260255.1. Lineage (NCBI taxonomy): Eukaryota > Metazoa > Chordata > Mammalia > Rodentia > Octodontidae > Octodon > Octodon degus. Next base: position 6,768,544 of record NW_004524650.1, on the reverse strand, counting down.
CACATGAATACAATCCTGTATTTCTTTTTATCTGAAAAGTATGTTAATGTTTCACTTAATATACTGTACTCTGAATCCATGCAACGTGTCACAGAAGGCAGGATTTCTTCTTTTTATGACTGTATAACACTCTACATGATTGATAGACTTTTTATTAGTAATGTATATGTTCAAGATACATCATAATGACATACACCTTGGACAACTCGTATAAAATTGTGTCACATCTTCAACATTGGTTCTTCTCCCCCTCCTCCCATCTGTACTGAGCCCCACAGAGTGGGTTTCCAAGCCAGCTGTGCCTACCCACAGAGCCTGTGCTGCAAGTGAAGAATCTGAGGTTAGAGGAGGTGAACATGGGCCACACAGCTAGTAAATGCCAGATCTGTCCATCACCTAAGCTAAGCAGGGTCCTTAACCTGGGGTCATACGGCAGGCTAGGTTAGGAACAACCACAACTCCATGTCCACTTGTGTCTGAAAACATGCAGTACTTCCTGTGAGAGTGAAAGGAAGTGGTACCTGTGGCGAGGTACAGCCCATGTTCCGCAATCACTGGTGGAAACCGAGGTGCTTTGACATCACTGTAGAGCTGGGGAAGAGATCCTGGAGTAGCATTCATACCAAGCTCTACTCTGAAATTGCCATAGTTACTGGCTGGACACCAGAGCCAGTCATGTAATGTATGAACAAAGCACCAATGTTGCTGTCTCCCGATCTGAAATGTTAAACTTTTTGTAAGAAATATAATCGGCTGGCTTTGCAATCACGTATACTTGGTGCACCACAAACATTATTCTCAAACAGCCCAAGATCACAACCAATGGCAGCACAGACACTTAGACATGTGGCTCTTGAGCCTGAGGTCCTAACAACTAGGCTTCCCTGCCTTCAGATGATAAGCTCATGTGGGCCTCCCTAGGTCTCCAGAGCTGAACTGGGCTGGTCTCTGGAGACTTGGCACTTGTGGATGGGGCATCCCAGGCTCACCAGGCCATTGTCCACACTTTCCCACCACCTGGCCATGACAGAGTTAAAACACCAAATTCTCCAGAGAATCCAGGTCTCTATTTTGCAGCCAAGTCAGGTTGGTATCAATTTCCATGCACCAAGTATGGGCTGACTTGCTTGAACCAATTAAAATGTGCAGGTGCTTGCAATAATGTCTACATCAACAGTCTGGAGTTAGCGCAGCAGAGATTTTTCATGAAATATTTATAAGAGACTCTGTAAATTGTAACCCTTCCATGCCAGGCCACTGCTCCATGGCAGGGCTCCTTGCCACCCTGCACTCTGAGAGCCAGCAAAGGGTGGGGGCAAAGGGTGGGGGAGACTTAGAGCTGGGGGCCTGGGCTGGGCTAAGAGAGCTCAGGAGCAGCCAGGCAGGTGGCACTGCTTTGAAGGCCTTAGGAAAACTAAAATCTGTTGGCTGAGACTCATCAGAGGGTTGGTGTCCTGCAAGGAGTCTGAAAAGGTTTAGTTGGGCCTCTTGTCATGTGACCTCAGGCATACAGTGGGGCAGCCTCTTGGGCTTCAGTGTCCTCCAGTGGGGAGAACCCCCCTCCCCTGCCTGCAGCTCTCAGGGAGGTGGCAAGAGGGACACAGCAAAGGTGAGACAGGCAAGCATGCTCACCACAATATGGTGTTGGCTCCCAAAGCAGACTCCTGGCTCCAGATCACCAGGGATGGACAGAGCCATCATCCCACTGCCTGGCTGTCAGCATTGAGGATGTGTTCCTGCGATGAATGAGCACCAAGCCCCTGGCCACTTTGTAGCTTTCTGATCAGCTGCTGAAGTCTGCAAGCTTCAGTCTCTTCACCTGGACTCCCATGCTGGTGCCGCAGAGAGTGTCTGTGGGGCTAGACGGGCTCCCTAGGGTACAACAGGAATCCCCTAAAGCCAGCAGAGACATCTCAGCCAGACAGACCTACCCAGTGGACCAGCCACAACCTCATGCAAACAGAACATGCTGGCATCAGCTGCACCTCTCCAGTGTCGTTAGAATGTACCCAGACTGGATTCTGTGAGGTCCAAGAGCCTGTGGAGAAGAACCAATGCATCAGAGAACAGCCTAATGCCCAGGTCACACAACTATCTCCCCAATCTACCCCTCACCACTGAGGAAATCCCCCAGCCAACCTGTAGATTGTGAGCAATAACACATGGCAGTTACTTGAAGGCACTGAGTTTGGGGATGGTCATTACATGGCCATAACTAACTGATAAAGTGATTGTACTACCCCCATGGGCTCACTAGCCTGTGTGGTGTCACTGAAGCTAAAGAGCAACTGCTAGTGTCCTGTTCCCCGTGGGCCATCATGACTGCTGTCTTAAGTAGGCAGCTTTCCTACTGGTGGAAGGCATGTGTAACCTTGAGTTAGACAGACCTGGAGTCCCTTCCCAGTGGTGTGACCTGCAGTTTGTTACTTAGCTTCTCTGTACATCAAGAATCATCTGTAAAAGGCATTGTTTCTATACCACAGGGTTGTGGTGAGGCCACAGAAGTGGCCCGAATGACACTTCTTGTGGTGTATTTGTGGTGGTTGATTCTCACACCTTTCCCAGATGCCACTGTGGCTCTCCCTCAGCCTTTGCCAGGCCTCCTCCTCAGCAGAGGGGGACAAGATAGGATTAGAAGCCAGTTTCCTGTGAACATTTAGGGTGTCACAGACATAATAAACTTGGGCAAACTGGGGCTGCCACAGGACATAGGAACAAGCTCTTCTCACTGCCCTCTACTAGAGCCCCCCAAAAAACACGTTCTTATCCACATTCAAATCAGATGGGATCCCAAGAAGTGGGTGGGGTCATCACCCACACCTGCATAGGAGCCCTGCCTCCTATCCAGTGCCACCTGGCCTCTCCCACTAGGTTACTGAGAGGCCAGGCAGAGCCCTGGAGCCCCAGAGCAAGGATCTATGTCCTTCTGTTCTAGATCCCCCAGGTCTCTCTGCGGGAGTGTGACTTTATTCTCCATGGGGATGGTTTGGAGGCTAGAGTGGGAGACTCCTGTAGCATTCAGCCAAGTCTTTTGGGACTTTCACCTAAAAATGCCTAGGTAGGGCTATGTGCTTTATGTCACCTGGCTGCTCAGCAGGTGACATAAGTAGGGCTTGGAGCTCTGTGTGCTTCTGCATTTATTCAGCTGCTTCCCACTCCCTGCACCCTCCTGCTAGCCTCCCAGCTCCTCTCCTTCCAAGAAATTACTTGAGAAGTTTGCAAAAAGAGGCCAGAAGAGTGTAGTGGCTTCAAAACACAACTCAGAAGCAAAAACCGCAACCACAGTGCAATGACAACATAAGGGCATTATATGGGGAAGAACAGCAGAAAAAGAAGCTCTTCTATTGCCGCTTCCCCTCCCCCAGCCGGCAGCCAATGACATAGGTGCTGGGCCACTAGGATGAATGGGCTCTCTTGCCATCTGTCCCGCTCGCCAACTCTTCTGTCCTCAGCAGTTTTCTTGTTGCAATACATTAAATTATGCTGTGTGCATTGGTCGGGTTTTAGACCATCATTAGAAAAGGTGATTACTACAAAGCCTGGATTGTTCTTTGCAGAGCACCTCACCAACCAGGCGGCTCCCTTTCCACCCTGTGGTCTCACTGGCTCCCAGCCTCAGATAACCCCTGTCTGAGGGTGGAAGATGGTATAGATTGTCTCAAAAGCAGCTGAGGCCCAGGTGGTTCCCCCACCACACACACACACACACACACACACACACACACACATTAGGCATCCTGTCTGGCCCTTTCTTTGCTGCGCTAGGTCTGTGGTTTTGTTTATTTTGTTGTTCTGAGACAGGGTCTTGCTGTGTAGTCCAGGCTGGCCTCAAACTCACTGTGAAGGAGCCGGGGACATGGCTCACTGGAATAAGTGCTTTCCTGGCAAGTGCAAGGGCCTGAGTTAAATCCCTGGTTCAGGAAAAAAAAAGAAAAAGAAAAAGAAAAAGAAAGAAAGAAAAAAGAAAGAAAGAAAGAAAGAAAGAAAGAAAGAAAGAAAGAAAGAAAGAAAGAAAGAAAAGGAAAAGAAAAACCCTCACTGTGAAGCCCAGGCTGGTCTTGAACTCACAGTGATCCTTCTGCCTCAGCCTCCTGAATTCAGCAATTACAGGTTTGCATCTCCATGCCCAGCTTGCATCTGTCCCCCTACCTTTTGTCACCTTCCTAGACTACAGGACTCAGGAGACAGGAATTTCAGTACCTTGTTCTTTCCCATGTTCCCTTGTGTTGGCAGCAAACATGGGAACATCGACGGTGGTAGTGGGAACAGGAAACTCAGCGTTCAGAGAGGCCCTTTCCAGGGCCCTTTTTTGAGTCTCTTGGTTTTGTGCTTTTGACCGTGACTTACACAACTCATCTGACCCAGAGCTGCCTTGAGGTGCTAGAACTCCCATTGCCAACTGTGGATGTCAAGTTGAGGAAACTGAGGCTCAGGTCAGGAAGAAGCTGTGTCCAGTGAGTGTGAAGGAGAGATGAAGGACCTGGCGCCTAGTCCTACGGCCCCACCAAGAGCCTGGTGTCCCTAAGGTTTGCAGCCATCCTGTGTCCCTGTCCTAGCTTCTGGCCCTGCAAACAAATGCTTGGAGCTGAGCAGCCCTCCGAGGGCCCTGAGCAAGGGGCAAGTGGGGCCCTCCAACCCTGCACCTGCCTCCTCCTCCAGGTTCTATCTTCCCAGCCTCTGCAGTCTCAGTGCCCACACTCCCACCCCCACTCCAAGATCCCTCTTCTGAGTCAGCCAAGAAAGGGGTCCCCACAGTGTGATGACTTTGATTTCCTGCTGCTGCTTGCTGCTTTGCAGAATTCATCCCTTAAGGAGTTCTTAGAGCCACTTCTGTATGACCAGCACTGCCCCAGGTGGGGGCACTTAGGTGGGAGCTTTCTTTCCATTGCAGAGAATGTGGGTTCACCCATTCATCTTGGCAAGCAAGACATCTCTAAGGTAATCACCCCATCTGACTCTGGACTGATGGAGAAGGGGCTTGCTGAGGAAGGGATACACCCAGGGTCACACCACAAGCACCTTCCCCCAGGTGTTCTCATCTGTCCTACCCATCAGGACTCCCATTACTCTTGGATGCTCAAGGAGTAAAGCAGAAGGGAATGTGTTGGTGTCAGGTCCGATTGGTGGCTGGGGACAGAGGTGGGCACTGCTAGGTGCCCTTTTCAGCCAAGGAGCTGGCAAGGGGATGCTGTGGACTCAGCCACAGACAGAATGGGTCGGGCAGCGCCCAGGTTGGGTGAGAGGCATGTGGGGGGTGCAGCTTTCAGCTGGAAGGGCTTTCTGTAGAAGACCAGGCTTCTGGGGTGTTTCAGTTACTTTCCCACTGCTGAGACAAGATACCCAACACCTAAATTAGAGAGGGAAGGTCTATCTGGCTTACAGTTTGTAGAGGTTTCAGTCTGCAGCCAGCTGGCTCCAAGGCAGGGTGGCATGGCACAGGGCCATGGCAGGGAGAAATAGTCCATGGCAGGCAGGAGGTGTTACTACAGCTCTTTCTGTCCCTCATATGCTTGGTTACTTGGGGTTGGCAGCACTCACACTCTTCATCCTAGCACTCATGAACCAAACATTGCACAGCCAATCAATCCCAGCATCGCACATTCGAAATCCAGCCGCCTCTGAAAAAGCCCCATCTATGACTGCAAGAGACTTTGGGGGTCAGCTGGACACAAGCCATAACCTGGGGTCACCTCTCTGGGCTATGATTGAGCCCAGTCCCTTTCCACCCAGCTCGTGCCGCACCCCTGTCTCTACCCTGAGAGCCCACCTCCAAGGCCCTTACTAGGAGAGCCCATTAGCAACATTTTTCTTGCTATTGCGTTTTACTGTCCACAGCCCCTCGGGATCGCATTTTCCCTGTTAAATCAGATGTTTGGCAAAAAGGGGGAAAATAAGGAATCATAATCGTCACCATGAATCATAAGCCAGGTTTTTTTGAGCAGATGGTGTTTTACTTCCGGGGACCTGAGGTCCGGAGGTGGCGCGTGGGAAGACTCACTCTAACGAGGTGAAAAAGGAGGCAAATTTTCCCACAGGGGTCCCGCAGCAGCCTGGCTTCCCAGAGCCTAGCTTCTGAACGGCTTCCGCCTTCAGGGCAGAAGTGCACTGTTTGGGCGGCTGAGGAAGCTGGTACTTAATAGGAAAAGCAGAGGTCCCTGTGAAGGACCCAGTGCATTCAGGGCCTGCTGGATCTCCAAGGGTGTGGAGACCTTAGCCAGAACCCTCGAGGGCTGGCTGTAGGTTCCCAGGCCAGTCATGCCCGCTCAAGATCCAGAACCCTTCATGGCTGAGGGAGCTCACATAGGGTGCCGCAGACGCTCCAGGCTGCACCAACCGCCCCTCTGTGATCCAGTCAGCCCCACCCTCAGTGTAGATAAATCAACTGCAGAAGGACTGGGCAAAGCAAAAGGAGACAATTGTTTAAAAGGCTCTGGGTGGCCGGGGTGATGGCTCAGTGGAATATGTGCTTCCCTGGCAAGCGCAAGGGCCTGAGTTCAATCCCCGGTTCCGCCAAAAAAGCAAACCAAAACAAAACAAAAGGCTCTGGGTGAACATAAAATATAAACTGCTTCAGAGCTTAGAAGAGGCCTGGGATCTGAGGAGGGGAAAGAAAGGGGCAGTTAAATGTTTATGAGCCCAAGCCCAGGTCCAGTGAGTATGTGGAGAGCTTCCTGCTACCCTGCGCTGGCGGGACCAGTCGCAGCCAGGCGCAGCATGGGCCGGAACCTCTCCCACCCTCTTGGGCCGCCCCCCACACCACTCCGCAGCAACGCCGCACACTGCACCCCTAGTAACAATTTTGCGGTGTTCCGGGAACCCCTGGACCCAGTCTTAGCACAGGTCCAGTGAGTGTGTGGGAGAGCTTCCTCTTTCCCCTGCTTCACCTTGCCCCGTCCAGGCACAGCTCAGCCCTGGCATACATGCCTGAGGTGTAACCCTGCAGCTGCAATGCCTGCAGAGAGTGTAGAGGATAGATCCACCCAGCTACTCCAGGAGCAGAACATCTTGCCACAGGGGCACAACAGGTTCACCCTGAAGGGTAGAAACGGGAAGGAGTTGAGTACAGCAGCCAGACCTAAGCCAGACACAGCTGGATAAGTCCAAACTTTGTAGAGCTGCACCTGAACTTCACTACGTGCAAAGGTTATAACTACAGCAAAGATCTACAACAAAGGTCAGAAGACAGTGCTACACAAAATCATGAGAAGGAACAAAATGCAACCTCAGAACCCAAGCCCACCCATAACAAGTACAGAGGACACTAACACAGAGAAAATTGGAAATCGCACAGCTGAAAGCAATGAATCAACAGCTTCTGAAATGAAGAAACAACTGCAAAAAGATACAGAAGACCTCAGATTGGAAATGAAAAAAGAAATCCCTGAATTAATAACATCTGCACTAAAGAATCAAATGCAGAAACATATGCAAGAAACCCAGTGCCCACCCAGAACAAGTGTGGAGGACACTAGCTCAGCTCAAATGCATGAATTTAGAGCATCGATAGTAAATAAGCAACAGCAGAAAGATATACAGGAACTCAGAGCGCAATTCTTTTCTGAAATAAAAAAAGAACTCTCAGAACTC
>NW_004524650.1:6704007-6741310 GCF_000260255.1 Octodon degus | reverse complement strand
GTGTGTGGCCAGCTCAGCCCACCAGGGGGCGGGGCTGGCTGGCATGTGGTGCTAGAGGATTGAACCGCGGTCCCTGTGCTTTGCTAAGCTTGTTTGTTCTAAGTAGGTGCTTTAGACCACTGAGCCATCTCACCAGCCCCAAGATTACTATTTGTAACACAAACAATTAGCTGCCTTCTGGCACTCCCTTCCTTTGCTTGCCCAAAGGACTGGGCCTTTTTTTTTTTTTAATAAAAGAAATGCTCTAGGCTGGTAGTGAGGGGCCCCGACTAAGCATCACCTGAAGGCCAGTGGGGAGGAGGCCAGGATCTGGGGATGGCAGTGGCCCCAGGCAGAAGGCACAGGTGTTTGGGGGGGGGGTGCTGGGGTCCCTTTCACAGCAGCACTGGGACACTCAACTCTGTATTGCTGCCTGGGCCACTCCCCTGCCCTTGGGGTAAGCAAGGCCACCCACGCAGGGCTCTGCACAGCGTGTCTCACCCATGTAATGTTCCCATAAAGAATCTCTGAGAGGCCCATGACCCTCTTCATGTTAATGGAAGTTGAGGAGTGTTTTACAGTTGTTCCAAAAGTAGGGTCCACAGATTTCATCAGATCTTTAATGGTAAAAGGAAAGAGAACTGATTGATTTTATTTTTTGTGTCTGTTTTCCTGAGGAGCATACACACAGAGGCATGTGTAGAAAGCATTTGTGCATTCTGCAGGGGACAGCAAGATGAACACTTCCATACCCCCACCCAGACTGGGAAGGAGAACACCCATTGTCTTGGAAGTCTCCTATAGGGCCTCCCTGACTATACCCTCAAACACACTCAGGGAGGTAGCTATTATCCTCGTCTTTATTAAAAGGTTCATATTCTTTCCTCTGTACTTTCCCCAGCATAAGTCTGATCCAAAACAAACACTATTTAGTTGCTCCGTGTTTGAACCCATCATGGCTTTGAGCCATAAATATTGCTCTTTCAGTGCACATTACATCATTGTCATGATGTGTCCCTGTCACTGTGTGAGGCTTTTGTGTACTCTTCTTCCTGGACCAGAGTCCTACACAGCATGAGGTAACCCCAGCTCATGGCTTCTGGGCCATATCCAGGCTTTGCTTGTGAACACTGCTACTGGACATCTGTTTATGCATAGGCATGGGGCAGAGGTGACCCTTGGTCACTCAGCTGGGCCAGACAGCTTGAACCAGTGTGAGCAAAGCTCAAAAACAGCACCCATCTCCTACTGCTTAAAAAGCAGGATCATTGTCAGTCAACATACAAGCATTTTCTGAGGCCTTGGAATCAATCTGCCTAACCCACCAGCGACACTAAATGCTAAAGGCTCTGGGTCCCCCAGAAGCTTCCCAGAAATGTTGATTTCGTCAGGCATCTTTACTTTTGCCAAAAAAAATCCTTATTCCATTTTTAGGGGCCTGGCCCTACCTCAGTTCTTTAAGTGGCTGCTTCAGCAAAGCTTTCAGTCTCAGGTTGATGTAGTTCGATCCCCACAACACTCCAGCCAGCCAAACCACCCCTGAGGGCATTCGGAGTAAAAAAAAAAAAAAAAAAATCCTTTACTTTTGCCAATCCAGTCTCTTCATGGACAGGTATTGTCAAATTTCACAAGTCTGAGTATTAGTGAGATTGAACATTTTTTATAATTACTGGACATCAGGGTGTGTTTTTCTATAAAACACAGTTCACTTCTCTTGCCTACTTTTCTATTGAGTTTTACTTTTAAAATATATTTATTAATTAAGGTTGATTTTAAAAATATATATTCTTAGAAAGTAATTCTTGGGGGCCTGGCCCTAGCTCAGTCCTTTAAGTGGCTGCTTCCACAAAGCTGTCAGCCTCAGGTTGCTGGAGTTCAAACCTCACAACTCTCCCTCTGGCCAAAAGTGCCCTGAAGGCATTCGAGGGACAAAAAAAAAAAAAAAAAAAAAAAAAAAAAAAAAAAAAAAGAAAAGAAAAGAAAGTAATTCTTTGCAGTTTCATGATTTGAAAATATCTTTTTTCATCAGTACCAGGGTTTTTGCCCATCTTTCTTTCTTCCTTTCTTCTTTTCTTTGCCATGCCTTACCTTTCCCTTCTCTTTCTTTCTTTCTTGGACTTGTATGCATAGCATTTTAAAAACAACTATGATGGGCCAGTGAGATAACTCAGTGGACTAAGCACCTGCTTAGACAAGTGCAGGCACCGGGGTTCAACCTGCCCCTGGATGTGCTAACCCAAACACCAAGACCAGGCATGGTGACAAACACCTGTAATCCCAGTTCTGGGAAGGTTAAGACAAGAGGATCACTATGAGTCTGAGCTGCTTAGAGAGACTCTGTACCAGATATGAAAAAAAAAAACCAAAAGCATCTGTGATTCCAAGGCAAGTTGAGAACCTTTCATTTATACCCTGTTATAGAACACTTTAATTTACATTATAGATTTTATTAAACAGGAGGCCGCTCAGCTAGGAATTTCACACCTGTGTTAAGCTCACTGGTGCCACAATACATTAACCAGAACTCCAGAATGTCACATTCAAAGTCAAGATATTTGGCTTTTTTTTTTTAGATTTCAGATGCCCTGGGTTCTGTGGCTTTCACATAGCAGCTGTGGGCCCAGCCGAAAGCCTGCCAGCAGCAGACACAGTAGGTGCCTGCTGTTTCTCTCTAGCTCTTGTGGCTGCCCAGACACCAGGGTCCACTGTCACTTACCATCTTGGGCAGCCTGGTAGTTTCCCTCCACGTGCCTAGATGCAAGGCCTTATGGGGTTTTTTCCCCCTCTTCTTTGCCTTCTTCATCCCTACGTCTTTCACCGTTCAGGTCCATGCTGGCACCTATGACTATGATAAGAAACTGAAAATGCTAGAGTTCTGCAACGCTCACACCTTGCTTACCACATGACACTGCTCCTCCAGCCCTCAGAATGTGTGGACACTTCTTCCCACCAACAACTGATTCCCCAGTGGACACCAGCTGGGGCCCTTTAATCCACTTCATCTCTGATGTAACCTACCTGACACATGGCCAGGTCCCATAGCCTGAGTGCTCAGTCCTACAAGGCTGAGGTCTCCCCCGCTGATACATCACCAGCCCTCAGTCGTGACCTGTGCCTGTTGAGTTTTTGGGGGAGAGTCCCCATCACCACTCCATACATTCCCCTGATTTGCTATAGCAGATCTCAGCACCCAAGAAACCACTTGATTCATGCTTAACCATTTATTACAACGTGTATTTCAAAGGACAGGTGAGCAGCTGGTGGAAGCGATGCAGAGGACCAAGTAGAAGAGAAAAGGTAGCTCTTCTACACTCTGTCTGGGCGCACTGCTCTACAGCACCCTCACGTGCTTGGCAGTCAGAAGCTACTGGAACATTTGGTTCAGGGACTGGCATGAAGACTTCTGTATATGTGCGTCTTGGATCATTGACCCAATCTCCAGCCCTTCACCCTCCATGGAGGATGAGAGGTAGGACTGGAAGTCCCAAGTTTCTGAACCTGGCTTGATTTCTCTAGTGACAACCCGCATGATGAAGACTCCCATGAACCCTTTAAAAGCCCCCTCATTATGATGCAAGACTCTCCTATCACCCAGGAAATCCCAAGGGCTTGGGAGCTGTGTGTCAGGACCTCAGAGATGCTTGCAACTCCTCTGCTTCTATTGCTCAAGCAATGACAGGAGTTTTAAGAGCTCTGTACAAGAGCCCAGAGGCCAAGGCCAAATCCATGCTTCCACTCCATCCCAGGACCCCAGGCAAAGGTTCCTGCAGTTCTGCCCATGCTCCTGCAGGGACTGCCTGGAGCTCGTCAGCCACAAGGGCACGGGCAAGGGGAGAGTCAGCTAAAGACCAGTAAGAGCTCAGCCAAGTCCAGACCAGGTCCTGGAAGGAGCTCGGCTGATGTCAGCACCTGGACATTGCCTCACCTGCCTGGGAGAGCCAGGAGTGACCTCTACCTGGGACAGTCGTGAGCTTTGGGACCTCCTCAGAGAGAGTTGTCCCTGGATCTCCTGGAGAAGGAGACAAGAGCTGTCATCAGACATACTTGATTTTCTGTTTGTGTGGGGACAGCTTGATTCACATCTCATTTCCATTATTTATGTCCTGAATCTTGGAATGCCCAGCTCTGCATGTCTGAGACAAAGCCATACAGCCTGCTACCCTGGCTCCACATGGTGGAGGAGTCTGAGAGGCCTTAAGGCCAAACAGAGTTCTAGGCAGCTGCCTGCATGGGCCAGCACATGGGGCGGGGTAGGTCCTGGTCAGCTATGTGCTTGGGACTTCAGGCACAGTGCCTGATTTCAGCAGCAACAAGAGCCCATGCAGCACAGCCACATGGTCCTCAGTGGAAACCAGCCCCGATGAGCCACTGTGCAGGATGACTTTGGATGCGCACCGCCCTGGCTCTGGGTCCCAGTCCAGCCTCAGCCACCTGAACAAGGAGCTCCCTGTTTCTGGAGTGTCAGTTCTCTTATCAACAAACTGAGAATAAATCTGGGCTTGTCTGGAAGGTTTGTGTATCACAACATGAACTGTGAGGCAGAGCACCTCACTGAAGGTGAGGCAGGACTGAAAGGCTTGCTGCTCTGGGGTCTGCTGCCCCTGCCCTACAGTGCTGCCTTTAGAGCTGGATTCAGGCACAACAGGGGGGCGGGGGTCCTGCCCCAAACCATGTGCTGGAAATCCCTCTCTAGTCCCCACCCCTGCCCTGGCAAGGACATGGGCGGCCACAGTCTGGGTGACAGGGGGTAGTTAGTGGTTGGATCAATGTCCAGTTCACGGGCTGCCACTTGTCAGGGATACTAGACTGGATTTGTTGTTTGTTTTTTTTCCCCCTTGGTGTTACTCATTGTTTGTCCACATGTGATGAGGGCCACAGCAAGCTGTAAGCATTCAAGTTTCTTGCCATATTTCCTGGTGGCTTTTTCCTCCTTGTCTTCCAAGTTGCTGTCCCCGCTGCCACAAGTCACTTACAAAGATGAAGATGCTCCAGTCTTAGGAGCAGAAGGATGAAGGGCACAGGACCCTCCTGCCAGGCCACAGAAGGCTGTCATTGGGTCAAGGTGACTTCCAGAGCTGTGCCAACAAGTCTAGAGAATAGTTACAAAAAATCTCTTCTGACCTCCTCCCCCCTGCCCTCTGAACACATCACAGGCTGCATGTTTTATTTTTATTTTTTGCTTCACTGGGGATTCAACCAATGGCAGTGGCACTAAGCTACATCCCCAGCCCTTCTTTGTTTCTTGCCTTTTGTTGTTTTAGAGACAAGGTCTAGTCCAGGCTGCCATTGAACATAGCCCAGGCTACTCTGAACCTTCCAGTGATCCTCCTGCCTCGGTCTCCCATGTGCTGGGATTATAGACTTGTGACAGGGTCTTACTAAGTCACTAAATTGCCCAGGCTAGCCTTGAACTTGTGGTCCTTCTGCCTCAGCCTCCTAGGATGATAGGATTACAGGCATGGGCCACCATGCACAGCTGCAAGCTGCTTCTTGTACCTGAAGACCCTCAAGCTTCCCAGGAAAGTACAGATGGAAAGCGGACTTTGGGCACCAGATTGTGTAGGTTCAATCACAGTTATCAGCTGTGAGATCATGAGAAGGCCACCAGACCTCTCTGTGCTTATCTCCTTAGTTATAAACACGGACAATAATAGTACTTGTCTGAGGGTGGCAGTGAATGACTATGTGAGTAATACCAAGAATAGCCCCTGGAGTGCAGGACCTCTCAGTGTTAGTCATGATCATTCTAATTATTGTCACTATTGTTAGAACTCAGCTTTGTGCATGACACATAGACTTTGCCTGGTTAAAATCCCAGGCCCTCCCTCAGGTTGCTCTGTGATCTTAGGTGTCTCCTTTATCTTCATGAGGTCTCAGGAGCCTCATCCCCCTTGACTGTCCCTCCCTAATCAGGTGCAGCGTCCTGCTCACCTAGATGGACTGTGTGTGGGACACCAATGTGCAAAAACTAGAGGGTCCTTCTGCCTCTTATTCCTCCAGCAGGGATGGGATATTTGCCAGGTTTACTGGCTCTGGATCCCCAAAGGCATGAGGGGGTGACATGTGACATACACAAACAGAGCTACTTCTTTTTTTTTTTTTTTTTTTTTTTTTCAAGGCAAGCACTCATTCCACTGAGCTATCTCCCCAGGTCCCTGGAATTGTTTTCAGTGGAAGCCATATTGTCTGGGGACTTTGACTTTGGGGAGGGTTGATTTAGACTATTTGATACTGTAGAACTGTCCATATATTTTCTGTATAGTAAATGATTTTGACAAAAATCAATGTTAACAGCAACAATTCAAACTATAGGAACCTGCTCTGGTAGTAGAGCCCTACTTTACACCTTTACACCTGCATTTATGGTGCAGAACGGCAGAGAGCCAGGGCCCACAGCGCTGGGCATGGGCCAAGGCCTAGGTGAGGGCAGACAGTGGGGCTGGCCTCATCAGAGCAGAACGGGTCACCCCTGGCCCTCATTCCTCAGATGCTCATGTTCTGCACAGCTACTGCCTATCTTGAGGCTGGAGTGCACTCTGCATTTTAAATTCATATTTCATGTCAATTATTTGTTGTTTTAATGTATCTGTGTTGCTGAAAATCCAAGACACCAAAGGATACAAAGTCAAAGTCACCTTCTATCCCATTCTCCTTCCTGGAGACACCTAGCTCTATCTATTTCTGTGTGCTCTTCCAGAGATAGTTTATTTATATTCAAGAGAAATACTTATGTTATGCATTTGTATATTTACATTCTTGTATTTCCCCCACTTCCACACAGATGGTTGCATCCAACACCCACCATGCCCCATGTTGGTTTTTCACTTAATGACTTAGAGCAGTTTTTTCATTAATCTGTAAAGAGGTTCTTCTTTCTTTCATCTGGTCACATAGTAATCTGATTTTACTTAGCTGGTCCCCTACTGATGAACTGGTATGTTGTTTCCGTAATTCCAAGTGCCATCTTCAACAACTTTTTTGCCTCTCTATTGATACTATTAAGAGAGAGATGCTATGGGCAATGGTGTCTACAAAGGCTGCTGGGACAAATACTGGACCCAGAAACTTCAAGCAGGGGAGGCTTACTTTGGCTTCTGATGTTGGAGGTTTTCGGTCATGGCCCACTAACTCCAAAATGGAAAGGAGACAACAGCAAGGCATGGGAAAGGAAAGCTCAGTGCATGGCAGCCATGAAGCAGAAATAGGAGGAAAAGGCCAAGAGGAAGGAGGTAGGGACCAGATAGAGACCCCAGTGTGTGGCCAGTATGACCCAGCCAGGAGCACTGAGCCCTAGTAATCTAATAATCTCCTGGCCATCCCTGAAGCCAAGCTTGTAGAGCTGATGCCAAGATTAACCATCACTCCGGGCACCTCTGCCCAGTTACCTAGCTTTGCTGCCACAGTTCCGGTGGGGTATTAGGGAAGCCTCTCACAGATGCTGGTCTTCTTCCCCTTCCCTTTCTCTCACTCCTTTTTTCTGCTCCTTTCTGCCCAGAGCACCCCACCCCTCCATGACAGACAGCCTGTTGCACCTCTCTGATTCCACTCCCATGAAGTCACCACCTAAGGGCACTTGCTTGCTGAGGCCAGCATTACCCTCCTGCACCCCCAGCACCCTGTCAATAAGCCCAGCTCATTTCCATACATGGCTTGTCACTCTGTGCAATCAGCTGTCTGCTATGTTTATTTAATGTCCACTTTACCCACTGGCTGGAATCTGCCTAAGGACAAAGATGCATGTCTTTGTCCCTACTGTCTTATCTTCCTAATGGGGCCTGATGTGTGCTTATTGAATGAACATTTTGAAGCATGTTTTCCAGGCCCCATGCTCAGTATTGGTATCCGGAATTGAATAGAACTCAGTAAGTGTCCAAACAGAGAACCAGGGAGCATAGCCTTTCATTGGAACTGAAGCCCCAGAGAATGTCTAGAAGGGGGAGAGGCTTTTCACTGGTGAGGGAGGAGGAAGGCTGCTCCAGGCTGAGATAGAGCATTAAATGTAGACATTCATGGTGTTTTGGGAAAATGTAGGCTAGGGAGGCCAGAACATGGGTGTGTGGTGCAACGGGGTGGAGGTGAGATGAAAAACCCTCTGAAGCCCCACTGTCCCAGGTCAAGGTGGTAGAATACTTTTTTTTACTTTCTGTATTTTTGCATCCCTTGCCTTTCTCTCAGCACTGGGTATATGGCAGAAGCTCAATGAAAATACTGGCATAAAGCCATAATCTTCAGTGTTACCTTATGAAGGGAAAGCTGACACTTAGATTCTAAGCCACTCTCCCTAACTGCTTTTATTCCCTTTAGTCATATTTATTGGAAAATCTTGTGTTAATCAGGGAAAAATGAGCTATGTAATAAAAACACCCTCCTCCCCAAACCCAGGGGCTTAAGAAATAAAGGAATATCTTTCTCCTTTTTTGTAATAATTTTGGGTAAGTAGCTCTTCTTTCTATAGCTGTTTGGACACTCAGGTTCCTTCTCTTCTCCTCAGGGGTTTGTCAGCATCTCTGTAGGTGAAGCTAGGTCTCCGCCATCTCTTGGCTAAGAAAGGGAAGGGAAAAGAGAGCAGAGACTAAGGAGGATATGGCACCACTGTCTGAAAGACTGGCTGAGAGCAACATATGTCACTTGTGCTCCCCTCCCACTGGTCAGAACTTGATCTATTACAAAGGAGACTAGGAATTATAGTCCAGCTGGCCTACCCACCCACAATTCTGCCACTCTGGAAGAGACAAAAATGGAGGAACCCGAAAGCCTGGCAAGTTTTTATCACTCAGGGACTGAACCATGAGTTCTGTTCTCTGCTACCAGCTCTGAGGAATGGGAATCTTGGTTTCCTCTGATCTCACCCTCCTCCTGAACTGTGTTCTCAGCAACCAGCTCCTCCTATATCTCTCTCTTGTCTTTCATTCCTGGCTGATGACCCAGAGCCCAACCTCAGCCCTGTGGCTCAGTAAGAAGCCTACATCAGTAAAATAAACATCAGAGACAAGGTTTCAGTGTCTCCAGTGTTTCAGGGCAACTCTTTAGTACTTGAAAAGTACCTTTTGAGTTACAGAAGCAAGCTATTAATTCTGAACTGAGAACCAAGTATGGTAGGGCACACCTGTAATCCCAGCACTTGGGGGCTGAAGCAGCTGGATGGATGTGAGTTCAAGATCAGCCTGAATTACATGGTGAGACCCTCTCTCAAAAATAACAACAGCAACAAAACTATAAACCAGTCATGCAGGGATTATTCCAGACCCCAAAGACTACCTGCTAATGGTCAACTTGTCCAACAGGGGTCACTGTATGCACCTAACAGTAATAAAACTGCATGCAAAAATTCTGTAATCTAAAGCCAACTTTTATTACAAATAATGTAACACCTCATTAGCATTAAAATTAATGATAGCTAATATTTATTACATTCTTAGTATGTCAGGCACTAGACAGCACCCACAAAGAAATTTGACCTCTGAGCTCCTTGGGCCTCACTTCTCCAGGAGGGGAATGCATCTTCAAATAAGGAAACTGAGGCTCAGCAGGTTCGATGGCTTCATGGAGGCTGCACTAACTACAGAGAAAAGCCAGGATTTGATCCCATTCTGTGTGACTCTGGCAACTTGGTTTATAATAAAGCTGCCAGCTTAAGTAGCATGAGTGACTTTTACAAGAATCAGAAATGGGACCATCCCTGGAAAGCTACAAGGCATGCCACAGCTTCTTGGTCCTTGTAGCACTCACAGCTCCTCTCTGCTCCCCTGGCAATGGAGGCACTGAGGCCAGGCGCACACAGCCAGAGTTGCCCTCACTGGCCTCTCATCCTGCAGACAACAGAGCCTGCTCTGCCCCCGAGGGATGCTAGCTCTCCAACATGGTGGCCACCTCTGCTGACCTGGAACCCTCTGTCTTATTGATCCCCTCCAGTGTGGAAGAGGCTAGCAGCACTGGGCTCTTTCTCCCCTCTGACCTCTCCTCTGGCTGCTCCAGGGCTGAACCTTCTCTCACCACCTTTCCCTCCAGCGTATCACCTTTCCAAAGCACTAGCACACTTGATGTCATTGTTTGCCTGGACACTCTCTGTCCCTGCACAGTGGAGCTGCTGGCTGGCACCTGGGGCTTTGTACAGCCCAGCTCAGTCTGTGACCTGCTCCATCTCCTCCCCAGCCCAATGGGTGCTCTCCCAGCTTCAAAGAAAAGGGGAAGGGCAGAGGAAGGACCCACAGACAAATAAATTCAGGCAGTTTCATATTTTCTTTGTCTTCCTGGGACTTCACAATCCATGTCAACATAGCTCTGAAATCCTGTGGAGAAACCTACTCAACTTTTGTTCAACCCCATCTTCTTCATGCTTGTTTGACCACTAGTGAAACAGGAAGGCAGGCAAGCATTCTGCAGATAGACCACCTTAAAGTGCTCCTGCAGATACCAGAACCCCACTGTCTTCCCTCTCTGACCACCTGTCCTGATGGAGATATCTTAAGAACCCTAGAACCACCTTCCCCATGCTCGACTCCCTCGTGAGGTCATTCAATCACAATGCTCAACCTTCGGCATTAGATGGGGCCTTTCTCCCTGTCATTCAAGAAGTCATGTGTAGGGCCACATGTGGCCTTCTCATATCATCTCCCTGAACCTTAGGTTTCTCAGGGCAAGGGTTATCTCTCAGCCTATCTTCCTTTCTCACACATGGGCTGGCTCTTCATGGGTACCCTGGAAACAACCATGGAGAAGGGCCTGCAAAAAGAGGCTCCACCTTCCTCAGCCTTGTCCCACTCTGGTTCCCAAAGTAGTCTAGAGGAGGATCTGCCTGGCCCTCCCCCATCCCAGCATGGCCTAGCCAGACTCTCTGGGCATGATGGGCAGGGTTCCCAGGAGTTCAGGATCAGGTGATGTGGACTCTACTTGTTGCCTTGACCAGCTCTGTGCGTCCAGCCTAAGCGTCCCTTGGAGAAATGTGTCATCTGCACAGAGCAACATACAGACCCTGGACAAGCCTTCCCCACTGTAGCAGGCTACCCCCAACCTTCCCTGAGCTGAGGAGTTGCTGTCTGTTAGAGACCAGAAAGAACATGTCACAGGGCCACAGGGGTCAGACTGGTGCCAAAGGTAGTGAGGGGAGTGGCAGAGATAGTTTGTGGGGAACACACGGACCCTGCAGGGTCTCAAAGGTGACCATGTTTCCCCTGTCCTAAAGCCTGGTTGGGGCAGGCACTCAGGAAATGCAGACCTTCCAGTAGGATCAGAAATTCTTGATTTTGAAAAACTGGCTCTAAAAATGTCTAGCACTGGGTAATAAAGTCAGGCTGCTGGTCTACCAAGCCCTGTGCTGCTGTATGTCCAGTGAGGGGCAGGTCTGTCACACGAGCATGTGAGCAGAAACCCTACAGGTGATTCTGGCACACACGTGAGGCCCACAGCACCTACCAGATGGCTCTGGCGCTTCCGTGCTCTGCTCCTCCCCCACAGGCGTTTGCATGGTGACACAGTTCCATCACTGCTGAGTGGAGGAGCAGATGAAAGCTACACAGCAGTCCCAGGCTCTATGTGTGGCAGTCCACTTCAGGAACCCCTGTCTGAAGCCAATTCTTGGGATGACATGGGTGTGCACAGAGCCACCCATCAGTTCTGCCTGAGGGCATAGTGGCACCAGGTTGCAGTAGGTGACATGCACTACCTGCGGTAGCAGAGTCAGGTGTGGCATCTCACCTCATGCACTGCTGTGGTAGGGCATCTTGGGGCCTGTCCTGCTCCCCTATCTCAGTATGACCCCTCCCGTGCAGGGCCTATCCAGGTGACACCCCAGAAGCCCCACCTCTGTCTCCAGCCTCATAAGGCTACAGCATAAAAAGCATCCTAGCATCAGTCCCTCTGTGGTGGGAGGAGGGAGGTGGCCACTCACAGGTGCTCTGGGTCCCTGTTCTACCAGCCCTACCTCGTCTATCATGGCCACCTCCCTGGAGGGTGGCCTCATGCTGCCCACTGAATGCCTCTCACAGAGGAGGCCACAACAGGCCCACTGCTATTTCAAATGTCACCTCTTCAGGCTGCACAGGGTGGTGGGAAGGAATCTCCCACTGTGACACTGCCCTGTGAGGCCTGAATCAGCCTCCACCTCTCCCAAACTGCTGTGGAGCACAGTGCTGGGACCACAAGTCCTCCTGGCCCCTGGCAAATCACTTCCTCCCTTCTGGCTTTTCCTTGCTCCTGTGAGAGATAGGGACAGGGTTTTTGCCCTGGTGAGGAGAGAGCTCTGCCATTCCTGTGTCTCATTTTCTGTCTCTGTGTCTCTCTGCCTCCTTCTCACTCAGTCACTTCTTCCTTCCAGGCCCCTCCTCAGAGTTGCAGAACGCATTTGTCTCAGGGTGCAGAGGAGCACAGAGACCTCAGCTCAGCCAGCCTGCTGAGGCCAGGCCTGGAGGGCAGAGGTGCCTGTCCCTCCTGCATGGCCCCTGCCTTCCTCCAGGTGAGCTCCAGTTTGCTGCAGGGATGAGTAGGCCTAGACAAAGGTGAGACTTCAGTGGCACCCCCTGGCTGGCTGCACAGATCCTCTGGTGGCCCCTGTGACCTCCTGCACCACTGAGACAAGAACAGTCCCTCTGGCAAGGCTGTTAGGAGCTGGGAAGAGAGGACCTTCGTTGGGCCCAGAGCAGGAGCCTCTTGTACTTGTCTTTCATCTGTACGTGCCCTGTTCACCACTGCAAAGCACAGGGCACACCAGCAGTTGTCAGGTGCCGACCCTGCTGGGGTGCTGTGGCCTTCACCACACTCATTTCCTCCTGCAAGGGGCTGGCTGTGCATCCTATCCTGCTCTGCCTAGCAGGTGCCTGGCCCCCATTGGATTTCCTTTCCCTGCCCCTGTCACCTTCCAAGCCATTACTTGGCCTGGGTAATGACAGGGTTTATACTGACTGTCTCATGTGCATTGCACTGGCCCCTCCCTGGCCTTCCTCTCCAAGGAGGAGGCAGAGAAGGAGCACCAGATGTGATGCCGCTGTCCTGACACACATGAGTGTTTGATCTCCAGCTTCACAAGTTCAGCCATTTGTCTTAAGAGAGGAAAGAGATTCAGACAGAGCAAGAGGGATGGAGACAAAGAAGGAGAGACAATAAGATAAAAATGAACAGAGCAGGGCAGCAAGGAGGTGACAGAAAAAGCAAGGAGAGAAGGAGAGGAAGGAGACAGGAGAGAGTCCTCTCTGGAAGACATCCGGGCCTGTTCTCCCCCACTTCCAGCCCTGCTACCCCAACCCCTGACTGCCTACAGTCACCCTCCTACCTGAGTGATCCTATCCTCCCTGGGGAGGTGATAGCCTCTCGCTCGGCATGACAGGGCATCTGCTTAAGATTCAGGGACCTCTGACATTGGAGGCATCTCTGGAAAGCTCCAACAGTTGCGTCCTGTGGTCAGGAAGGCTGACTGACAGAGGACAAATGGCCTGTCACCAGTAAGCCAGGGACCCCTGCTCTCCTCACTTCTGACCCTCAAGGTTTTCCAGGGCCAGGGCTCCCAGGAAAGCTAAGAAGGCCAGCTTAGCATTGACTCTGCATTTATTTCTTGCTGTATCTCTCTCTCTCTACTCCCTCCTCTCTGCCCTCTCTGTCTCCCCAGATCTTCCATTTCCTATTTGAGAACAGTTCTAGCAATGCTATTATCCCGGCCTCGGTGCCATAGAGGCCTGGGCTTGGAGCCTCACTCTGCCCACTGCTTCATGGCCTAGTGGCCAGGCCAGCTCCACTCAGCCCGGGCGCTCATGCCTTATCTTGGGAACCAGACTGCTGCAGAGGTCAGGGCAGACAGTGCCGGGCACCTGGCATTGCTTAGTCAGGGCTAGCTGTGTTTGCTTTCTGTTCCTCATAATGAGAAGTGCAGGATTTGGCCGGTTTTTTGGAGAATGAAGTGGTTTGCTGCCTTGGCTATGTTTTCAAAACATTCTGAACCAAGCACTGCTATAATACCAGCACTGAGGAGACAAGAGGGTTGCAAATTCAAATCCTGCCTGGGCAATATAGTGAGACCCATCTCCAGAAAAGGGGGTAGAGGTTGGGGATGTAGCTCAGTACAAAACCCTCAGCACAGTCCCCAGTAACACACACATACACACACACACACACACACACACACACACACACACAAATCAGGCACTTTATAAAGATCTGATGCTGGGCCCCAGTCTCAGATCTCTCCTGGAGTCCTAGTTACCTGTCTGGACAAGACAGGAGCCATGGTGCAGGTGCTAATGAGGCAGAGGCACAGGTGGGACCTATTGATGTTCAAGAGCCCAAGACAGGGGTTTCTGGGGGGATTCAAGGCCCTGGAAGGAGTGAGCAGGCTAGATCTTCCCTCTATGAGCAGGAGTTGATAGGGAGGGCTGGCTGCACCTCTTGTCCTTGGCCCTGGGCCCACCCAGTGCATGGAGCACCCATGGGGCCTGAGAAGGCAGGGAGGTGCAGGGACAGTTAGCACACTTGCTTGCCCAGGACTTGGCAGGGTGGAGCTCTGGCCACAGATCTCACTGAGATTGTCAGGAACAAAGCCTTGCTTTCCACAGAAGAGAATAGAGGGAGACACCTGTGGCTGATTAACTTCCTGCAAGATGGCTGTCACCAGGGTCTTAAGCCCAGGGTCTCTGGTCTTCCACAGGGTGGCCACTGTGGCCCAAAGGGAAATACTTCTGACTCTCAGACAGCCCTTCCTGGGTCCAGTCATGTGCTCATTCATTTGTTCTATGCTGGTGTCTTAGTTACTTTTTACTCATTGCTGGGACAAATACCGGACACTCAAAATGATGGAAGGAAAGGTTTATTAAGCTCACAGTTACTGGAGGGTTCAGTCCATATTCCGCTGGCTGCAAGGCAAACAACAGCAGTTCATGCAGCAGAAAACAATGAAGAGCAGAGGAGGAGCAGCAGCTGCAGCGGCATCCATCAAGCCTCTCTCTTCCCTCTGTGCAGACTGCAAAGATCAGCGCTCCACAGTGAAGATCGGAGCTCCTCCAAAGTGGCGTGGCTGCCCAGATCAAGCTCCTTCGAAGACTGAGACTTCTCCACTAAAGTGGGGCGGGGCGGCAGGAAACCAGGCAGGGCGGCTTCCTGCCTTTCTCAATTCCTGGGCCCTGCCCACCTGAAGCGGGAGGCCCCCATACTGCCGGAGCTGATTCAGCCAAGTTGACACGATGTATCAACTAACACAGCTGGGGACTGGGACAGCATACTGGAGACAAAAGGAGCAAAGTATCCTGTCCTTCTAGAGCTCAAAATCATGCATTCCTTCCTTCCTTTTTGGATCAACGTGGGAAAACAGCTCTCCAGGCCATGCATCCTGGCTATGTCTTTACTTTACCAAGTACTTTCACCCTGCCTTATCTGCTCCTCTGACCTCCCAGTCTTCCTCCAACCCCCACCCTTCAATGGAGGCCTTGTCTTGATTTACTTAAAAAAATACTGGCAAGTGAGAGGCATCCTGCCCAAACCCTTGACTCCTGGTACCCTTTCCATGTCCCCTGCCTTCCCTGTTGTTACAGGACCACCCAGACCTGAGGCCAGCCCTCCTCTAGGCTTGGGCCTCTTCTCTTCCAGCTCCTGGTGGGGATTCCCATCATACTCTATTCCCAACACCTGCAAATGTGCCATTAGCTCCCCTTTCTAGAAAGCCATAGGACCTCTCTCCACCTACTCTGTCCTCTGGTGCTCCATTTCCTTTCACTGCTTATGGCCAGAGCCCCACAAGGACTCCTCCGGGTTACTCCCGACAGGTTACAGGGCTCCAGCCACTCTTCTCCCACTTCCTCCCAACCTCACACCCACCAGCTTGCATCCCCATGGAAACTGCTCTTGGCTGGGAATTGAAGAACTTTCCAGCTCCAAGACCCACTGCTCTGTGCAGCAGCACTTGGCACAATCAGTCTGCACCTCATTCTTAAGTCGGTCTTCCTGGGATGCCACTGTTGCCAGGTCCTCTTCCCACTGTGCTGGTCACACCTTTCAGGCTGCTTGTTAGATCCCTTCTTTGATTTCTTAATGTTAGGCAAACAGCTCTCCAGGCCATGCATCCTAACTCCTAGCTACTTTGTCCTCCATCCTTGGGCCTCTTCCCCCCTGTACTCACTCCCTTTGCGACAGTCACTCCTGTGGATTTATTTTTATTTTATTTTATTTTTTTATGCTAGAAGTTTTATTTCATGAAATGCTCCGTTAGGGATAGAAAGAAAAAATATTGAATAGACATTTTGAACATGAACTGAAAAAGAAGATATTATTTTGTGTTACATCTTGGAAAAGATTTTTACAGTCACAATTTCATTTATAGTGTATAGTATACCTTTCTGTGGAACCTAGAAATCCAAGGTGAGTTTCTTGGTTTGTTTGTCCATTTTTGTTTTTTATATTGAGGACTGAATCCAGGGCTTTTTCCCTAAGCTACATTCCAAGTCTTTATTTATTTATTTTGTGATGGATTGCCAATTGGTGGTCAGATTTTTACACCCAACTGAACTGAACTGAACTAGTGTGGTGCTGGGTGTGGGAGACCCACATGAGGATTGTTGGTAGCAACATAAGAGGTGGAGGCTGTTGGGAGCTGGAAGAGTCTTTAGGGAAGCTGTTGGGTGCTGTCAGAAGCTGTAAGGAGCTGTTTGTTACCTTGGAGGACTTTGCTGTGCTGGCCTTCTTGGTGAACTTGGCTGTTCTCATCAGAGGAGGAGCTCAGGACCTCGCTGTCACTGAGAATTGCTATGGTTTACTTTGAGGGAGCTCTGGTCCGCATCTTGAGCATTGCTTCCTGGATCTGGAGAGGAAGATGGTTCACAGCTTAGTCTCCTGAAGAATTTTGTCACATAGGCTTTCCTGATGGGAACTCAGTTTTCCTCATCTTCAGAGGTCAGGACCTCATGTTGCTGGAGACAGCTGTGGTGCTTTTCAGGGGAGCTCAGGTTCTTCACTTCATTGAGCAGTGCTTCCTGGCTCCAGTTTCAGATCCCTCAGCCTGTTAGCACAGATCCTTCATCCTGCTGGCTTAGACTTTCTAGCTTCCACCACTGACCTTTGGACCTTTCCAGTGCAGATCCATGAAAAAGCATCGTAACAATGCATGAGACATTGTCAGAAACACTAGACCTCCAGTTGAACATGGCGGAGACGTCATGATGAACTCTAGACTTTCAACAGAACTTATGTAGGATATTACTTCTTTTTTATTTTATTTTTATCTTTTACTCATTTTAATTAGAAAAAAGATAAAATAGCACTGAAACAGTATCAAAACACATTAATTAGTAGGACACTTGCAATAATTAATACATTGCATATTGTTGTCTTCATAGTAGTTATTCAGAGGACAAGACGTAGACATGATATCATGTCTAAACAATACTAGTGGGCTGGTGAGATGGCTCAATGGTCTAAAGCACCTACTTAGAACAAGCTTAGCAAAGCACAGGGACTGCGGTTCAATCCCCCAGCACCACATGCCAGCCAGCCCACCCCCTGGTGGACTGAGCTGGCCACACACACACACACACACACACACACAAATAAAAAACAATTTTTTAAAAAGAAAGTAAACAATACTAGTACAAAACTTTCTTCTCATTGAACTGAGAGAACGTAGCTGTATATCTATCCTAACTATCTTGTATCTACATATATATTATTTTCACTACAAAGAAGTTCTTTATTTACATCCCTTTTTTTTTTTTTTTTTGTTATGGTTTGTAGGAGATGGTTGTTCCACTGCAGTTAGAGAAGCTGTATTTGGAAACTTTATTTTTTTTATTTTTTTATTTTTTGTATTTGGAAACTTTAAAGGACCCTTTCATACTTGAAGACAGACTAAAGACTGAAGGTACTTCAATTCAGCAAAATAACCCAATATAGTCCAATATTCCATAATAATAATGGGCTATCAGCAGAACTGTAAATGTCAGAAGTTGTTGACTTGAGCCTTTTACAGCGCAGCATATTAATATGACATCACTTTTTATACCTCATGGTTATACTTTTCTGCTGGATGGTTAAGACCAAGTTAAAGGGGCTGGTGAGATGGCTCAGTGGTCTAAAGCACCTACTTAGAACAAGCTTAGCAAAGCACAGGGACCGCGGTTCAATCCCCCAGCACCACATGCCAGCCAGCCCAGCCCCCTGGTGGGCTGAGCTGGACACACACACACACGGACACACACACACACACACACATAAATAAATAAATAAATAAAATTTTAAAAAAAAGACTAAGTTAAAGCAAAACCCATATAACTAAAAATGTAACTTTTGTGTCTGACAAGGTCAGTCAAATCCCCTCAGGATTTACCCTGAAACCATGTACAGCACCTTATAGATCTTTTGTCAGTGTCAGTCATCTGGATGAGTCATGGTCATTGCTTGACCAATTTGCTCTCTGTGAAAGTCTGAGAGAATGTTTTCTCTCTAGGTGACTCTCCTTAGGCACACTCTACATCA
The DNA here is from genome assembly GCF_000260255.1 of Octodon degus. Taxonomy (NCBI): domain Eukaryota; kingdom Metazoa; phylum Chordata; class Mammalia; order Rodentia; family Octodontidae; genus Octodon; species Octodon degus. The sequence continues at coordinate 6,722,890 of NW_004524650.1, read as the reverse complement.
TCAATCAGTTTCCTCTGTGGCCACATAATTTTGTTCAACAGAAAATTTGGGGCATCACTGAGTAACAGGATGTCACAGTACAGGTTCACTTATGTCCTGAGTCCTCACTGACTTTGAAGTGCTAGGGCCAAAATAGTGCCTATTCCTGTAGCCCCTCTATTCCTCTAATTTTTGGTCTGCAAATGTTAGCTGTTAAACATGCAGAAAAGAAACTTAATGATATTGTTATCCTGTAATAGAGACAGTTGAGCTTAACATCACTATCTGTCTGAATATAAAATGCCTTAGACAAAATACTGAACTGCTATGTTCCAACAAACATGGACATTCTAAACTTCATATCCCTACACAATGTGAAAAAAACAATTACACATTTTTACACAGAAATTTAGAAATCAAACCATATACAAAATTGCAGCAGAACAATCCTATGACATTTTTGTCTCATTTTCTTTTATTACTTTTTTTTTAAACAAACATTTACTTGAAGAGTACAGCTATAATTGATATGACATTAGAAGCAGTGCACATTTAGAAGACCAAAATAATAGGTATTCCAAGCATGGTTTTAGTATTACACATTGCTATTCTCAGTGTAATTGCTTAGTTCATAAATATCATATGTAGTCAGGGTGAGAATTCTACCTATTAAGTGCTATGTTTAAAAACCTGATGGGGATTCTTAGGATGGCTGCTTTTAACCATCCTTTTTGTATAAATGTATGGTTTTGTCCCCGCCATATTTCCTAACTTTTCTCCTTACTCTCTCCTGTTTAGTCCTTAAATTCTTGCTTGCTATTTAACAATGTCACACCCTTCAATTTTTATTTCTTCTATTGAGTTCTTACACTAGGCACACAATATGATATTTACATATGTGGGTCTGATTTATTTCACTTATGAGTATATCTTTAAGTTGCATCCACTTATATATGAAAGCTTCCAGTTTATGATTCATTATAGCTGAGTAACACTCCATTGTATAAAAACACATCTTTTTCAACCATTGCTCAGGTGATGGGCATTTCAGTTGTTTCCAAGATTTGGCTATCACAAATTGTGCTGCTATATACATAGGCGTACATATATCACTATGATATGATGTTTTCAGTTCTTTCGGGAAAATTCCCAGAAAGGGGATGCCTGGTTTGAATGGAATTCCCAATCCTAGTTTTTTTGAGGAGTCTCCACACTGATTTCCATGACAGTTGCACCAATCTACATTCCCACCAGCAGTGGAGAAGGGTTCCTTTTCCCCCACAGCTTCTCCAACATTTATTGTTAGTTGATTTCTTTATGATGGCCATTCTTTCTCAGGTGAGATGGTATCTCAGTGTTGTTTTAATTTGCATTTCACGACTGACTGGCGATGTGGAGCAATTTTTCATATGTTTATTTGCTTCTTGTATTTCTTCCTCTGAGAAGTGTGTGTTCATCTTGGATGCCCATTTTTTGATTGGGTCTTTAAATTTTGGGGCTCTAATGTTTTTAGTTCTTTATGAATTCTAGATAGAAGACCTTTGTCTGAGTGTTTACTAGGTAAGACGTTTTCCAAAGTTGTGGGTTGTCTTTTCATTCTGTTGGTAATTTCTTTTGACATGCAAAAACTTCTCAATAAGAGGAGGTCCCAGTTGTTAATGCTTTCAGGTATTTCCCATGCAGTTTGAGTTTTGTTCATGAACTGTTTGCCTACCCCTATGTCTTCAAGATTTCCACCTACTTTCTCTTCCAGGAGATGTATTGTTTCTGTCTTAAACTTTAGATCTTTAATCCCTTTTCACTTTAGATTAGTGCATGGTGACAAATCTGTGTCAAGTTATAGTTTTCAGCATGTAGACAGCCAGTTCTTCCAGCACCATTTGTTAAAGAGGCCATCTTTCTTCCAGTAAGCATGTTTGGCCCCTTGTCAAAGATAAGGTGGCTGAGTGTGTTTCTAGTTTTATCTGCATCTTCTAATCTATTCCATTGATCCTCAGATCTATTTTTGCAAATACCATGCTGATTTTGTCACAGTAGCTTTGCAGTATAATTTCAAGTCAAGCCTCCTGCCTTGCCTTGCCTTTGTCACCCAGGATTGTCTTTGCTACTCTATATTTTTTTTCTGGTTCCAAATAAATTACAGGAATGATTTTTTCTAGGTCTGTGAGGCATGTTTTTTGGTATTTTGATAGGGATTGCATTAAATCTGAATAACAATTTTGTGAGTATGGCCATTAGGACAATGTTGGTTCTTCCTATCCAGGAGCAAGTAATATCTTTCCATTTTCTGAAATCCTCTACAATCTCTTTTTTCAAAGTACTGCAATTTTCATTGAGTAGATATTTTACTTCTTTAGTTAGATTAATTCCTAAGTATTTCATTTTCTGTGGTGCTATTGTACGATGTATTGTGTCTCTAATTTCTCCCTCAGTGTGTTTGTTATCTGTGTAGAGCAATGCTGTTGACTTTTGGGTATTGAGTTTGTATTCTGCTATGCTACTGAATTTGTGTAGGAGCTCTTGGAGCTTCTTGGTGGAGTTTTTTGGGTCTTCCAAGTAGAGTATCATGTTATTTGCAAATAATGATAGTTTCCCTTCTTCTTTACCTATTCTTATTCCTTTTATTTCGTCTCTTGTCTAATGGCTCTAATGCTTCCAGAACTATATGGAATAGGAGTAGTGATAGAGGACTTCCTTGTCCTGTACCTGATCTAAGAGTAAAAGATTTCAGTTTTTCCTCATTTAGAATTATGTTTGCAGTTGTATTGTCACAGATGGCTTTTATCAGATTGAGGTAGAGGCTATCCCTTCTAATTATCTGTAGGACTTTCAACAGTAATGAGTTTTGGACTTTGTCAAATGCCTTTTCTGCATCAATTGTGATGATCATGTGGGTTTTGGATTTGGTCTATTGATATTTATAGATTTGGTGTATATTGAAAGATCTTTGCATCCCTGGGATGAATTCTACCTTGTAGTGGTGTATAATCTTCTTAATGACTTGTTGTATTCCATTTGCTAGGATTGTATTGAAGATTTTTGCATCTATGTTCATGAAGAGATTGGCTTCTAGTTCTCTTTTTTAGTTTCATCTTTCTCTGGGTTTGGTATCAATATAATCCTTGCCTAAAAGAATGTTTTTGGGAGTATTATTTCCTTTACAATTTCTTTAAAGTGTTTAAGGAGTATTGGAGTTATATATTTTTAAATTTCATGTAGAACTCATCTGTGAATCCATCAGGACCTGGACTTTTCTTGGTCAGTAGGCTTTTTATTACATTTTGAATCTTTGGCTGTTATTGGGTTGTTGAGAGTTCTTCTACCTTCTTGATTCAGTTTTGGTAATTTGTACCTTTCTAGGAATCTGTTCATTTCTTCTGTGTCTTTGGTTCTGTGAAAGTAAAGATTCTCAACATAGCTATTGATGATCTTCTGAATTTCCACTGGGTCTGTGGTAATTTCACCCTCTTCATTCCTCATTGCTTGAGTTTTAGTTTGTTTGTTTTTTCTTTCCTCTTTTGGATGAGGTTAGCTAGGGGCTTATCAATTTTGTTTAATCTTTCAAAGAACCAGCTTTTTGATTCATTAATTCTTTGTACCGTTTTCTTTGTCTCAAATTGCATTAATTTCTGGTCTTATCTTTATAATTTCCTCCTGTCTTTGGGCTTTGGGTTTCGTTTATTCTTCTTTTTCTAGACGTTTGAGGTGCAGCATTAGGGTGTTTATCTGTTGCCATTCTGTTTTCCTAATGTGTGAGTTCACAGGTATAAATTTCTCTCTAAGAACTTCTTTCATTGCATACCACAAATTCCAGTAAGTTGTGCTTGAATTTTCATTGAATCCTAGATATTGTTTAATTTCTTGTTTAATTTCATCTGTGACCCATTGTTTGCTGAGGAAGGTTTTGTTTAGTTTCCATGTATTTTGGGGGGGTTTGTGGTTTCTTTTGTCATTTATTTCCAGTTTCATTGTACTGTGGCCAGATAATATGCATGGTATAATTTTTGTTTTCTTGCATGTACTTGAGCATGACCTATGGACTAATGTGTAGTCTATTTTAGAAGATGTCCCATGTGCAGCAGAAAAAAAAATGTGTATTCAGCTGTGGTTGGGTGGAACATTCTGTGTATGTCCACTAAATACATTTGTTCTAAGTTCTGGTTCAATTCTGTTACTTCTTTGCTAATTTTCTGTCTGCTTGACCTATCTTTTTCAGATAAGGGGGTGCTAAGGTCTTCTGTTAGGATTGTGGTACTGGATATTAGACTTTTCATGTCCATTAAGATTTGTCTTATAGAGCTGGGTTGATGGCTCAGTAGAATAAGTGCTTACCTGGCAAGCACAAGGGTCTGAGTTCAATCCCAGCTCTGCTAAAAATAAAAAAAGATTTGTCTTATATAGTTGGGCACTTCTCTGTTTGGAGAGTATATAGTTATGACTATTACCTCTTCATCCTGAATTTTTCCCCTAAAAAGTACGTAGTGGCCTTCTTTATTTTGTTTGATCATTCTTGGTTTGAAATTAAGACTGTCTGCAAACAGAATTGCTACACCTGCTTTTCTCTGAGGTGCTAGGGCATGTAGTATTGTTTTCCGTCCTTTGACTTTCAGCCTATGAATTTCTTTGAGTCAAGTGTGTTTCTTGTATACAGCATATTGTTGGATTTTTGTTTCCTAATCCACTTATCCAGTTTATTTCTTTTAATTGGTGAATTGAATCCAGTTACATTGATGGTTGTAATTGAGATGTATTGACTTATGATTGACATGTTATTTACCTGCTGTTATAAACCCTTTTTTCTCCTGTGTCTAATTGTTTCCCCTATTTGGTGGGTTCTTTCCATTCTTATTCGTGGAGCTGTGGCCATTTTTGTCCCTCTCTAGAATATATTTTAGTAGTCTGTGTACGGTTGGTTTTGTCATAATAGAATTCTTTAACTGTTCTTTGTCATGGAAGTATTTCACTTCTCCATCAAACGTGAAAGAGAGTTTTCCAGGGTGTAGCAGTCTGGTCTGGAATTTGTTTTCTTGGAGGACTTGAAGTACTTTGCTTAATGTTCTTCTTGAGCTGATGGTTTGTGAAGAGAAATCTGCCCTTATTCTGATGGGTCTTCCTTTAAATGTGATATTTCTTTTCTCTAGTGGTTTTAGTATTATTGTTCTTGTGCTGGATTTCTTTGATCTTGCTTATTATGTCTGGGTGTGTTTTAATTTGGTTGATGTTATTTGGAGTTCTTTATGCTTTGATTAGCTGAATGTCAGATTGTTTCCTCATGTTTGGGAAGTTCTCTGCTATTACTTCTGCCCATATTCTTTTTATATTATTTGTATTGACTCCTTCTTTCTCATTGATGCCTATTAGTCTTACATTGTTCATCTCTGCATCATCTTGCAAGTGTTGAATTATCTTTTTCCCTGTATTCTAGTTATTTTTAAGAGATCTTTTTCTTGTATTCAATGTATAATATTAAAATCGTGCTTGAAATGTCTATCATTCTTGTCTTCTAAATGTATACTGCTTCTTCTTCTTCTTTTTTTTTTTTTTTTTTTTTTGTGGAATGGGGGATTGAACTCAGGCCCTTGCACTTACCAAACAAGAACTTATTCTAATGAGCTATCTCCCCAGCTCCTAAATGCACACTACTTCTAATGTCATATTAATTGTTGGTATACTCTTTCTCTCAAGTAAATATTTGTTTTAAAAAAGTTAGTAAAAGAAAACAAGAGACAAGAGAATGTCATAGGATTGTCCTGCTACAATGGTGTATATGGTTAAATTTCTAAATGTCCATGTAAAAATGTATAATTGGTTTTTTCACATTCTACAGGGATTTAAAATTTAGAATATCAATGATTGTTGGAAAATACCTGTTCCATGTTATGTCTAAGGCTTTGGATATTCAGACAGATAGTAACATTAAGCTCAACTATCTCTGTTATAGGGTAATAATAACATTAAGCTTCTCTTCCTGATGGCTAACAAATTAAGTATGCAGACCAAAAATTAGAGAAAAAGAAGGGCTAAAGGATAGCCAATACTTTGGCCCTAGACCTTCAAGGTCAGAGAGGACTCAGGACATAGGAGAACCTGTACTGTAACGTCCTATAACTCAGTGTTGTCCCAAATTTTCTTTTCAAGAAGAATATGGGGCCACATAGGAAACTGATTGATGATGTATAGTGTGCCTAAGGAGAGTCACCTAGAGAGAAAACATTCTCTCAGGCTTTAACAGACAGCAATTTGGTCAAGCAATGGCCGTGATTTATCTGGATGGCTGACACTGATAAAAGATCTAGAAAGTGTTGCACATGGTTTTAGGGTAAACCCTGAGGGGATTTGACTGACCTTGTCAGATACAAAAATTACAATTTTAGTTATATAGGTCTTCCTTTATATGGTCTTAACCATCCAGCAGGAAAGTATAACCACGAGGTATAAAAAGTAATGCCATATTAATATGCTGAGCTATAAAAGGCTCAAGTCAACAACTTCTTAGTTCGCCAGTTCTCCTGATAACCCACTATTATCATGAACTATTGGACTACATTGGGTTATTTTGCTGAATTCAAAAACCTACAATATTTGAATGGCAATTGAACATTCATCTCTGACAAAACAAAACAAAAAAGGGGCTATAAATGAAGGGCCATTTTGTAGTTAGGATAGATATACAGCTACCTTCTCTTAGTTCAATAAGAAGAAAGATTTGTATTAATAGTATTTAGACAAGATACCATATCTGCATCTTGTACTCTGAATAACTACTATGAAGACAACAATATGCAGTGTATTAATTATTGTAACTGTCCTACTAACCTGTTTTGAAACTGTCTCACCATTTCTTTCTCATTGAAATTAATTTTTTTAAATATAAAAAATTAAAATTAAAAAACAGATTTCTTATCCCGGTCACTAGCTGCAATGATATCTTCAAGATCTGAAAATCCATCTTCAGTTTCATTCAAAAAGTTGTATCATGGGCTGGGGAGATGGCTCAGTGGAATAAGCGCTTCTCTGGCAAGTGCAAGGGCCTGAGTTCAATCCCCAGTTCAACCAAAAAAAAAAAAAAAAAAGACTGAAAAAGTTCTATCAGCTTTTAACGGAATTTTTAATTCCCTGGGTATCTCTTAGAATCTGTTTCCTGCATTCTATTTCTTTCCTATATTTCTCATTCAAGGTTTCCATCATTTTTCTATGCTCCTCTACTTTTTTATCAATGGCTTCTTTAGATAATAATTATTTCATTATCTTTTTTTCATGTGAGAGATTATTTCCAATCTGATTTCCTCTATACCCATCTGGAGTTGTTTCTTTACTTCAGTTGCAATCTTTTCAGAGATTTTTAGGTGTGTGACTTCCAATTTCTTCTATGCTGATGTCTCCTGGATATTTTCTGGGTGGGCTGGGGGCCTGAGATTGCATTTTGCTCCTTCATCTTGTCATTTTCTATTTCAGAATAATTCTATATTTTGACTTGTGTGATAATTTTTGTGAAATTTTGTCAGTAAGTAGCTATATCACTAGTATAAGAGCCTCTGTATGAAGAGTCTGTTCTTCTGGTATCTCTTCTATGTTGCAGTGTTTTTTGGTCTGTGTCTCTCCCATGATCCTACCTTCTTTATTGATTGAGAGTGGGATGCTGGTTTCCCTTTGGCACCGTCCTTTGTTATGACATAGGGCTTTGGTGAAGTTATTACCCCAGTGCTTCCCAGTATTATTACACAAGGGAGAACATGTGTTTAAAACAGATATGAGCTTTTCATCCATACGATAGAAGAATATGGTCGGTGTGCCCTGCCCTCTTCCCACCTGCGTCAGGGACCTGCCTGACTCAGTGGCCACCATGCATAAGATGAACGCAAGCTTTTTATTGGAGAGCTGAGTTTTGAAACCAATGAGTAGTTGCTGGAGCAGGTCTTCTCCAAATATACCCAGATTGCTGAAGTGGTGGTGGTGAAAGATAGGGAGACCCAGAAATCAGGCTTTGGGTTTGTCACCTTTGAAAACATTGATGATGCCAAGGATGCCATGATGGCTATGAATGGGAAGTCAGTGGACACTACAGATCTGTGTCAACCAGGCTGGCAAGTCTTCCGACAACCAATCACGAGGGTGCTAAGGTGGCTCTGCTGGAGGTTGCGTTTTCTTCCAAGGAGTCTGAGGCTTGGACTGCGAGTTCTCCAGAGTGGGAGGGGACTGAGGCTATGGTGGTGGCCGCTTTGAGTCCCGCTGTGGGGGCTATGGTGGCTCCAGAGACTACTACAGCCACCGGAGTCAGAGTGGTGGCCATGGTGACTGGAGCTCAGGGTGGTCCTACAGAGACAGTTATGACAGCTATGCTACACTATGAGTAATAATCCTTACTGCTCAAGACTGTCCTTCCATGGCTGTATATTTAAAGATTTTGGGAGCTGCACTGAATGGTCAATGTGCACTGAACACACCTCCTTGTATCTCCACTTTTGTAGTCATTTCTGTTCCTATCTTGTCAACCCTGCCTGCTTCTGACCCCTGAGATGGCCTCATTACTAGACTTTTGCTTTTTAAGGAATCGCTGTTTTTAAGGTTTTTGAAGGCATTTTGAAAAGTATTTGAGTTATTTTTTTTAAAACCATGAACCATAGCTTTTTAAAAAATTATCAGGGGGTATGTGATTTTTTTTTTTCCAACTTTGTGGTGTTGGGGAATCAAACCAAGGGCCTTGAATGTTAGGCCAACACCCTACCACTGAGTTGTGCCCCAGCTCTGTTAATGGATTTATGGATTTTGGTTGTGTTGTTTTTTATTTTATTATTTTGATGGGGTCACCTATGAAGTTGGGTGCCTCAATTCATTTCGCTAAGGTTGAATGGACTCAATTCTTTGCCAGAAGCTAAGCAAGCTGTGGCTTTTGGGACTCTGTGTGCTGTTTGTGGGTAGCCTGGTAGGACAGCAGCCCGGTGTGGAGAGGCCGTCCTGCACAAGCCATGCAGCACGCCTGCGTGACTGTGCAGAAGCGCTGAGGTTTTTTGAGACATTTATATTGTCCCTTTTTTTTTTTTCCAGAAGATGTATACATACTCCATCAATGTATTTGTAGTGGCTAAGGAAATTTGTACTCAGTTTTCTTTGGTTTTATGAAACCGATTAAAAGACCATGTGAAATGAAAAAATAAAAAATAAATACAACAGGTATGATATCCTAGTTACAGTAGTAGTCTTAGCAATAATAATACTCAGATGTAGAAACTGACAAACTTTGGTAACTGTTTCAGTTATTCTTCTCTCATTGCTGGGACAAATACCCGACACTCAAAATGAAGGAAGGAAAGATTTATTTAGCTCACAGTTACTGGAGGTTTCAGTCCCTACTCAGCTGGCTCCAAGGAAGAGTGGCACAGAGCACAGAGCACCAGTTCATGCTGGTGGTAAAGAGCAAGAGGAGCCAAAGGAGGAGTAGCAAGCAACAATGGCAACAGAGAAGTCTGTCTCTGTCTCTTATATTACATCCAAGCTCTCTGTCCCAGGCTGGTGGAAGTACTCACACCCATAGTCCCAACTGTACTAAAACCTATAATCCCAGTAAATCATGAGTTAATCTCAAACTTTAGAAGTCCCCACCCCATAACTGCATGAGGTTTGGGGGAACAACTAGACACAAACCATAACAGTAACTAATGTTTTTGTACTTTAAACAATAGGAGCAAAGACTATAGTTATATAAGAAAACAGGTATATTTATGTATACATGCAGGATAGTTTGAATAATTGTACTGATTATTTCTGTTCTATTGAAAGGAGCAGTTAATGGTTAAAATTATTCTTTTTAATTTTTTGTTGTTGTTGTATTTAGAACAGGGTGCACAGGGTTACACTGCATAGATCAGACTTGTAGTGATCCTCCTGTTCACAGCCTCCCAAGTGATGGGAGTACAGGCATGCACCACTATGCCCTGTGTCAATCGCTGTCTCAGCGTGCCCCAAGGGAAGGGCCAGCATGGCAGGCCCAGCCTCTTCCTCTTCCTAAGCAGACACTTTAATCTGCTGAGCTATTTGGCCAGCCCTTCTTTTTAATTTATTATAGCTTTCTTTTTGTTGTTGTTTTGGGGTTTTTTTTTTGTTTGTTTTTTGGGGTTTTTTTGGTGGGCTCAGGCTGGCTTAACAGCGGGTGTAGTGTGACATGTGGTACTGGGGATCAAGCCACTGTCCTGCAAGCCTGACTGGGTTTGCCCAAAAAGGTGCTTAAAAACTGAGCTAACCAGCAAGCCCCTGTTCTGTAAACCAATTCTGAAGGCTTATATCTGGTAACCTAAACAACTAATTTGAAGATAAAGCCATGCAATACAGTAATCATTGCTTAATTCCCATTACTTTGTTTAATGAAAATTTGTATCATTTTTAAATTTTTTTTTAAAAGACTACAAATTAGGAGCTGGGTACATGACTCATTACAATAAGCGCTCCCCTGGCAAGCGCAAGGGCCTGAGTTCAATCCTTAGTTCCACCAAAAAAAAAAAAAAAAGCACAAATTAGAATTGAAACAAAAAATTTAAAAATGATATGTAATTTCACTTTAAGTAATATGAATTTCACAGTTTTTGTTGTAGTATATAGTGATGTCTTCGTTATTCATATTACCAGATATATGCATGTAAAATTGAAGAAAAAATAAATGTACAAGAAATTAAGAAAACATACAAGTGAAAAAAGGGGTGAAACAAATTAAAGCATTAACTTTTTCTTTCCATAGACCAACAGAAATGCACAGTACAGCTGTCCAAATCATCCTGTTAACATAGATAAATCTCTTTCCCCACTCTCTCTCCTGTCCTTCTCAACTCAGTAACTCTTTCTTTTTCAGTAAGTTCATTTCCCTTTTCTAAGTGCCTATTGTACCCTTCAGATTCCATTTTTCTCTTTCAGGTTCTCACACTAAGGAAACAATGTGATGCTTGCACATGCGAGTCTGATTTATTTCACTTAAGAGTATGTTCTCTAGTTGTACCCATTTACTGACAATTATCCTATTTTATAGCTTGATAATACTCCATTGTGTAAAAACACCACATCTTTTTTATCTGTTCTTCAAAGGTGTTTGGTATTATTTCTAGTTTTGGGTTTTTGGTGGTTTTTTTTTTTATGTTCTTTAAAAAATAATATGTGGGGGGAAATGGGGAATTTGTATGCAAACTAGTTCCCCCGAGGTCTGTCCAGGCACCTCCCCATGATGTACCTGGTGCTGAGCAAACCAGTTCACCCAAGTTCTGTCTGGCTGCCTCAGTACTGGAAGTCTGGGGTCCTGCAGGCAGATAAGTTTACCTGAGTTCCTCCCAGTCACCTCCACATGACAAGGTTCCCATTCTACTTATGACCTCCACCAACCCTACCCTATGGAGTAGAACAAAGTTGATGAGAATTAGAAATACAGTAAATTTCTAGAGCTTCTGGAGGAGCCCAAAATGGTTCCAAACACTGCAAATACAGTAATATATCAACTTAAAAGCAGACTTGCTGTAAAAACATGAGAAGTGTTATTGAAGACCTTTAATGGTTTATACTTGATTTCAACTTCACGTTCTGCAAAAGGGCAGGGGACTGAGACATGGAGGGAGGGGGCATAAAAAGGAGGGAAAGGAGATGAAATGAGAAAATGTTTTATGTGCTCTAACAACTCCCCACTACGAATGTAATCATTAGAAACTGAAAACTATGCTAATAAAAAGTAAATGAAAAACAAAAATGATTAGACAAAACAGTGTTAATACAAAACTTTCCCGTCTAAGAACTCCAACTGCAAAAGGGTAGATAGAAATCAGGTTGCTGGAAGGTGATTATAACACATTATTTGGCTCCCTCTGCTGGCAACAAGAAAGAGGTGGCTTTTTTCCTTGCAGAAATTCTTGTTTCCAGTTAAAGGGCTGCTGAATCTGTCCTGCCTGAGAAATCAGCTTTTAAGGGAACAACAAATCTCACTGGATCTTTCTCCCCAGATGGCAACTACATATATATTTTCATTCTTTTGAAATGCTAATATTGCTGGTTCCAAACCAGAGTCCGGATAAATTGCTTATTGTTGGAGAACGGTCACACACCTGGTGGCAGGCTGAGCTGTCTTTCCCAGATTTCTAGTTGTAGGGTAAAGTACAGTCTTGATGGCTCACAGAGTGCTGCAGATAAGCTTGGTATTTCCACATTCTCTGCTAACCTTGTAGCTCAGCTGTATTTTCCACGCCACAGACAAGATGTTTTTGGCATCAACTAGAAAATTCTTTGATTCATTAAGCACACACACATCTTTCCTTAGCATGTAGCTGTCTTTCCACTTCCTACTTCTCAGAAATTTTGTGAGTCTGAATTGTTAATCATGTACATTGGGATGTCAAAATTAGATTTAGTTCTAATGCTTACAGGCAAAATTTCTCTATATGGTTTTATCCTCATAGAGCTGAAAAAAAGTCAAATGGCACCAGCGACTGGCATATTTCAGAGCTCAATAATGATTTTTTTAATAAAATATAACTTAAAACAATATTCTAAGGGTGAGTTTTGTTCATGTGAGAATTCCTCCTGTATGTAATATAGAGACACTTGTTTTACTAATTTTAAAGGAACATAACGTAGCATATAACATGCTTGCTGCCATGAAACTTCATTTACATTAGGGTGGTATGAAACAAGCCTGGCATCAATGAGCAATCTACCTCTATTCTTTGTGCAGGCAATTTACCATTTTAGCATCCTTTCAGGTCCTTGCTGGTTGTGCCAAAAATAAGAGTGGTTATTCTTTCTTCGGGCCATTTTGCAGGGCTGTGTCTGCAGTGAAAAATCGTATGGGATGAGGTAATGTCACCATGTGGTACAAAGAACAGGCTTGCTCGCTTACTGTGCACGGTAACATGGTGGGTTCCCCGAGCTCAGCATTCCTCGCCTATAATGCAAACCATCTGGTGTGAAAGCAGCAATCTGGGGCCCATATGCTTCGTTCCTTGTAAGAACTGGGGTTCGGGAAACAAACACGCAGGCACTCTGGCTGCTGCTTTTCCTTGAAGCTTCTGACTTTGAACCACTGCCGTCAGCTCTACGAAAATGAAAGCTAACTTGTTAGTGTGCAATTGAAATACAATCTGACTTTTCAGGGTTTAACACACTTTTTAGTTGGGTGTCCCTAAATGAGTTATTCAACCTCTTTTAGCTGCACTTTCTATTGTTTATAAATGTAAAGCCGATAAATGTAAAGGTGCCCACCGCACTAGTTACTAGACCCCTTCCTTGGGTGTTCCCTGGTCCCCCAGTCCATCGCCAGCGACTACTCCGCTTCGCCGCCAGGTGACGCCGGGCAGCAGTAGTTCGGGAGACTCCAGGGCGGAGCCGACCCTGCTCCGAGCGGGCGCGGGCTTCAGAGGCGGCTCCGCGGCGCCTGGGTAGGTGGGGTTCGGGAGCGCGCGGACTGGGCGGGGAGCGCGTCCTGCCAGGCAGCGGCAGTCGCAGCAACTGCAGCGCCGTTCTGAGGTCGTGTGCTCGGACTGGCCTCGGGGTCGTGCGGGTGGGGCCTGGTGGGGCTCTGAAGGCCGCTTCCCGCAAAGCGACCGCTCGGATTTGTGGCCTTCGCGACCTTCCGGCAGGGACGCCCAGCCCTACGCGGGCATCCGGCCTAGGCCGCCTCGGGACCGCGCCCTCCCGCCGCCCACGCCCGCCCGCTCCGCCGCGCCCGCACCGCGCCCCCACCTTCCGGCTGCCGCCCACGCACTTGCGTGTCCCGGGCGCACGGGCTGGGGAGGCTTCCGAGGAAGCCGCTGCGCGGGCGCGTCGCCCCCCTCAGTCCGCTGGAGCCCTGCTACCTGAGGAACTGGGCCCTGGCTCTGCGGGGCGCGAGTTGCAACCCAAACCCCACTTCCCGAACCCCGCGCCAATAAACACGCACAAGCACGCACACAGGCGTCGTCGCCGCCCCGCGCGCCGCTGCAGGGCCCGAGAAGAGCCAGGCCCGAGGGGTCCCTGCCCGCGTCTCGCTGCTCGAGGGGCGCCCGCTGGGCCGCGGCCGCGCACAGGTGCGACGGAAGCTCCGGCGTCGCCCAACGGCGTAACCGCCAGCGGGGCTCGCAGCTCCGCCGCACGAACCCGGTAGGCGGGGGCGCGGGGCTCAGGACGGGCCAGGAAGGAAGGCGCGCCCGCGAAACGGGGGCGGGCCGGGGCGGGCCGGGCGGCTCGGTGGAGCGAACTCCGCCCGCCGCCCTTCGCTCCCGGGTTCTCCCACCGCGCGGGACGCGTCCGCCCGAGTCTGGCGCTCGCGGCCTGCGCCTGGGGTGACGGCGGGCCGGCAGTGTGCTGGATCACAGCGGCCGGGCTGCGGCGACGGAGATGGCTGCGCGGGCGGTGGGGAGGGCTCACGGCCGTCGCCTCTGCCTTAATATGGCAGATGCGCAAAGACTCCAACAGGTGGCTCCGTGGCGCAATGGATAGCGCATTGGACTTCTAGAGGCCGAAGGCATTCAAAGGTTCCGGGTTCGAGTCCCGGCGGAGTCGTGGGTTTTTTGTTTGTTTTTGTCTCCCACTCTCACCGTTTTTTCCCTTCCTTAATTTTTCTGACTCAGCCCCACTCGCCTCCAGGTCCGCGCGTCCCCGTCACAACTTCGGCTCTTGTGGCGCTTTTCCTTTGAGCTGATCACGGGATCCCGCGTCCCTACTGCGCCTTCACCCGGGGGCTCGGCCGGTGGCCCAGCCTCTTGGAACCGATCCACGCCCGGAAGGAGCGGCACGGGAGCGGCGGAGGAGACGATGAAGCAAGTGGAGGCCCGGGCGTCTCCTGACTGTGGCTGTGAGGAACGAACGAGAAAATTCGTCTACACGTAGGGCTGTGCGGGCTGAAAGCACCTGCAGCCCCCACAGCCTCAAAATTAGCATATACCGGAATCTGTCAAAAATACACATTTCTGAGTATCACTCCAGGGTACCAGTTTCGTCGATCTGGGACGGGGTCCGGGAACCAGCATTGCTGTGAGATGTCCAAACCCCTTTCTCTGTGATTCCAGCGCCCAGAGGCCAAGGCCCACGCCACCTGTTGGTTTCTCTAGGCAGGAATTACTCTCCCCTACCATTTCTTCTGACAACTTCAGTTTTACCCGAGGGTGTGCTTCTTTCTCACCAAATGAGGGAGAAAAGAAATGAGTGAAATTTTAAAAATTCAATGTAACAATAAAACATAATTCGTGCAAAGGATACGAAATCAAATATTGTCAAAAAATACAATACAGGAAAAAGTAAGTCTTCTTGCCATTTTGTTACCCAGCCTTACAGTTCAACTGTAAGCTGTTAGTATGATTTCTTGGCAATATTTTCAAATCTATTTTATGCACGTGTCAGCATTTTTATAGTTATTATCTCTGCCTATGTATGTTTTACTATTGATACACGTAGTATGTACCTTTTGCAAAGCAGTAGCATTGTGCCATATATATTTCACTTCTAAATATCTGTAGCGCTGTCTTATGCCATTGTACGCAGGAATCATATTTAACAGACCCTAAAACTTGGACAATTCGAAGACCATTATTTTCCTGTTACTTGTAATGCTTCAGTGAACACCCTTGTTCTTACTAATTGTACACAGACGCAAAGTGTATCTTTAGCACAAAATCTTAGGAGCTCAGCTTTCTTTGTGAGTTCCTAATCTGTGTATTCTTTGATAGATTTTGGCAGACTGCGCTCATAAAGATTGTAACTATTTTTTTCGTACCAACAGTTAGAATGTCTGTCTCCTGCAACCCTCATGTTAGCAAACAGAAATTGTTTTGAGTTGTAGCTTTGATTCATGTCTGCAGTGAACTTGAGCAGCTATTCATATATAGTATAATTTGCTTTTCCTGTGATTTATCTATTGAGTTGTGCTCATTTTTCTTTTGTCATTCATTTTTCTTTTGTCATTTTCTTTTGTCAAGTCTGACAGTAGTACAAATGCCATTTAAAAAACATTTTGTGTAAGTTATTTATATATTAGGAAAACAGCCTTTTGTGGTAGGTGTTACAGTTATTCTTTCCCGGTCTGTGTGCTAATTTTGTTTATGGTACTTTGTTTTGTTTTCTGTCTTGCAAAAATTTGCATGTTTATCTTTGTCAGTCTGTTCTGGCATCTAGGCTTGAAGTCATACTTTATTCTGGTTATTAAATGTTTTCTTTTTAATGGATTTATGTTTTCTTTTTAAATCTTGGTTTTATCTAGAGTATTTTTTGTGTAAGAAGTGGAGATTTGTTGCAGAATCACTGATGATGAGCCCTCCTTTTTTCTCCATTATTTTAATTCGTTTGAGACATCTTCACCATGTATCTCAGCCATGGCTATCTTTCTGCCTCAGCCTGGAAGGAAGCTGCTGAGATTACAGTATGCCACCATACCCATTTTCTCCACTAATTTTATATGTCAGTTGTGTCATTTTCTAAATTCCCATATGCACTTGGTTTTTTGGATTCTCTATCCCCTTGATCTTTGTGAATTTTTGAATTCACTTCAGTCTGGTTGGGTCAGTCTTCCCTTATCTGTCTTCTTTTGTTTTGTCTATATTTATTTTTTGGTGCCAGAGGTTGAACTCAGGACCTTGTGCTTACCAGGCAGCCACTTGTGCCACTGAGCTATATCAGCAGCTCATCAGTCTTTTTTCTTAGAGTTGATTTTATTGGTAAATTTTTGGTATAAATAATAAACACATTCATTTTAGGGAATTTGTACCTATACATAATGTGCCTTGGTTCTTTTTACCCCATTCCCTTCTTCAACCCTTCATTCCTTTCATTTATAAAAGCTTTCTCTATTTTTCCCTTGTGTTCTTTTTTTCCTCTTCCTTTCCTCCTCCACTCCCCTTATTTTCCTTCTCACTTGAACAGTTTCTTCCTACTTCTCAGTATCATCCATTTTGGGCTCTATCCTTTCAGTTTCTCATATAGAAGAAGATAAGTGGGGAGCCAGTGAGATAACTCAGTGGTCTAAAGTTCCTGTTTAGGCAGGGGTGCAGGAACTGTGGTTTGATCCCCAGCACCACATGGCACACCAGCCCCGCCCTCAGGGTGGGCTGAGGTGGCCACAAAAAAACAAAGATAAACAAGCGTGTCCAATTTATTTCATTTAATAGTATGGTCTCAAGCTGCCTCCCTTTACCTAAAAATGTCTCATGTTTATCCTTTAAAGCAGAGAAGTACTCCATTATACATAAATAACACATTTTCCTTATCTATTGATGGGCTTCTGGGCTCTTTCCATTTAGCTATTACAAACTGTGCTGCTGTAAACATGCATGTGCATATATTGCTCTGGTATTATGCTTTTAACTATACTTCCACCAACAGTTGGGGAAAGGTTCCTTCACTCTCACAGCCCCACTGCATTTTTTATTGGTTGGTTTGATGATAGCCATTCTTTCTGGAGTGAGATAAAATCTCAGTATTTTTTTTATTTGCATTTCTTGAATGACCAGTGACGTTGAACATTTTTTTCATATTTTATTTGCTGTTTGTACTTCCTCATCTGAAAAGTGTCTGTTCATTTTAGATGTCCATTTTTGAGTCTTTAATTATGGAGGTCTGGCTTTTTGAGTTCTTTATATATTCTACATATTAGTCCTTTGAGGAATAACTGGTAAAATTTTTATCCAACTCTGTGGATTGTCTCTTCCCTCTGAGGGCTGCATTTGCTGTACAAAAGTTTCTTAGTCTGATGATGTACCAGTTGTTAGTTCTCTGATATTTCTATGCAGTTGGGGTTTTGTTCATAAAGTCTTTGCCTGTGTCTTCAAGAGTTCTAATTTTTTCTCTTCCATCAGATTGTTTATGTTTTTAACATTTAGATCTTTGATCCATTTCTATTTTACTTTAGTGCATGGTGAGAAATATGCATCTAGTTTTAATCTTCACATCGAAATCCAGTTTTCCCAGCACCCTTTATATAAAGAAGCTATCTTTCTTCCAGTGAAAATGTTTGATTCCTTTGTCAAAGGTAAGATGAATGAGTGTGTTTGGAGTTGTTTTTGCATCTTCTAATCTGCCCCACTGATCCTCAGGTCTTTCTTTGCCAGTACTATGCTGGTTGGTTGGTTTGTTAATCACAGCAGCCTTATGCTGTAATTTCAAATTGGGAATTGTGATGTCCCTTATGTTGCCCTTGTTAGACAGAAATGCTTTTGCTATCCTAGGTATTTTCTGGTTCCATATGAATTTTAGGATTATCTTTTTCTAGTTATGTGAGTTGTATTTTTGGAATTTTGATCAAGATTGCATGTATCAATATAATAGCTTCAGGGCTGGTGAGATGGCTCAGTGGTCTAAAGCACCTACCTAGAACAAGCTTAGCAAAGCACAGGGACCGTGGTTCAATCCCCCAGCACCACATGCCAGTCAGCCCCGCCCCCTGGTGGGCTGAGCTGGCCACACACACACACACGCACACAAATAAATGTTTAAAAAAAATTTTAAAAATATATATATAATAGTTTCAGAAGTAAGATCATTGTCACTCTATTTTATCAGAGACCTGGCCAAGTTCCCCAACTGCACTAGGGCACAGTGGAAGGATCAAATGAGAAACAAATTAGACTGGGTGTGGTGGTGCATGCTTGTAATCCCAGTGCTTGGAAGGCTGAAAACAAGAGGATCCCTACAAATCTGATCTATGTAGCGAGACCCTGTAGACACTGTACTAAATATACATTAAAAAAGAGAGAGAAATTTAGTAATGCATGATAGGGACACTGAGAGGTCAGTGCCTCAGAATGGGCAGAGACAGACACTCTTGAGCCAGTCACTATTGGATGACCCAGAGCACCAAGGTTACCTTATGCTAATGAGGATCTTTATGTTGATAAGGAAAGTGTGGAGAGATGGGAGGTTAAAAAGAATTTGTCCTTTATCCATGGTGAAACTTTGTTATTGTCCGTGCGTCCCC
>NW_004524650.1:6694018-6703907 GCF_000260255.1 Octodon degus | reverse complement strand
AACCAGGATTGAACTCAGGCCCTTGCGCTTGCCAGGCAAACGCTTATTCTACTGAGCCATCTCCTGGGCCCAAAACTTTGTTTATATTAACTAGTCTCTCAAGGAAACACAAGATGTCTTCAGCTAATGCAGTCTTGCCCTGGGGCATCACAGCATCCCTTTGAGGCCAATACGGTGACCACAGGCACCCAAGGTATTAGGCCTTGACCAAGCCCTAATCACAATTCAATTATGAAATGATTTTCCCTTAACCGTTACATAGAATGAACCTTGATAGTCTTACTCTGTAGTTCAGGCTGCCTTTAAACTCACTGTATCCCAGGCTGGCCTTGACTGCTATGATCCTCCTGCCTTAGCCAAGAACTGGGATTACAGGCCTGCACCACCATGCCCAGCTCTTGAATAGCTTTTAATACTCTGTTGTTTTGAAATTTTAGAATCTTGACTATTACATGCCTTGCTATAGTTTGTTTTTTCTGATCATGGCTCATCAGAGCTCTATATGCGCCTCACTTATCTGTATGTCAAATTCTTTTTTCATGCTTGGGATTTTCTGCCATTATTTCTGCCAGGTTTTTTTATGCCTTCTGCTATCTTCTGAATTTTTTCATTACTTCTGATCAATCTTACATCGTTCTTTGCATCATCTAGCAGCTATTGGACTGATTTTTCATGGTTCCTTCCCATTTTTAAGAGTCTTACTGATGATTGCTAGTTCTGTGTATGCTTTCTAGTAGACTTTTTAATCTTCTAGGTATCTTTAAATCTGTTTCATGGATCCTATTTCTGCTTTTTGTTCTTTTTGAAATGGTCTCACTATTCAGTTCAGGCTGGCCTTGAGCTTACTTTGTAGCCCAGGCTGGCCTCAAACTCATGACAATCCTCTGCCTCAGCCTCCTGAGTGCTGGAATTACAGACATGTGCTTTCACAGTGAACCCCCATTTCTTTCCTGTGTTGGGCATTCATGGTTTCCATCATTTTCCTAAGCTCTCTTTTTCAATCTGTATGTACTCTCAATTTACAAACCCTGTCTTTCGTTATGGTCATTATCTCTTTAGCTACCTGTGAAATTACATTTTTTTCTAGACATTCATTTGTTACTTCTGTTGCTGCCATTTCAGAAAGCTCAACTGGGAGGCTTTTGATTTCTTTTACCTCAATACCCTCTGGATTTGCCATGGGCAAGCTGGAGGGCTAGACTTGCATCTTACTTCTGTGTCTTCTCATTTTCTATATTTTAAAATTGGTTTCCTACATTTGTGCTTGTAAACTGCTTCTGGTATGTAGTTTTATTATTAGTATTGAGACCTCCTTAGGAAAGGACTGCTTTTCTGAAATGACATCTAGTTGTAGCTGGATTTTGGTTTTTGAGTCTGTCCAAAGACCCTGCCCAATTAGGGATGAGAGGTTGCTGCCTGTTTGGCCTAGCATCCAAATCTTTGATTCTAGACTGTGGTATTATTTGTGGCCTCCCAATCTCAGTATTGGCATACAAGGAAGAACAACTATGTCACCTTGGCATAACAATAGCATCAAGCACAGTCTAGAAAATGACAAACTGTGGTATTAATTTTCCACCTTTAACCATATATACAAGATTTTATAGTTATATAACAAAATTTGAAATTAGAATGTTATATACAGTAAATATCCCCTCAATAGAGGGAGTTTACCCAGTGGGGAGAAAATTTTAAAAGGCTAAGGAGAAAATAGTGAAATAAGAGAAGGCGATTTGAAAAGGATAAAATACAAGATGATCACCAAACTTTGGGAAACTGGTGAAGACAGGAAGGAAAGGAAGAAAGGTCAAGAATGTAGTTCAGCACCAAAGCACTTGCCTGGCAAGCGCCAGGCCCTACTGTGGTCTGTAGTTTTATGGTAATGCTCAGTATTAGGGAGTGGTGCTGGATAATCCCACCAAACCTATGGTAAGAAAGGATGGGATGCCAGTTTTGGTGCTTGCAACTCATTAGAAGTTCAGGCTGATCCTGACCTCTGGCTGTGGAGCTGGGGCCTAAGGGGTTCAGCCTACAGTAGTCTTGGGTGTCTCTTCCCAGCATAGCCTAAATTCTGACCCTAGATATCCCCCACTGTTGTGCCTTGCCTAGTCACTGGGATCCCTGAAAGGGAGCCAACCCACACCTGCTCCTAGTGCTGGTTTCAGCTGTCTCCTCCCTAAAATGGTGCCTGGCCACACACCCTCCACAGGAGCCTCTCCAGCTGTTGAAAATCACAGTATCCACTGCTTCATGCTATTGGTGTTTCTCCTTGGAGGCCTCTAAGCCACCTGCTTTCACTGTGTCTGGAGATTTGAGCCTCTTCTCTTATGGTGTGAGCCAGGAGTCCAGGAGAGAGTAGTTTGCCATCTCCTTTTTCTGCAGTGAGGTCTGTCTCTTCACTTAGTGAGCTCCAATTCTCAGAGACCCACCTCCTTTCCTTTTCTTCTCCAAATTGTTATGTTACAGTATCTAGATTCTAAATCTAAGAGGCTGATTTGCTGTTTTCTGCTCAGCCATCTCCCTAGAAGTCATTTTTTTTTAAAAAGTTTTTCCTTTTTTTTATTAAGAATAATTATTGTGGGAGCCGGGGAGATGGCTCAGTAGAATAAGTGCTTAATACCAGCTGCTGTGGAAGTGGAACCAGGAGGATCACAACTTTGAGGCCAGCCTGGACAGTGTTTCACATAGGTAAGTGGGTGAATGGATGGATATCCGGATAGATAGATAACAGATTAGGTTAAGACCTGTTAAGATGTAGGTCAGTGGAGAGCATTTGCCTAGCATGTGTGAAACCCTGGGTTCAATCTCCAGTATTAAAAAAAAAAGATATTTAAAAATAACTTTCCAAGGATACACACATAAGCAGCAAGCCTGGATCAGAAACTAAGAAAACCTGAATCTATGGATCAGTACACAATTACACTTTAGCTAGCACGGCATGTGGTGCCAGGAATCAAACTGCGGTTCCTGTGTGCTTGCCTATGGTTGCCTAAGCAGGTGCTTTCGACCACTGAGCTATCTCACTGGCCCCTCTAGTCTTTTCACAAGTTTTAGTTACAGCTAGTCTGACTAACCTTTGAGGCATTTTTGTTGCAGACTTTAACTTATAGACTATTATAAGGAGAAATGAACTAATTAGGGTGTTGCACTACTTAAAAAGCAGTAGGGA
Source organism: Octodon degus (assembly GCF_000260255.1). Taxonomy (NCBI): domain Eukaryota; kingdom Metazoa; phylum Chordata; class Mammalia; order Rodentia; family Octodontidae; genus Octodon; species Octodon degus. Next base: position 6,700,738 of record NW_004524650.1, on the reverse strand, counting down.
ATAGAAAACAATGCCCTTTGTTCAACACAATAGTGTTAATGTCCTTTGGGTAATTTTTTTTTAAATATATTTGCTACAGGGTCTCACTATGCAGCTCAGACTCCCGAGTGCTGGCATTACAGATGTGCACCACCATGCCCAAACTCGGTCACCAGCTCAGCGCATCTGGCACAGCATGTGGTACTAGAGATAAACCCCAGTCCCTGCGCTTGCCTAAGCAAGTGCTTAGTCCTCTGAGCTATCTTGTCTGCCCTTGACTTTAACTTTTCTTCCTAGATATCTTATGGTTTCTGTTGGGATCTTCCATTACATTCCCTAACAAGTTTTTCTTTATCTACATTTGATATTTTAAATTATAACTTTATATCCAACCATTTTATTGAATTTTCTTACTATTTAAGAGTTTTTTAGTGGAACCAGTCCATGCCACAGAAGTAGTTGTTCATCTGTGTGGGGCAGACATTTCAGGGATCTAGATAAACATGTTCCTTTCCATGGTCTCTTGCCAAGACCAAGCCAAATGAAAAAGTTCTCCGTAAAATAACAAAAAAATACCCTCCCTCTAAAGAATGGATTGAAAATTAATTTCATTTATGAATGAGAAGACAATGGGGGGCTGGTGAGATGGCTCAGTGGTCTAAAGCACCTACTTGGAACAAGCTCAGCAAAGCACAGGGACCGCGGTTCAATCCCCCAGCACCACATGCCAGCCAGCCCCACCCCCTGGTGGGCTGAGCTGGCCACACACACACACACAAATAAATAAAATTAAAAAAAAAAAAAAAGACAATGGGTAGGGTTCTGATTCAGAAGTCCTACAGCCTGTAATAAAAGGTAGCAGCAGGCCACTGTGAAGAAAACTTTAGTGGACAACCCTGGCCCGCAGAACCTGAATAGATGCAGAACGCAGGCACAGCGAGTGAGATGACCTGGGGCTGCCAGATCCTGAATAGACCCAGGAGCGCAGTCCCAGCGTGTGAGACCACCCCAGGGCCCACAGATCCTGAATAGACCCAGAGCCCAGGCCAGGCGTGTGAGTGGGACCACCCGAGGCCTCGAGATCCGGAATAGTCCCAGAGCGCAGGTCCGGTGTGTGAGTGACAGGACCTGGGGCCACCGGATCCTGAATAAACCCAGAGCACAGGCCTGGTGTGCAAACTCTCAGAATTCCCTGCAAAGAGGCTAAAGGCAAGACCCACCCAGCTGATTCAGGAGCAGAACATCTTGCCAGAGTGACACAAAGGGTTCAACTCCAATGGCTGCAGCAGAAGTGGAGCACAGCAGCGAGACCCCAGCCAGATCCAAGCAACACCCACCTGGAGGAATCTGAACTTTGTAGGTCCGGACCTGGTGCTAAGGTAATAACTATGTCTAAGCTCTACACCAAAGGTCAGAAGATAGTGGTACACAAAATGACAAAGAGAACGAACAAAATGCAGTCTCAGGCCCCAAGTCCACCCAATACAAATGCAGAAGACACTAGCATAGAGGAAACTGGAAATCACACACCTGATATCTCTGAAATAATAGTGTTGGAAGTAAAGAAACAACTGCACAAAGGTATAGAAGAAATCAGATCAGAAATAATTTCTGAACTAAAAAATGTAGTGACAATTATAATCAGAGAAGTACTAAGTGCTTCAAAAGAATACACTGATTTAAAAAAATAGAGCAGAAAAAAATAAAAATAAAAAAATAAGCAGAATATAAAAATGATGGAACTCCTGAATAAGCAATATAGGAAAGAAATAGAATGTATGAAACATTCAAAGTGATATACAGGAAATTAAAACCTCAATCACAAGCTGGCAAAACCATTTGAGTGAAAGTGGTAATAGACTTTCTGACCTTAAAGACATAAATTGCAGCTAGTGAAAAAGTAAGAAAAGATCTCTTAAAAACAACTAGGATGCAGGAAAAAATAATTCAATACCTGCAAGATATAGGCATCAATGAGAAGGAAGGAGTCAATACAAATGATATAAAAGGAATATGGGCAGAAGTAATAGCAGAAAACTTCCCAAATATGGGGCAACAATCTGACATTCAGTAACCGAAGCATATAGAACTCCAAATAACATCAACCCAATTAAAATCACACCCAGACATACAATAACCAAGATCCCACAAATTCAGCACAGGAACAATATACTAAAAGCCTCTAAAGAAAAGAAACAGATCACATTTAAAGGAAAACCCACCAAAAAATGGCAGATTTCTCTTCACAAACCATCCAGTCAAGAAGAGCATGGAGCAAAGTACTTCAAGTCTTTAAGAAAATAAATTCCAACCCTGACTGATATACCCTGCAAAACTGTCTTTCAAGTATAATGGAGAAGTGAAATACTTCCATGATAAAGAACAATTAAAGAATTTCATGACAAAGCCAAGCCTACACAAACTACTAAATGATGTTCTAGAGAGGGAGCAAACTGATCACAGTCCCATGAATGAGAATGGTAAGAACCCACCAAATAGGGGAAACAATTAAACACAGGAGAGTAAGAGGTATACAATGGTAGTCTTTCAGTTATCCTTTTGTGTTCAGGAGCAAATTATTTCCACCAGCACACTCTACAAATGGACTTCTCTTCCACCCTATGGGTCATGATTCCATCTGAGCCTACAGGGTGGATTTCAAAGAAATAGCTGTAGCTCAGTCCCACAAGTGACACCTGGCCACCAGTAACTGTCACGGTCATTATACATATCCACAACACACTAGAACTTTGTGCAATATCCTATCCTCAAACTGTTAAAAGTGCTGGTCATTTATTTGCCATTACAATATTTATCTTATGTTTTACTCTTAGTACTTCTTTGCTATCATGAAAAGTTTTTCTTAGTTCAACTGTTTTGAAACATTTAATTTTTAATTAGTATTTAATTTTCTGAATACTGCTCAATCGTAATTTTTGTTCTAAGATTTATACTTAATCTTTGACTTACAATTTATTTAAAAAGACATCGTATGATATTTTCTCCTAGTATTAGAAACTTTAAAAAGTGTATTTCCATTTTCTGTTGACTTTATATTATTTCTTCCCTGTCTTTTATACACACATACACATATATATGAAAAATATGCGTATAACTCAACATAAGATTGGTACTGTTTCATAGAAATCTTCAATGACCTTTAAATAAAGGTTCATCTAGTATATGTTATATAGTCCTGCATATCAAAAAAAAAAAAAAAAAAAAAAGAGAAAACTTTAGTGTAAGTTACTCATAGTAAGACAACTATTACTGCATATTTATTTATATCTCTGGATATTTTCATAGCCTTTACTGAAAATGGTAAAACAGTTTCTCAGCTCAAAATCATGATAGAAAGGGGCGTAAGACAGATAATATAAATGTGGACAACACTGAGACCCTCATAGTAGGTATGTAAAATGGCACAGCCTCTTTAGAAGTTTCGCAGTGCCTCAAAAAGTTAAACATTTGAGTTATATGACCCAGCAACCCACTTCTACGTATATATCCAAGAGAATTGAAAAAAAAAAAAAATGCTCAGGTTAGGGCATCATAGCACTGACCTGTAATCCTAGCGTTCAGGAGGCTGAGGCAGGAAGACTGCTGCCAAGTTAAAGGCCAGCCCTGCCCACATAGTTTAAAGGGAGCGTGAATTACATTGCAAGATCCTATCTCAAAACCCAAACCAATAAAAATAGAAAATGTCTGTTCAAGAATGTGTACATGAATGTTCATAGTGGCATTATTTTTTATGGTAAGCTATAGACACAACCTAAATAATAAAATAAAATGTAGTATACTTGGAATATTAGCAATGAAAACGTTGAAATAACTGATTTACTCAACAAACTTTGAAGACATTATGGTAAGTCAGAGAAGCCAATCACAAATGTGACCATGTATTATATGAATCCATTTTATGAAATGTCCAAATTAGGCAAATTCATACATAAAAAATAAACTTTTTTCGAGTTACTTTGTTTAAAAAAGCAAGACAACTGCAACCATTACTCACAAATGAATGGTGCGATTCAAAATGGTTTGACTTATAACTCAACTTTATAATAGTGAGAACTGATCTGATTTCAACAGAAATTGCACTTTGAAAATCATTCCTTTTCCTGGGCTATTGACATTCTCCTAATTCTGGGGAGTGGCAGTGATCCACAACTCCTACTCAGTATGTGATCCTAAGGGTGAACATATATTAAGACTAGTGTGCTGTACTGCCATCACTCTTTGGATACAGGTATTCAATAAATTACATGACAGGCACATTTGACATTTATAAAACCTGTGTTAAGATAACTTTGTCCACAAAGCAGCTAATTTAAGTGTTCTGAGTAATTTAAGATAAACTAGACCACAGTGTAATGTTTAGTACATTAGGTGTATTAAATGCATCTTCAACTTAAAATATGGTCAATTTAAAATAGGGTTATAAAAAGAGAGTAGCTGGCCGAACTGGTCTGTTTCAAGAACAGCAGAGACTACATGTGGACATACAAGCCTCCAATGCCCAGATCTCTCCCTCTGAGCATATCCTCCCGCTTCAGCTTCCTTGGTCTAACATTGGTTTCTTTCTGCTTTGGGAAAGATCAGAAATAAGGTTCCTATACCTGGCCTAATGAGCCACTCCAGGGATTGTCTGCAGCTCTGACCACATTTGTGAGTTTTGTTTTTGTGTTTCTAGTGGTTTTTTCCCTGATTTTTGCTGTGGTTTTGTATAGAGCAGCACTTTATCTGTGTTTTCAAAAATTATTCCTCCATATCTTTCATAGTTTTTACTTTTGTTTCCTTTTTATATTATACTGAGTTGTTTGGTAAGTGAAATTAAAGCCTGCAAAAACAAACAGGGTTATCCTGACCCCATCACACATTGAGGTATACAGGTATTTGTAGGCCAGGATCATTCAAGAGAACAAAACACAGAAGTTTTCTACCTACTGACCTTTACTTAAAAGTATACCCTTAGCTACTAATTTGTGAAGCTCATCACATTTGATAACAAAAAGCTGTACATATGCAGTAATTATTGAATAATTTATATTTGTCATTTGAATATTTTACATATGGTAAGCTATAGAAACAACCCAAATAATAAAATAAAATGTAGTATACTTGGAATATTAGCAATCAAAACGTTGAAATAACTGATTTACCCAACAAACTTTGAAGACATTATGGTAAGTCAGAAAAGCCAATCATAAATGTGACCATGTGATGTCATCTTTCCATCTGTGACAAAATAATCAACTTAAAGGAGGAAAAATTTACCAGTCCACATGGACTGCTCCGCTCTGTCATGTTTGAGGACTTTGGAAAAGCAGCATGTCATGGTAGCCAAGATACAAGAAATAGGGTCAGGGCCCCACATAACCTCCTTCAAGGATACCGCCAGGGACTTAAGTTTCCTTTCAATAGGCCCTACTCCTGTTGGTTCCACCAACTCCCAATAACACCACAGGCTACAAACCAAGATTTTGTTTAGTATGAGAATTGCGGTCATTTAAAATCCAAGCCCTAAATAGTTTACAAAAATATTATTTCTTCCTATTTCCATACTTAAATCCTGTCATGATGAGATTCTGTATTACACAGAAAACAAGACATATTTTTGGAATAAAAGTAGTTTTTCTATAAAAGAAAATATAAATGCTTCCCTAAGGTCACCAAAGTGACTGTTGTTTCTAGTGTTTACAAAGTTGCTTGTGACCCCAAACAGTAAAATGAGATTTTACACTTAACTGAAATCCAAAATATGCTAGGAAAATAAAAATACAGTAAACAATGATGCAAGAGGCTGCAACTCACCAAGATGACCAACTGTCCTTGGTGGCAGGAAGCAACTTAAGGCAGAATGTACACTGTGCCAAGGGAGAAGAAATAAACTGAGCCACTTCACCTTCTGGCCAAATTAAAATCCTAGTTTTCAATCCTGTTTTGCTTTAAACAATAAATGTAGGTAACATCAATTACTCTTTTTTGGTGCCAAGAAACCAGTTTTGTACACATCTTCCCATTATATTCTACACTTTCTTGGGAAATTTCTTTTAATATTTCTTTATAATTTCACTTAGTTCTTTGGTTTTATGCTAACAAACACTGGCTCCAAAATGCTCTTATCATCCATTCATTTTCAGTTGTAACCTGTAAGCTGGAAACAAGTAGATCTCTGTATCTCAACTTCACCAACTTTGTGGATCTGAATCTGCAGCTAATTATAGAGCACTGCCTCTCTGCCAACTCCCCTGTACAAGTATGTATGTATATATAAATAAGTACATAATAAGTTCTTTGACCTGATAAAAATATTATCTTAAAATGGTTCAGGTGCTTTTCACCCTTAAAATCTAAGCCAGAGTGGGTCTTTTGTAGAAAAGGAGTGTGTGATTGATTCCCTGTCAGTCAACTTTATTTTCAAACCAAAATCCCTAAACAGAGCCAGTGTCTATCAATTGTGTGCAAATATTAGTCTTTAAAACATCTTTTACAAATAAAGGGAAGATGTAAAATACTGGGATTTTCTTCATAAATATTAATTGCGAAACTTCTTCTTCTTTCTGAATTTTTTTCCTGCTGCATTTGCTGCCTTTTCAGACATGATCTCTGAGTACTTCCTTCGGTTATATCTGAAAAGAAAGATCAAACCTTTAAGTCTGAAGAACAACACATTGGTTATCAGAAATACAACTTTGGAATGTTTTAAATGTCAAAAATGTGTTCATGTTTTATATATAC
>NW_004524650.1:6682539-6693918 GCF_000260255.1 Octodon degus | reverse complement strand
ATATATATATTAAGCTGCCACTATGTGTCAAGAATCAGTCTATGAGCTGAGGCTACAGCACAGGGCACTCCAGCTAGAGTCTTCACTCACAGAGTCTGGAAATTAAAGAGCCATGTACTATATCCCGCTTTCAAGTACTGTTAAGTACGGGATATAAATATGGGCTAAAAAAGAAAAAGAAAAAGTTTGCACTTACAGATCAGTGGTTTGCAAAGTGTATGGACAAGACCCTTGGAAGAGAGCTATTCAATAAAAACTATTTCCACAAAAATACTAGTAAGTAGGGACCGGGGAGATGGCGCAATAGAATAAGCAGTTCCCTGGCAAGTGCAAGGGCCTGAGTTCAATCCCTGGTTCCGCAAAAAAAAAAAAACCTAGTAAGAGAGTAGTGACCTTCCTTCTCTCATGAGTATACAGTGGAGTTTCCCAGAGGCTATATAATGTAGTTACCTGCAGAAAGAGACATGAGTTTCTAATTCTTTTTAAGCCAGACATTAAAGAGATTTGTACTACTTTTTTTTTTTTTTTTAGCACCAGAAGTGGAACTCAGGACCTTTAGTTTGCTAGGCAGGCACTGTGCCACTCCACCATATTCCTGGCCCACTGCTTTTATTTTCATGAAAAAAATACAGTCACGTTAATAGGTAATGGATTATCTTAAAATAAGTTAATACTTTAGTGATATGACATTTTAAGGGCATATTTTGAAGAAAAAATACATATAATTCTATTACCTTCTGAACTCAGAATCAGCCAGCAGTTCCTCCACAATAGTCCTTTTCCTTTGCTTCTTGGGAATTCGTGAATGGTAGAAATCAGCTGGATTATCAACAATAGTGCCAATCTATGAATAATTGATTGAAATTAAGTCATGTGATACCTGAATGCCACATTACTTCTGTATTCCAGTGTAGGTCTACGAAATTTTATTCACAGAAAGGAATGGAAAACACATACATTATACCAGTATTAAAATTAAGTCTTTTTTAAAGTATAAACAAATTACTTAGCACATTGGTGGTACTACTAATAATTTCATTATTTTATAGTAGATGCAAAATTTCTTTTTCATAATTTAGTGCTAAACAGTATAGTTAAGTTCATGATAAACAGTGAAATTAAAGGAAAGAGAACAACAAATGTAACCTTTTTTGTATGTTGTAATCCAATGAATTAAGTGCGCATAAATTCCATTACATATTTACTTGATCTCCTAGGTGTCCCAAATACTGCTGGCTTAGAATTTACTTTATCACTGCTCTGCATTTGTTTCATTTCAACAACTAAGATCTAGTCTCTGCCAAGAAGGGACCACAGTCTTAAGGAAGACAGAAACAGGAAATTTAAAAAATTAACATGTACTAAACAAAAACACGTTAAGTGCTCTAAAAACTGAATGTTCAATTCTAACTAAAAGAAATAAGGAAGATCACATTTTAGCTGGTTGACAGATCATACTTTAGCTGAGATTTGTACAGGTGAAATTCCAAGCAAACAAGAGAGAGCCAAGCACATGCAAAGTAGAAGAATGCAAAGGCTGGCTGGCATATGCATGTCATGTTTGAGAAAGTGAGCTTAAGAGAGATGTGTGACAAATGGGCTCATGATCTGGCTTGGATGAAGATTTTGAAGGCCAAGTTAAGGGGTATTGCCACCCTGTAGGTCATAAATAAATTTTTGAAGTTTCTCAGCAGAGACCTGTATAATCTAAACAGATTTTTAAAAAAAATAATATATAGCTGGCTACAACATGGGAGATAGCCCAAAAGAGAGAGCAAACTCAGACTGACGACTAGTAGAGTGATACAGATAACTGACAAAAGGTCAAGAAGATTAAAAATTTGGAGGATTAATCTAATTAATTTTCACCTGAAAATACGCCAAAATAATCTTTAGAATCTGCTCAGGGAGGTCCTTCTACCTTGAAAAGAGAAAGGGAAGGGGCTGGGGAGATGGCTCAGTAGAAGAAGCGTTTGCCTGGCAAGCACAAGGGTCTGAGTTCAAATCCCTGGTTCCACAAAAAAAAAAAAAAAAAAGAAAAAGGAAAAAGAAAAAGAGAAAGAAAAATGAATAAAAGAAAAGAGAAAGGGATTGGTACAAACAACTCCAGGCTTTACCCCTCCACCCTACATGGATGGGTGCTCTGGCTTGCCCTGTAGTTCGTTTTGCAGTACTCAGGGCCTCAATGCATCCTCAGCAAGTACTCTATCATCAAGTTACTATGCATATACTCATATATTCATACAATGACTCAAAAGCTTTATTGAATTCTAGAAAGCTGACCTGAAAACACAGTTACAGTATGATTTTTAATGGTACCCTATTAAAAGCCAGTGGCTGTTTGAACTGTTTTCATCATTGCATAGCCTAAGTAGATATGGTCCATATGTTTGGTGTGCACAATTTAAATATTTACCTATTTTAAAAATAAACAGTTTAGCAACTACTTTCCAAACTAAAATGCATAGACCATATCTACTATTCTGTTTACTTCATACCTGGAAGTACTTAGGGAAGCCATCTCGGTCATTTTTCTTGTAAAACCTTTTTGGGTCCATACTTGCTCTCATCTTCAGAGCTTTGAGATCATTTTTAAGTTCATCAGTCAATTCTGGAGCTTTCATACCAAACCAACCATCACCTGCAGTTTTTTGTCGCTCTTTCTGAAATTCAGATTTCAAAAATAAATATTTTAACTTTAATATTACCTAATTCATTTTCCCCAAAATTATACATATGGAAAAACTTATGAAATGAAAATAGTTACTTTATAGAAAGCATTTAACTTCAGAATCTTTAGAAAATCACAAGAAGAGATTGCTCTGGTCAGACATCATTTTATTAGTTACATAAATGAAAGTGCCTTGAAAACTTACTGTGGAAAAAAAAATTATTATAAGCCCAGTGTAGTGGCACATGCCTGTAATCTCACCATTTGGGAGGCTGAGGCAGAAGAATTATAGTGAGGTCCAGGCCAGCCTGGGTATACAGAGAGACCCTGTCTCAAAAAAAAAACAAAATCTATTTTATATCAGTTAAGTACCTGATGACTTGCTGGAAGATTAACATACTTTTAGTTTGTATTGCCTACAATAGTCTATATTAGAGATAATATGTAAAAGAATTTTTAATTATGGAGCTTACACATAAATATTAATATTTCTAGTTATCTAGGTATCTCAATCTGAGTCAGAAATACAAAGAAATCTGTAATATTTAAGCCAGTATAAAGGACATTATTATGGCATTATCAATTGTCCTCCAAGTTCCTTTGATAATTTTATATTTGTTAGCTGAAATGTCAGATGAAAGCAATCCCTTTTTATCTTACTAAAGTCTCCTATTTAGCAGACAAAAAAGACCAGAGTTTTTAGTTGCTACATCAAACTCCTTACAACAGAACATCAGAACATCAGAGTGCCTATCATTTAATACACAGAATTTAAAAGCCAGAAGATATCTGTGAACTTGTATGCTATCACTATTTTAAACGTTAAAAAAAAAAAAAAAAGTATTTGCACGCACCATTGTGACTACAAAAATGTGAAAATTCTTACTAAATGTGCTATGGAACCATGTACTGTTTTATGGTGTCTAGATATCTATAATTTTATTTGGAACCATACATAGATCCATATCTATTTTGTTTAATTATACAACTATGCTATGTGATCTAAAAATATAAAGCCAAGTACCTGTATCATTATAAATAATAGAAGTCACTGTACTTACCCTGCGTTTTTTCTGAAGTTGACGCTTTGATTCACTATATGGTAGGACAGAGTAATTTTTTTCAAAATCGGGTGTAATAACAGTTTTCTGCAGGAGCTATAAAAATATAAAAGTGGTTATATAGTTCTTTTAACATTTTAAATGAGTTAAATTTTATGTAGTCAAATCTGCTAATCTAAATGACCTCTTAATTTTCTACTTGGCTGAGATGATGATTCTCATAACACTCAGTGATTAAAAATGAACTTCAAGGTAGTATTTGCCCAGGGCAAGACCCAAGGAAGACTACTTATTTTTTCTTGTGTGTGTTCATAGACATAAAGCTTAAGCATGAAATTGGCAATGCCACTTGATATTACTTATTCATAAATTAAGATTCACTGAATTCACATTCACACCTAGTACTTTTGGGTAGTATAATAGCAGTACAGGCTTTCTTATCAGAGTAAAACATTTATATAACAATAGGAGCACTTGATAATGTTTAGAGATACTTTTTGTAGATTGTGAGGAAGGGGAGAATACTACTGGCATCTCATGGGTAGAAGTCAGCAATGCTATTATCCTACATTGCACAAGCCACCATCTCACAAGGAAGAATTATACAACGAAAAACATCAGGGCAAAATTGAAAAACCCTACTTAATGAATCAGATATATACTAGGAGTTAAAGAAGCACAGAAGAGGCTGGAGGAAGAACTGGGAGGTCACACAATGTTTCCCAAGACATTGTATTAGGAAAGAGCAACACATATTCAGGGAATTACAGTAGTAATTACAATAGATAACCTAAGTTAGCAGTATACAGGTACCTCAAAGGCTCTAAAATGTCTGATAAAGGACATAAGCAGGAGAATACCATGTTAGATTTGTGTTTTAGAAACAAAATCTCAAGGCCAGGGATCTAGCTCAGAGGTACAATGCCTGTCAGGCAAGCATGAATTTGTGAGTTCAATTCCTGGTACTAAAACAAACAGCAACAAAAATCTAAAAAAAAACAAAACACTGAAATTACCAAAAAAAAAAAAAAAAAAAAAAATCCAAATGAATGGAGGACAGTTTAAAGAACAAATAAGTGGAAGGAAAACCAGTAAAAGTAGTGTAGATGAGAAATAAAGGTCTTTACAAGCCAAGGACTTAAAAGTTCAGCCATAGAATATCTGCCTAGAATGCATTGAGGCCCTGTACTCAAATCTCCACCACTGAGAAAAAAATACATCCCCAAAAAACAAGAGGGGAAAAGGCCTCATTCTCAAGGCTTGGTAACTCAATGTAAGAAGGAGAGACAAAGAAAAGATGGTTCAAGCAGGGAAGAAAACAAAAAAACTGAAGTCAAGTGCCCACGCACATCAAAACGAGCAGATCCCTGGATTCAAATGGCAAAAGAGCCATGAAGGTTAGAACACAGATTTAGAAGAAAGCAATACAAGATGTTATGTAAAGCTAAAGTTTAGGTAAAATTATCCTAATAATTCCTCCCAAAAGTTTATATATAATTGTACGTGTATAAGAATACTGCATTTTTTCCAGTTGAGAGAGGCAGTACTTATAGCTTTCAGAGTCTCAACAGGATCTGCAACAGTTAAAAACTAAAGGAGAAGAAAACAGAACCACTGGGATCATAAATGTTGGGTACAAGAAAAATACTGATCTAAAATTATTTTTTCTTTAACTTTTATTTTTTAAAGAGTACAAATTAGTATTAAACACTATGTATTACAACAAATACCATGAAATTCATGTTACTATAAGTGAAATTCTGTATCACTTGTCCTTTGTTTTAACTCTAAAATTATTTTCCAAATAACACTTTTTATAAATGGTTCTCTATTAAGAAATAATTATTCTAACAAGACAGAAAAAATGAGCATTTTAAGCTAATTTGGTTTTACCACACGGAATTCACTCTGGCTGGGGAGATAACTCAGTGGCATAAGTGAATACCTGGCAAGTGCAAGATCCTGAGTTTGAAACCACAACCAAAAAAAAAAAAAAGGAAATTTATTCTTTCTCCAAAGAATTAACATTTCTAGAAGTGACACATCTAGAAAACAAATACTGCATGTAACTTACCTCATTTTTCTTTTTCTCCTTGGTCTGTGTTAGAGTTTTCTTTTTAGACTGAAGTTTTTCTGCATTAAAATTAATATACACACCACCCAATTCTTTGATACTCAGACCAGGGTCTATACTGCTACTTGTCAACTTCAGACTGAAAGAGAAATAAATACAGATCAACTAATTAACAGCCAGGTGTGGTGACACGTGCCTGAAACCCCAGCACTCTGGTAACTGAAGTTAAAAAGATTGCCCCAAAGACAGTCTGAGCCAGACAGTGAGTTCAAGGCCAGCCTCAAGTACACACTGAACCCTGTGTCAATAAGAAATTTTAAAAAATCAAGAAAAAGGAAACCAAATTACATTTTTAAAAAATCACTTATTCTTTCCACTGGTAAGTAGTTGGAAACCTGTAACATATGTGCTACAGGGAGCTGTTTGTATCACTGACAGCTCTAAACAACTCACCATTACTGCCTTATATTGTCAATGGCCAAAGCTAAACCAAACCAAAACGAAAACAAAAAAACCTGTAAGTATGTATCCTAAATCTAGTATATTCATTAAGAAATGCTAGCATGAATATTTAACTAGAATGTTTTATTTCTCAGATTTTCTTAAAACAATGCTAATGACAAAAACAGGCTCTTCTACTTTAAACTTCAAGTTACTCAAACTTAGAATTCTTTCCTGGGTGACTAGGAGCATCCAGTGGTGTCTCCAAGCCAGTGAATCTTAAATGGCAGGGGGATTCCCTCTCATACGAGTTGTAAAAAGATAAAATGTTGCTGGGCTCAGGAGGCTGAGGCAGACAACAGAAAGTTCAAGGTCAGCCTGGAAAACTAAGTTAGACCCTGTCTCGATTTTTTTTTTTTTTTTTTTTTTTTTTTTTTTTAAGGATTGAGGTGTGTGAGGCTTTAGATTCAACCTCGGCCTTGGGTGGGCAGGGAATGGGGCACAAATGACATTTTAAACCTACTAGATCTGAATCTTCTGTACCTGGTGTGAGGTTCAAGCTGTTTATATGAGAATTTCCATGTTTACATGACTGAAGCATCAGATTTATAAGCAAGTACACTTGAACTTAAAGAGTTGCTTTCTTCCCTGACTATTCACATAAACTGAATAGGAGTTCAAAGCACAATCAGCTTCTTTGGCAAAGTGAAATTATTCTGTTCCAGTGCCTAGGGATTCTTGGCCCTAAATATACACTAGAATATGAAGAGTGTGGCTTGCAAAAAGTATGTCTCAGCCTAGCCTTGTAGCTTGATTGCTTTCACCGGTTTGGAACAAAGCCTAGGCATCTGTTAATATATACAGCCCTCCAGAGGAAAAGAGAGACTGAAGAAATGGCCCCAAATATTAGTACTGCTCAATGGATGATTGCTGCGATCACAGGTGATTATTTTCTACATTTTTCAAATTCTCTATAATTATCATCAATGAAAACAGACTGTTTTCAGCTCCCTTTTTATATTGATTGCTCCTAAGAATCACACAGAAAAATCTTAACAGATGATTTCCAATATACTATCAAAAGAGATACTTTTGGGTATAACGCTTGGGAAAAATAGTTGAAGGAACAAAGAAGATAAACTATCCATAATGAACCTAACAGCAATTTTCTCATTTCCCATGCAGTGATGTCATATTTTTATGGTAAATTAACCACTTGACATGCACATCAAAGCTTTACTTTTGGGGGTGAGCACACAGCCCAATGGCAGAAAATGCTTACCATGCACAAAACCTTGAGTTAATTTCCACTACTTCCCAAATTTACTTTTAAAAATAAAGGGGAAAAAAAAAACCCAACCATAAATAAATAAATAAATAAATAAATAAATAAATAAAATAAAGGAGAAACTTACAGTTTAGACTTTGTGTTATTTAGGAAGTCATCTTCATCACTATACTCATCTTTGATATTTCTGTCACTATCTGATGGTTCGTCTTCACTATTTCCATGTTCTTCTTTTTCTTCCTCAGTGGTAACCTCACTTGCCTTATCATCCAAATAAAAATGTTTATCAGCATTTAATCCAGGAGTCGTGTCAATTACAAAGAAAGCACTGTCATGTGATGCATTTTCTGAATTTTCATTTAGTGATTCCTTTTGACCACTATTTTCAACAAAACACACAGTTTCCTCTTCACTTTCACTGCTTTCAGATTGCAGACTTTCATCACTGCTGAGAACTAGTAAGACAGAATTATCTATATCCAGAGACTGGCTGAGTTCAGGTTTGTCTAGTCTGGTATCACATTCACGATCTGTACTCCTTTCACTATTGTCCTGACTGACAGCTTTACTTGTGGACTCTACACCATCACCATCATGACAACTGAACTTCGTCAACTCATTTATTTTTACAGTGCTTTTTCTGTCTTCATTCCATCTGTTCACTTCTACAACTGCAACTGTTTGAGCTAATGATTTCATTACAGCCTCACAGTTCACAATTGAGGGCTCTGATGTGGCTTTATTTTGAGGGGTTGAATGGTTCTGAGAGACTAACTGCTGAAGGCTAGTGTCCTGGAGTTTAGAAGGACATTTCAACTGAGAACTTGTATCATTTTCTGTTTTCTCATCTATTACACTGTTTTCCTCTTCATCAAAATTCTGTCTGGTATATGAATCATCTGACTTCACAGAAATATCCATGATTATATTATTTTCTGGTACAATCTTGGTATATTTATTATCAGCTTGTGCCTGTAATTTCCTTGGTATAATTCCAGTCGTTCCCTTATGTGTAATTCCAAGGAATGAAATGTCAGAGCATGATGATTCAGCATCAGATACAGCTTCTGCATGTGACTCTTGGATTTTACCTGTTAGAGTTTTAGCCTTACTTCTGGTTCTTGTCATTTCTGGGGAATGCACAATTCTAGAAACACCTGAAGCATGAGATTCTGCTTCGGAGACAATTTCTTCAGCAACAGATTCATTTAGTCCAGTTATTTTCTGCTTTTTTCTTACAGTAGACACTGGTGTGGCTGCAATTATGATCTGCCTTCTTCTAGTTATTCTTAGAATAGGCTCCTGGATCTCACACACTGAAGAACAATTTGACTCTGTTTCAGAGAACTCTCCATCAGTAGATGGTTCAGCTGTCTCCACTAGTGAACCTGTTATGTTCCTGCTCTTCCTCTTTGTGGTTTTAGGAGTTATATAGACTGGACTTGGTTTCCCAGTAGTCTGTGATTCAGCTGTACTTTGGTTATCAGGTCTAAATTCCTTCTTGCTTTCTGGATGTGCCTGAATTCCAGCAGCAGCAGAAGTCTAGAAACCAAAGAAAACAGGTAGGACTGTGATAAGGTCAAAACAAATGAGTTCTCCTAGTGGCAAAATATTAGAGAACTTTTACAACACAACAGAAAACCTATAAGCAGGACCTCTAGAAAAACAAACGCCCCCCATGATTTACAAAAACAAAAAAATCGAAGGGTTGGATCTTATTTTCTTTACCCTAATTATATATCTGACTTCAAGAGGGGAAAGATTTATATGATCTGAAGAAAAAAACAGAATTATAACTTTAGAAAGGAAAATAAAGAGAATTTTTCAAAAACAACAAAACATTCTGATGCATAAACTGGTGACAACGAGGGAGTAAATACTAATCCTGAACAAAGATGTGCTTAGGAACACACCGATGGGCTCAGTGACCACTTTTGTCTTTACATATCTGAAGGGGGAAAAAAACCTACTTTCCCTCAAATGCAGAATCCGAAGAACGTGGCAGCGGCCGGGAGCCACCGGGCGGTGTCATCACAGCCACTCCATGCTAATGGAGTTGGTGCTGGGCCACCTGTAGCCTCCCCGCGTGGTAAGGACGCCCCACTAACTGAAGCTTGCACATGCCGGTCGCAATCTTCCTTGGTAAATCTGGCGTTAACACTGAGGCTTTAAAAAAGGCTTGTACTGTGCACCTCCATTAAAGAGCTGGACGACCCAAGGCAAGCTGCCTCGCCTCTCTTCCACACTATGAAATGCTTTTAAAATGTTTCCACAAGTATGGCGCAGGACCTGTGATACCGCAGCGTGCGGCAAACTCGGCCCTCTCTCCCGTCCTCCGCCGTACCACTACACAACGTACGTGCCTACGAAGCTGCGAAAAGAAACGGGGGATATTTACAATCTCCTACCCTCTGCTGGTGGCTGGCGGCCGACGTGACTTGTACCGTAGCCCGAGAACATGCAGACCTGGTGACTACCATTTTTACGGCCTTCGACCTCACGGAAACTGCAACAGCTTCCGTAGTCCCTGCGCACCGGAAATACGTCAGAGAAGAGCCGTGTTTATCCTGAAACTCGCGAGACTCTGGTGTGGCTTTGTTCCGCGTACTGAACTGCGGCTCACGCCCCTGCACCTCCAAATGGAGATCTATGTTTTACCCTTGCCTTCAGCGCTTCAGTAGAAAGAATAGTGTGTGTAATGGACTCAGAAACACCTGCACTTACTTTATAAACTTTGTCTTTATTTTACTTGAACAAATTGGAAAATCACATCATTTATCTCACTTTTTATCTTTAGTGATCGTAAATGTTTTGATCTAGCCATGAGAGGACTTATACATTATTTGTACATTTGTAAAAAGCATCAGTGTACTCGTGTATTAAGTACAAATGACAGGTACAGATTACATCGACCGACTTGTTTTGGGTGAAAGGAGATCGGTTAAATATCCCCAGGATTTGACGACTAGTAGGAAGCTAGCATATCTAAATATCAGATGATATATCAGAATTGGGAATAAGCTGAAAATGAGAAAAATTGTAAAGGACAGGAATAACTTTTAACGGGACAGAAAAAGGAAGAGAATGAATGTAATTATGAGGAGGCGGTTTTTTCTTATTTTATTTTTAAATGAGTGGAGAACTAGAATGAGAAGATGTAAAATGGTTGAGGGAGTAAATGGAAAGTATTACTGGAGGCGAGAAGAGAAGCGTACCCTACCAATCTACCCACTGATTGGTAGATCTGATCTACCCATTTTTTGTGACAGAAAATTAATGTGAAAGTCACAGCATGTATATTTTGGTGAATATACTACCTCCCAACTAAAAAAAAAAAAAAAATCTCAGTTTTCCTTGAAGCAGAGTATGTCAAGTTTCAGTATGTATGAATTAATCTTTCAGTTATATGTTCAAAAACATATATTTAAGAGAGGCGATCCCCCCAACTTCTTAAATTTATTTTTCTTCTTAGAGAATTATGTTTGCTGGTTTTCAGACAAAGACTGCGCCACTGAGCTACATCCCCCACCGGTTTGCTGGTTTTCAGACAGAAGATGCAGGCTATGCTTTAGAGGTGATCTAACTGGAAAAGGTGGTTCTGACGACTTGTACAGCTGCAGTATCAGCCCTCAACAGACTACTTTCACATTTCTTTCATCTGAAACACTGTTTTGGTTTTTTGACACAGTCTCATTGTATATTCTAGGTTGAGTTTGAGCTCATTAAGTAGCACAGACAGGCCTCCAGCTTGCAGTGATTCTTCTGCCCATCGGGCCTCTCCAGTGCTGGGATCACAGCATGAGCCACCACTTCCAGCTTGAAACACCTCTGTAAAAGTTTTTAA
>NW_004524650.1:6663540-6682439 GCF_000260255.1 Octodon degus | reverse complement strand
ATTTGAAAAATCAAGATGATAGTAATTAATGCTTTTATATTACATATTGTTGTCTTCAAAGTAGTTGTTCAGATTACCAGATGTGTAAGCATGTGAAACTGGTCAGAAATTTAAGCATTAACTCTTCCTTTCAATAAACAAAGACAAATTAGTAATACAATTATCTTAATATTTTTTCTCCTTTCCCTTATCCCAGTTGTTCTTTCCTTTTGAGCAATTTCTTTCCCTTTCACAATATCTACTTACCTTTTGGATTTTATTTATTCTTTTATGTTCTTTCACTAGGGAGACAATATGATGTTTACCCACATGGATTTGATTTATTTCACTTATGAATATGGTCTCCAGTTGCATCCATTTACCTATAAAAGCTCCAAGCTGATCATTCTTTATAGCTGAGCAATACTCCATTGTATAAAAATACCACATCTTTTTTTATCCATTCCTCAGTTGATGAGCACTTGGGTTATTTCCAAGATTTAGCTATCATAAGCTGTATTACAATAAACGTGGGTGCACATATATTGCTGTGGCATGCCCAAAAGGGGAACAGCTGGGTGAAATGGGACCAATAATCCTAGTTTTTTTGAGAAATCCTCACACTGATTTCCACAGTGGTTGTACCATCAACAGTGGAGAAGGGTTCCTTTTCCCCAACAGTCCCTCAAGCATTTGTTACTGGTTGATTTAAGAGCTTGTGTCAGAATAACTGAATTAAAAAGATGGAGGAGTTATTCACACAAGAATCCACTTTCCTTTGAGGCAAGAATCTTCTGAATTGAATTTTTGTGTATGATATGGGTCTACTAGGTCTGCTTGGTTCTTTTTCTAATCCAGTGATGATGAATCTTTCAGAGCTTTCCTTTGTACAGCTTTCTGTGGCATGTGTGCCGTACATTCTCCGCCACTGGTCTATCCTCTTCTCTTTTCTAAGTGGATTTTGAACAAATAATTATAACTAAATCTCGGGTAGATGCAGAATAAAAATATAGTACTATTACTATAAAACACAGTAAAAGTATACTATATTACTATCAGGTACAAGGGAAAACTCCCTAGGAAATATTTACTAATTAATATTTTTAATTAGCTTTACTAATTAAATTAGTTAAATCTTAAATTGAGGGGCCGGGGAGATGGCTCAGTGGAATAAGTGCTTCCCTGGCAAGCGCAAGAGTCTGAGTTCAAACCCCGGTTCCACCAAAACAAAACAAACAAAAAAAATCTTAAATTGAAAGGTTGAATCACTCTCTGGACTTGTAGAAATTAACAGAAAAATGAGGATCTTAGTGCATGAGCCTTCTAAAAATATCCATAGTAATCCTACATTGTGTCATTTTTTGACTAAATGTTTTTATTGGAAAAAAAAAAATTGCACTGGCCTGGCCAGAAAACTCAGCAGACTAACTGCTTAGGCAGGCACGGGAACTGCATTTGATCCCGGGTCCCACATGCTGTGAGACCCCTGCCCTCCCCCCCCCCGGGGCACACTGAGAGGGCAACTGAGACTGAGTGTGGGGTGCATGCCTATAATCCCAGTGCTTGGGAGGCTGAAAACAGGAGGAGCACTATAAGTCTGATCTGTGTAGTGAGACCCTGTAGACCCTGTACTAAAATAATAATAATAATAATAATGTTTAATAATTGCACTAAGCAAAATCTTGCTTTTCCTATTCCAGAGTAATATGAACAAAATTCATCTGGTACCTCAGTCCAAAACAAATATCTTCCTACTCATGGTAGTCAGGATAATTTTAGTCATAAGCAGTTGTAACTATTGTTTTGACAGTACTCCTAGTGTTAGGTTTTTCTGTCGTGGCAGAGAAGCAGAATTAAAAGAGAGCGAGGAGAGGGGCTTTATTAACTCTGAGGACTGGAGGGAACTGAGGATTTGGGGGATCTTCTGACCTGAAACAAAGGATGGCTGATGTCTTATGGACTTCTGCTAGGGCAGAGTTTGAGGGACAAGTTCAGCGACACCCACAGAGCTGGCTGGGGTCACCACTGTGGCACAGGATAGATAAAAAAAAAAAAAAAGTTGTATCCAGCACTAGAGTGAGGAAGGAGGAGGAAGTGGTCATTGGGAAGATAAGCTGTTGATTTTGGAATTCAGCCATGTTGAATTAGGGCCATAATTTAGTGGTTTTACTTCAGCTGGAATCTATCAACTAGTGTCATGTAAAAGGAAATATTATCAATTGTTCACGTGGGGCAGTATATGCTATAAGTACAAAAAAGTGGGAGAAGCACAAATACAACCCATTCTTTAAAAAAAAAAAAAAAAAAAAAAAACCCGGGGCCGGGGAGATGGCTCAGTGGAATAAGCGCTTCCCTGGCAAGCACAAGGACCTGAGTTCAATTCCCGGTTCTGAAAAAAAAAACCCTAAATAATTCAAATAAGTAATTTCAGTTCCCCCATATCCTCTAATTAAAAAGTAGGTCTTAACCAGGCATGGTGGCACACCGCTGTAATCTCAGCACTTGGGAGGGTGAGGCTGGAGAATCGTTGCAAGTTCAAGACCAGCCTGGACTACAAAGGGAGCTCAAGGTCAGCCTGAACTACATAGTGAGAGTCTCAAAAAGACAAAAAAAAAAAAAAAAAGAAAGAAAGAAAGAAAGAAAAATAAAGAGGCTTATGTTCTGATACATTTGTTTTCTAGCATGACAATTTACAAAGTTCCCCATGATTTGCCTCATTAGAGTGGATAATAGTTAAGTCATAATGAGCAGAGGTGTATCATCTTGCCTTTATGTTCATATTCCTTAGGGTAGGCAGTGATGAAGGTCTTTAGAGCCATGATGCTGTTTGTTTTCTTCTAAAACTTGTTCAAATCAAAAGGATCTCACTCAAGTTGAACTGGTCCTTATCAGCCCATCTGCTGTCTGAACCATAAAACCACCTGCTGGCAGCAAACCTGTTAATACTTCATTTCTGCTTCTATTTACTTTTTCCTCATTGCCGGAACAAAACACCTGACACCCAAAATCAAGGAAGGAAAAGTTTATTTAGCTCAGTTAGTGGAGGTTTCAGTCCATTCTCAACTAGCTCCAAGGCAGAGTGGACCTGGAAGACAGCAGCTGTTCATGGCCGCAATAAACAGCAAAGAGCCAAGAGTAGAGCAGTAGCTCTGGCAGCAGCAGAGGCACAGGTAGCAAGCATCTCTCCCTTCCTTATACTGCATCCAGGCTATCTGCCCCAGGGTGGATGTAGCACCCACACCCATATCCCAACAGCACTCGCGTCCATAATCTCAGCAATGGATCATGAAGCAATCGCAAGTTCTATTAAGTCCACCCCATGACATGATGCTTTGAGGGGGGTGACACCTAGGTACAAATCATAAGTTATCATGCATGTCCAGATTTGCATAGGACCTATAAGTACTCTGAGACCCATCTTTACCACCTCTTCAAACTAGACTACAAATGTAAATTTCACCTCCACCTGCAAATCCACTGTTCAGACCCTTGAATTTATTGAAATATCATTGGTCATACTGAACTTCTGAAGTCTGAGGATTGGCCACCCAAGAGTGACTTCATTGATACCTTGATTTTCATTTCTCTCAGTTGTGACTTCCTATTAGGAGATGCCCTTGGAAAATTCCAGTTTTCTCTTCCCATCTTGTTTTTTCCATATAGGTTTTGATCCTAGTCCACATCTCCCTGGCTTTTGGATCATTTATGTTTTGTTTCTTTTCTTTTTGTGCTTACTTCTACTTGGGCACACACGGCCAGCTTCATAAACTTGATTAGTAAAATATACAGCTTAAGTCAGTTTGGCAAAATTTTCATTTATGAAATCCTCTTTCATCAGCATCTAGATGTTTGTTTAATGGAATTGCATAACGCTTTGTATTTTTTCCAATTGGAAATACAAAGAGGAATCTTCCACTTTTGTTCCTTTGTGGTCATCTTTTAACTAGAGGAATGCATGATAGATGCAGGAGAAGGAGCTCCCCAAGAAATTTTCTTTTTTTTCTCTCTTCTAATTAATTTTGAACAAGGCTCCCTTGGATATTTCTGCACTTCTCCCACCTGAATAACCCTCTGTTTAGCTCCAGATTTGAAAACTGTCATTTGTGTATATTAGGATCAGTAAGCAGGAGCCATTTTTTCAACTGCTTGAAATGGCCTGGCTGTGACAAGTTGTGACAGATTTGTCCAAGGCTACAAGTGTATTTTATTCTGTTAATAGCATGTGGTGTCTGCATGTTTATATCATCCCTACTGGGCAATTACATCATGTTTAATTCTTCCTCTGGAATCTACCTCTGGTCAGTTTTTGGGTCCCATATCCAGTAGATATTGAGTCATGTGGATCACTGGAAAAGCATCTCCATCACCAAAATCCTAACAACTGAGATACACAGCGTTTCTGCTATCTATATGAGTTAAGTCCTCTGGGAGACCAGTGAGGTCTGCCATGATTTCTAAGATGCTATTTTTTCTTCCATGTCAACTTGGTCATGAGATAGCTGAGTAGTTGCAGGTAAAAAGCTGATAAGCACTACTACCTTTTGTTCTACATATGTTGAACCTGACCTGTAAGACGGCCCCCAGTGATACCATCTCTTGGCCTTCAAACTCCTGAAAGCAGGCTATTCTTAGTGACTTACAATGAAAACAGTATGATAAACACGATGGGTGTTACTTTCAAGGTTAGATGTTAAAATGTTATTTTCCATCTTGACTTGTTTCAAATTATCTGAGGAAGTTGCATGTTGTGATGTGTCCTATGAAGTGGACCATGTGGCAGGGAACTGAGGCTAGCAGCCAGTGAGAAACTGAAGCCCCAGTCTGACAACCTGTGAGGAACTAAGCCCTGCCAACAAAATGATCCTGGAAGCAGAAAAATTCTCAGTCAGATCTTCAGGTAAGATGCAGTTCTGACTGATACTTTGCAACACTGATAGAACTTGTAGTTGCGGCAACAGTTTAATAGAGATCAATTTTATCTGTTCTAAACTTTCATGTGAAGAAACAAGTTTGTACTCTTTCATGTCTGGCTTTTTTTACTCAGTATGTTTCTGAGATCCATTATGTTACTGTACATACAATACTAGGGGTTTTTTTGTTATTGTTGCTGAGTGGTATTCAACTGTATAACACATTTATCCACTCAGCTGTTAATGGATGTTTAGGTTGTTTCCAGATTTTGATGAAGAAAGCTGCTATGAACATTCATAGGTTTTTCATATGTATTTCTTTTGAAAAAAAGTTTCTTTTATTAGTGTATTTTTGGAGTACATGCAATTTACAGTCATCTTGGGAAATGGTACATGTACATACTATAGCTTAGTTTTCTTTTTAGCTTCCCCAGACCCCAATTCTCATTCCTGTTGATTAATCTTAGTTGTTATGGTATGTAATATTACACAAATTCAAGGCTATTAAGTTCTTGTAGAAGGCATATGTTCATTCTACTTATATTCCCTTCTCTCATCCTTACCCTTCACCTTTGTTCCCCTGAACCACTTTCCTCTTGTAAGAATCTATCCTTGTCCCCTTCTATCCATCCTTTATTACCCTCTTTGTTCTTTCACTGTCTTACTCAAGTGAGACATACCATATAACATATAAGCTTGTGTTGAAAAAATGAACTGTCAAGGCATATGTAAGTGTACATTTAACTTTATAGGAAATGCTAAGTTAATTTCCCATACTGGTCATACAGCTTTACATTCCCACCAGCCAATATCTGAAAGCATTATTTATTCCACATCCTAACCAACTATTGTATTGTCTGTCTCTAAACTTTAAGAAATATCTTATTGTACATTTGCCTAATGCCAAATAATGTTTTAGCATCTTTTAATGTTTGTATTGCCTATTCAGATTTTTGTCTTGTTTTGAGACTGGGTCTCACTATACAGTTCAGGCTGGCCTTGAGCTCATTTTGTAGCCCAGGCTGGTCTTGAACTCACAATGACCATCCCTCCTCAGCCTCTCAAGTGCTAGGATTACCAGCCTGTGCCACCATGCCTGGCTTCAGGTTTCTTTAGAAAAAATCCTGTCTCAATCTTTGGTCTGTTTTTTTTTTTCATTAGGTTCTTATCAGTGTATGTTTGCAAAAACAATACACACATTAAAGGGAGTTAGTACATATAGATACCTCATTTTAATATTCCTTATATCTTTTTATTTGTGTGTGTGTGTGTGTATGTGACCAGCTCAGCCCACTGGAGGCGGGGCTGGCTGGCATGTGGTGCTGGGGAATTGAACCGCAGTCCCTGTGCTTTGCTAAGCTTGTTCTAAGTAAGTGCTTTAGACCACTGAGCCATCTCACCAGCCCCCATTTTAATATTTTTTACTTCACCTCTTCTCCCTTTCTCCCTAAATTCCCTTCCAATCTCCAAAAGTTCTACTTTCCCTGTTTTCTATCATCTTTTACTCTGGTTTCTTTTTGTTTTAGGTTTCTCATATAAGAGAAAACATGATATTTACCTTTAATGTAGAGAAAATAATTCAAAACAATAGGAGAGTAACAATGGTTAATACATTGCGTATCAACTTTAAAGTGCTCAGTACAAAATATAAGCATTTAATTGTCCAAACAATATCAGAACAAACCTTTTTTCAATGAACTAAGAGAAACAGTGTAACTCATTTGTGTGTAGTCTTTTCTCTTCCCTTTTTCATTTCCCCCATCCTAGTTTTTCTTTCTTTTTGAACAGTTTCTTCCCATTTCACAATATCTACTGTACATTTTTTTTTAAATTTTGTGTGTGTGTGTGTGTGTGTGTGTGTGTGGCCAGCTCAGCCCACCAGGGGGCGGGGCTGGCTGGCATGTGGTGCTGGGGGATTGAACTGTGGTCCCTGTGCTTTGCTAAGCTTGTTCTAAGTAGGTGCTTTAGACCACTGAGCCACCTCACCAGCCCCTCTACTGTACATTTTCAATCTTATTTACTCTTTCAGCTTCTCACACTAGGGAGACAATACCATGTTTACACATGTGTGTTTCACTTAGTATGGCCTCTACTTCCATCTATTTATCTAAAAAGTCTCCATAGTCTTCTATATGGCTAATACTCCATTATATAAAAATACATCTTATTTATCTACTCCTCAGTTGATGGGCATTTGGGTTGTTTCCAAGATTTAACTATAACAAAACTTGCTGCTCTAAGCATGGGTGCACATACACTGCTGTGATATGTTAATTCTTCTGGGAAGATACCCAGAAATGAAATAGCTGGGTCCAATGGGACCTCTTAGTCTTTTGAGGACTCTCCACACTGATTTACACAGTGGTTGCACTAGTCTACATTCCAACCAACAGTGGAGAAGGGTTCCTTTCTCCCCATAGCCCTGCCAGTATTTGATTTTTTTGTTGTTGTTGTCAGATTGTCTCTTCATTGACGTAATTTTTTAGGCTCCTTAGCTACATGGGCACTTGACAACGCTGTTGTTGATGTCATCTATGTCGTCATGAGGGTGCCAGCTATCCATGTTGCCGCCCAGTCCCCAGGACCTCCTTAATGGTTCCAGAAAGTTCTCTGGCTAAAGACCAGTGCCACATCTGCAGGGCAATGTTGACAATCTCATCGAAAGTGATTATTTCTGCTGTTTAATATTAGTTTTTCTGCTTCTTTCTGTCTCTTGGCAGCTCCTTGAGGACTTTGATAATCAGGGCAGAGGCAGAAGGCACCACCTCAACCTGAGCTTGTCTGTTCTGGTCAGTTTCACCGTAATCCGCAGCCCCTTCCAGTCACCAGTTGCCTTGGCAATGTCATCCCCCACTTTTTTTGGAGACAGACACAAAGGACCAATCTTGGGGGCCAGGACGGACATGACATTGATTTCGCCATCAGTGCACCTCAGGTACATTACTTTGATCTTGTTGGGGTCTAACTTGGGCGGTATGCTGGAGTTGGCTGGTGTCGGATGAACCCAGATTCGGATCAATGGAAAATCGTACCTTAGCCTCCTCACCAAAAGCCAAAAGATGTCAGTATTTGTTATTGGTTGATTTCTTGATGATAGCCATTCTTACTGGAGAGGGAATCTTAGTGTTGTTTTAATTTACATTTCTCAAATGACCTAACTTTGAGTCTGGTTTATTGTACTCAGTGTATTGTCTCAATGTCACTTGCACGACTTAAGTGTGAGTTGTATCGCTAAACATGGGTAACTAACATGGGTGTGTATATTACCATTATGGCTTTAATGCTTTTTGGATACTACCCAGAAGTACAGCTGTGTCAGATGGAGCTTTTTAGAATATTCTTTTTCTGAATATTCT
Organism: Octodon degus; assembly: GCF_000260255.1. Lineage (NCBI taxonomy): Eukaryota > Metazoa > Chordata > Mammalia > Rodentia > Octodontidae > Octodon > Octodon degus. The sequence continues at coordinate 6,674,194 of NW_004524650.1, read as the reverse complement.
CCATACTGATTTTCACAGGGGTTATACTAGTTAACTTTCTCAACAATGTAGGCTTTCTTTTTTTCCCCACAGCCTAACCACATTTATTATTTTCATTTCATAATAGCCATTATTTGTGGAGTAAAATGGAATCTCAGTTATTGTGATTTTTATTTCTTTAATATTGGTTTTTTTCAAATATTTATTGACTATACTTCTTTTGAGGAGTGTCCACTTCAACTGCATATTTCTTGACTGGATCTTTTTATTTTGGGGTGGTCTAATTTTTTTTTTTTTTTTTGAGTTCTTTGTATTTGTAGATGTTAGTCCTCTGTCTATGGAGTACCTGGCAATTTTTTTTTCCATTCTGTAGATTGCCTCTTCATTCCATTTTCTTTGTTGTGCAGCTTTTAAATTTGAAATAAACAAATTTGTTGTTCATGTTATTTCTTCTTCAACTGGGATTCTGTTCGGCAGGTCCCTGCCTATGTCTTCAAGAATTTTATCTACTTTATCTTCCAGGAGATTAAATGTTTCTGTTTTAATATCTAAGTCTTTGATCTATTTTTTACTTTTATTTTAGTATTGGGTGAAAGAGTTGGGCTTATATTCATTCTTCTGCCTGTGAATAGTCAGTTTTCCCAGCTCCACTGCTAAAACAGCTGCCTTTCCTGGGTTTTCTTAAGTTGTAAGATCACTTTATATATTCTGGATATGAGATCAGTTCAAATATTTTGTACAAGTATTCTCTCCCATCCTGTGGGTGTCTTTTCACTATTTTTAAACTGGGACTTGAACTCAGGACCCCACACATACCAGGCAGGTGCCATGTTGCTGAGCCATATTCCCAGATCACCCTCTTTTCAATAGCTTGATGGCACTTTTTGAAGTACAATTTTTAAAAAATTGAGAATGTGCAATTTAGTTTTCTAATATGCATATATAAACCAAATAATCATGTACAAATATAATACTTCAAGTTTATAACTCATTTTCATTTTTAAGTCTTTCAAAAAGCAGATTGTAAGTCTATGCTTATCAGTGTTTTCTTGTATGATTAATATTTTTATGTTATTAGGAAGCTTTACAAGATCCAAGCATGATGGCACATGCCTATTTTATAATCCCTGTACTGAGGAGGTTGATGCAGGAAACTCATGAGTTGAAAGGCAATCCAGGGCCCAAAAAGTTCACACTACATCATGAGCTCATGTTCAGCCTGAGCGACACAGACAGGCCCTGTCTCAAAACAAAACAAAACGAAGCAGAGTAGAACAAAGCAAAAAAAGCCTTGTACTCAGTTTTAATTTTCTTGCTTCGTTATAATTTCATATGCATCAAAATAAAGCTTAACTTTCCAACTAAAAAAAGTAACCAGACAAAGACATAATTACTGCTACAGGAGGAAATCCAAATGTTCATCAGGAAGAGTATATGGCATATGTCGGAAGTCAGTGGAATACTATCTTCAAGATGTTGAGGTAAAGTATGTGGGAATTCAGAACTCTGTAATGTCAAATGATCATTTCAGATAAAGAGTAAGAGACTTTTCATACACAAAGTACCTAGAAAATTCCCTGACACTGTTAGTCTGCTTTCAATACCTGTGACAAAATACATCAGATAAAACCCCATCACAGTGATCTTGTGGTGTGGCAGAGCATCATGGCAGGAGCAAGTGGTAGAGCAAAGTGGTCCACTTCATGGTGGCCAGGAAGATGCAGGGAGGGAAGGAGAGAGACAGACAGATGCTAAAACTGAGGTTGCAGTGTTCCATTTAAAAGCATGCCCCAGGGGCTGGAGAGATGGCTCAGTGGTCTAAGGCACCTACTTAGAACAAGCTTGGCAAAGCATCAGGGACCGCGGTTCAATCCCCCAGCACATGCCAGCCAGCCCCGCCCCCTGGTGGGCTGAGCTGGCCACACACACACACCACACACTCTCTCTCTCTCTCTCTCAAATAAATAAAAATAAAAAATAAAATAAAAAATAAAAGCATGCCCCAATGAATTCACTTCTTCCAGCTAGGGTCCAATACTAAAAATTCTACCACCTCCCCATAGCACACAAGTCTCTGGGCACATTTAAGATGCAAATGGTAAGACTGCCCTCAAAGATCTTTGGTGAAAGACATATTTAAATAAGAAAAAAGTACACTTACGAGGACCAGAATGTAAGAATGGTGAGGAAAAAAATAGGGCAAGAGAGCTGCATAAAAATGATGCTTCTTGTAAACAGGAATGTTCTTAAAATAATGGATCAACAGACACACTAAAAGCATAAATCACATTTAGTTATTGCCAAGAAACACACTGTTTTGTTTGACTTCTCCAACAGTGGAACTACATGGTCATGTCCTGATATGCAGTATGTTAGGGGAGTTGGACAAAATTTAGTCTCTCACAAAATATTGATCTCCAACTCTGTGTATTCTTGTTTCAACAAAAGCCATTCCTTCCTAGTGAGAAAGCATTTCTGTCATTTTGGTAGAAGTGAACACAGAGTGTGCTGAACTACTTCCCCAGCCCTTTCTAAAAATCTGAGACAGTCTTGGCTAAGTTGCCCAGGCTGAACTTTGCCTTAGTCTCCTGAGGGGCTGGGATATCAGCCTAGTTAAGAACTTTTGAAGGAGGTATTATTTTTGAAGTTGTAAGCTTGTATATAAATCACTTCATCATTTAATAAAAGTTTTTTGCAAACAAGGCAAACAAAGATGGCTGCCCACAATGTCCATGACACCTCACCCTTTGAACTTACTATAAAGCTAATTTCTTTAGGGAAGCCTTTACTGCCTTTACCTTACTGCTTGGCCCCAATTATTAACACATGCTCTCAATTATTTTCCCTGCCTCTATCATTAATCAATGCAACCCTAATCTTGCTCTTCTTTTCCTCTCTCCTGCAAATATATTATATGCTCCTTGAAGACAGGGATTGGTTTTTATCTGTGTCCATCTGTAGCACTTCACACAGTACCTATCACATAGTAGGCATTCAATAAATCTCTTGAATAAAACATGGACTAGATTTATGGCTTATTTAAAAATTATTCATAATTTATTTTCAAATCATACTCAATTTAAGTTCAAACAGTTTAAAATCAGTATGTTCTAAGATGCTCCCAACTCCTGAGCAACTCAATTTAAAAATATACAACTCACATTTTATTTTAGTAAATTTATCATATAGGCGAAAGTAAAAATTATTATAAATATTTAATTAATGTTTTATATTTTGCTTCTATCTTATAGTACACTACTGCAGACACATAAAAAATTACCTAAAACTATTCCCTTTATAAACATATCTCTAATTCTAAAACTATAAAAATATTAATTAAGTCATGTTAGTATTTTTTTCAAAAATTGAACTGACAAATCCCATCATCAACTTTATAGGGAAAGAATAAATATTAGTACAACAATGTAAAAATAGGTTCAAAATCATAAGTTGGTGTATTTGAGTATGAAAACAATGACACAAACGGTTTAAATTTTTCATTCAAACAACTTCACACTTTTCTAAATGCACATTTGGGAGAGATAAATTGTCAGCCTATAATACAGTAAGTATATCAGTTGCTTATAGAAAATACTGAGTAGAAAACCTGGAAACAAAATCTTAAATGAACCTTAGACCTTTTATTACTGAAAACTGACTCTAATTTTAGTTATTACTTGGCTGTGGTACAGTAAAGTCTGAACAGGGTAGAACAGAATAACTTTTTATTTTTTATTTTATATGTAGCTGTCCAAAAGATTTCTTTTTTGAGACCTGAAAAATTATTAGCTATTACTAATGACTCAACTTCTAGCATGGGCTATTCCTCAGTGGACACTCTAGTAAAAGTACTGGCACAATGTGGTCTTCAGAATTGATATCAGGTGAATATAAAAGACGTTGTGTGCTCCTTCTGGTGACCACAGCTTCTTGGATGGGTAGGACTCAGGACAAATTCCAAGTTACAATACACTGTATTAGGTAATGCTCTAGTATATTCTGGAAATGGAATAACAAACTACAGTTTCTTTATGTATTTACTGGGGAAAACTTATATAAACTTTCTACTTTGGGTTACTAGATACACATTTCCCTAGAAAATATATCTGTCCAATACACTGTTGATAACTTTGAGTTTTAACCAATTATTTGATAGTGTTACCAGTCTTGTTTATGGCTTTTAAAATATTAAGTACTTAATATTTGTAAAGTATTCATTATTCACTAATTTCTGACAGTTCATGGGAAAAAGTTGTAAACAACAGCTTGAAAAATTACAAAGCCTTAAAATCTTATTTTTTGGGCCACTGACATAGCTCAGTGGTGCTTGACAAGCTCAAGGTCCTAAATTCAATCCCAGGTACAAAACAAAACACTCTTTTTAAAAAAGTTACTCAATAAAAGATATTCAGGTAGAATGAAACATCAAAAACTCACTTAAAAACTCTATAATCTCCTTCACAAAATGAACCTATCATCTATCTCACTGTTAATATTCGTGAATGAGGCCACAAAACAGCTTCTACCAAAGTTCAGATACATTAGCAAGTAAGTTATTTTTCCATTTTCAAAATAACCCTTCAAAGAATCCACTTTTTAAGTTCTGGATTTTGAAAAATGATAAATATGATATTAATGTTCCCCTTTAAAATATCTAAGCTAATTCACAGCATAGATTTGAAATACATGCTTAAGGACTTATGTGAAATCATATTGTACGTTTCTAAATTAAAAAGTTAACTCTATATTTAATGTTACATATGATGAATATAAAGGCCAGAAAACTTAAGCTCAAAGCCTAAGAGGCAAGCAAATCAACTGATTTCACATAATTCTAATGATCAAATTTTCCAACCAGTAAACCATAAAACCTTATGCAAGAAAACATAGTACTGTATTTATTTTTTATATGGAACCACAGTTATTTTCTTTAAGCTGAGAAAATCTGAGCAAAATAAGATTACATAGATCCATGGTTTAATAGACACAAGAAATTAAGAGATTTACAATGAGATACAAGAGATTTTTTTAAAGAATTTAACCATCTGAGTTAAGAATTTATAGAATTAAGAAAACCTTCCATATCGTTTATTTATTTGCAGTTTCCTGGTTCTTAAGCTAGTGAATTATACTCAATGACCTATAATCTCTTCTAGCTCTAAAGTTTTGATTATACTGTTCTGGTTTAAGATAGTTAAGACCAGGCTGGAGGGTAGCTAAGAAGTAAGCATTTATGTTTTTAGCAAAGAGGCTGGGTACAACCCGCAGCACCAAAGAAAATAAGAGTTAAGGTCACAGCTCAAACAAAGTTGTCTAAATAGACAATGTTGGCCCTGAAGTAAAAATTTTTTCACACTTTTCTGGCTTTGGTCCCCCTTTTCAGTTATTAATGGGAAACAAATATCACATAACTGATTGTGGTTCTGTGCTTCATCTTCTGTCTAGAGCCCCCTGTGCCCAGCACATGTAAGTGTACATAACTGAACAACTCAAGTGAGTAATAATACTTCAAGGATGGATTAAGAATTAAAAAGAATATTGAGATGGTAATAGTTTTTATAAATCCTTCAAATAATAATAAAATTAGGGGGGCTGGGGAGATAGCTCAGTGGAATAAAGTGCCTGCCTGGCAAACACAGGATCCTGAGTTTAATCCCCAGTACTACAAAAAAAAAAAAAAAAAATTAGACTTCAGATTTACTTTGGTTTGTTTTTGCAACTAGAAAGAAGAAAATATGGCACAAGAATACATGGTTAAATCGTAGGTAAATTACAAGCAAGAACATAAATTTTTTTTTCTATCCATGTATTGAATTAATTTTACTTACACTACTAGATCCCATCTACTCAAATTACTCTAAGAGATGGTTATTTTATCAATGACAGAAAACAATCTTCCAGTATTTTAGTTTCAATAACTGAAATGAAATTGCTTTGCTATACATTGTAAAGTAAAAAGAAATTAATGATTTTTTTTGGAAATAAAAAATATGTATATACATTATCCTGATTCCTAGGCCAAAATATATCTACCAACAAATTTTCTTGATTTCTGTTACTCATAAAAATAAAGGAAAAATATTTCCCAAGTATTTTTTATATAGACAATTTCAAATAGAAAACAATTTTTTAATAAAAACAATACAGTGGTTCATGTGAATGGACTGACACGGAGGCCAAAGAAGTACTCAAAACATGACAGACAACATACTATCCAACATAATAAAGAATATATGCTTCAATGACACTATTACTAGATCATAGCTAGATTTTACACATCTCAATTTTATATTTAAGAAAAATACAGGCCAACAGGTCATGAACGCTAAGCTGTAGTTAAGAACCCCTTCTTTTGGCTTGCAAAATGTAGCCTTTTGATTTGATGATTCCTCTACTTTTCACAATGACCGAGTATCTCAGTAGCCACAGTGGTACCCACTCATGTGCTTGAATGTCAGGGATGCTTTCCTGAAGAGCTTCTTGGAAACTTGCTTCAGAAAGCAGTTCTAAAACAACAACAATAAAACCCCACAGTATTAAATTCAAAGCAAAAGCATATTTACTCTATAGGTAATTATTTAAATACAACAAATGAAGCACATCAAAACAAAATATAAATGTCTGTTAAATGAATCAAGATGGAAGATGCTCTAAGGGTGAGAATCAACCATACAGATAGGAAGTAAGTGACCAAAATATTATTATGGTCACTTTGGGAGTGCTAAAGGACCTATTACCCAGTGAACTGCTGTAGATACTTGGCAGCATTAACAGTAATTATCAGGGGCAGGCCAGATAGCTCAGCAAACTAAGTGCCTGCTTAGGCAAGTGCAGGGATAGGGGTTTGATTCTTAGCACCACAGGCTGTGCCAGTCCCACCCACAGGTGCACTGAGCTGGCCACAGAGACCTGGCATGGTGATGCACACCTATAATCCCAGTGCTGGGGAGGCTGAAAACAGGAAGATCACTAGGAGTCCGAGCTACTCAAACTCACATGTTTATCCTATGTTTTAGGAAGTATTATTTGTAGGGCCAGCCAGATAGCTCAGTGGATTAAAATGCCTATTTAGGCAAGCATAGGGACTGGGGTCTGATCCCCGGTGTGCTATGCCGGCACTGAGACTGCAATTAAGACTGGGTGTGGTGGCATGCACCTCTAATCCCAGTGCTTGGGAGGCTGAAAACAAGAGGATCACTACAAGTCTGATCTACGTGGTGAGACCCTGTAAACCCTGTACTAAATACACAAAAAAATAAAAAAAAAATTTTAAAAAGTATTATTTGTAAGGAAAAACAGACTATTAGAGGTTTGGTTTGGTTACTTCTATAAGGTCTCTCACAGCTCAGAAATAGTTTCCAATATGAGCAAATTATGAGACTGCAAGTCTCTCCTTGGATAAGTAATAATTAGGGATTTTTATTAGACTCCCCACCAAGAAGAGGACCCTGAGGTAACAGGGCACAATGGCAACTGATTTCATAGAAATGGAGGAAAGGTAAAGTAAATAAGAAACAAATTTTATAGTTAGTATCACCAATTTTACCCTAACAGTGGTTAAACTGTTACTTTGACTTATAGGATAAAGAGTAATAATTTAACATGTATCCAGAGAACTATACTATTCATTAACTACATACTTTAAAAATTAACTATGGGGGGCTGGGGAGATGGCTCAGTAGAATAAGCACTTCCCTGGCAAGCGCAAGGGTCTGAGTTCAATCCCTGGTTCCGCAAAAAAGAAAGAAAAAGGCCTTTTTAAAAAAAAAAAAAAAATTAACTATGGGGCTGGTGAGATGGCTCAGTGGTCTAAAGCAACTACTTAGAACAAGCTCAGCAAAGCACAGGAACCGCGGTTCAATCCCCGGCACCACATGCCAGCCAGCCCTGCCCCCTGGTGGGCTGAGCTGGCCACACACACACACACACACAAATAAATAAATTTTAAAAAAAATTAACTATGAATCAATAAACATAACAAATCAAACAGAAAAATATTTCATTACAGATTAAAATGTCTAAAAACTAGTGGCATATCGATGATCAACCTATAAATTCTAACTAGTATGTTTAGGATCAAAATAAAAGGATTAAGTGTCTCTCCTCAAAATATGTATTTTACTATAACAATATTTTAGAACATAATATAAATGCTAATGTTTAGATACACAGAAATAAAATACTAGACACCTTAGTCTTTTCCTATTGGACAAAAGTTTTTCACATGGAAGTGGAAGAGGATACAGGCTGAATCAGCAGCTGCTGGTGGTAATGACTATGATCAGTGACCCCCAAAAGTAAACAGATCTTGATATAAAATCAGCCAACATTTGGGAAGTTTAAAATTCAAATGCTTTGTATTTTAAGATACATCAGTATATTGATACCTTATTAGGCTTTCTCTAAAATGATTATTCTTTCTAAAATTTCTCATGAAACATTTGTTTGCAAGTTATATTTAAAATCTTTTCAGCTTTTCTAGTTACCCTATCAAATGTTTTGGATTTTTTTAATTTTTTTTATTTTTGCAGTACTAGGGATCGAACTCAGGACCTTACCCTTGCTAGGCAGGCGCTCACACTGCTGAGCTATATCCCCAGCCATACCCTGCCAAATGTTAATAAAAACTATTCTACAGAGAACAGATAAGCCTTTCTTATTAATCAATAATGTTTCTGATTAAGATTAAACATTTTGATAGTGATAATTGATAAAATCTGATCAATTATACTATGCTTACTAAGTTTTGTTAAAAGTATATTTGTCTCTTTTTGGAGTTATTTATATTAGTTAAGTAGGATACTTCTGGAAAATAACTACTGTCCCTTTATCACTACATACACAAATTAAGTATCAGTAATGATACTTTTTTCTTCTGCACTGCTGATCTCATAAATGCAAGGCAAGCACTCTGACACTGAGCTACTCTGTCAGCCCACAGGAGCTTTTGTAAAGCAGGTGTTGTAAGATAAAAACTTAATAAGTCATCAGTCTTACCTTTTGGATCATTATGAGTCAAAAGCTGTATGTCAAACTGTTTAGCAAATGCAGTCAGATCAGGTGGCATCACACAGCAGGAGGCAAGATTAACTTGGTTACTATTTGGTTTTACCTATAAGTAAAAATAAAATCATAACATAGTTCCTGAATTAGGTAATACATAAGCAGAAAACAATAAAAAGGGCTTAATTTTAAGATAAAAAAATCAGATTCTATAGAGCCTAAAGTCTAAAAAATTAATATGAGCATTTTTATTAATATATGCTTTTTAAACACTTAGTAGTAAAAGGGAAAGGAAACATAGCTTTAGGAAGAAAAAAAGGCTAATATAGTACTACAATAGTAAAAAGTCTCCTGCTAGAACCAGTTAACAATCTGCCTATATATCTGCCTGGAAGGTAAACATGATTCTAAATCCAAGAGTTTCAGTAACAGAGGCAACAGATCTTAAAAGTAAACAGTAAAATAAAAGTAAATACACTTAATGTCTAAAACATAAAATATGGCTATCAAATACATTTCGTAAGAAAAAAGCTGATAACCTCTAATAGCAGCAGTGGTTAATCTTTCCATCTGGAACCCTGTCCTAGACTTTCTAGACCATATCTATTAAGTCAAAAGGAGAAGGGGCAGTTTTTCACTAAGCAACTGTAGAAGTTCTTAAAAGAAGGCTGAGAATGATGTAAAAGGAATAAAAAAAAAAAAAAAACATGGAGAGTAAAGATAAAATACTAGAAACTTCACTCATAATTTTATAGGTTATTAGACCAGTGAGTGATTTATTACATACACTCCATAGCAAGTTCTATAAAACTGAATCTTACAAATGTTTTAAATTTAAAAAAAACCAGCTAACAAAATATTTGTCATATGTAATATTTCCTTAACGAATTAGTCACAGCCTCATAATACATAAAGGAAAATGTAGTATAATTCAATACAAAAAACTGATGGAAAAAGCCTTAATTCATCTATACAAAAGCTTCAACAAACATTTTCTAGGGTTTTTCTTACTCACTTTAAATTAGGCTTACATTCAGTTCAATTAGACATTATACTTAAAAAAAACCAAGCCCTGAAGCTTTGGATAAAGCTTGCATCAGAACTCTCAGTTACCTCCCAGTGAGAGTACACTGTGCGATCTTCAGCAGTCCACAACAAAGGCTATAAAGCTAAGCTCCTCTCCAAAGTGCTCAGGATCTAGCCATTCTTTACCTGTGCCCACTGATACAACTGTTCCAACTGTGTTTTGTCTAAGTCAGAGGTGCCTATAGCAACAATTTTCTTGCTTTGGACTAAGTTTTCTAATTCCTCCCAGTAAGGTTGTAAATGCTCCAAGGAAAGATTAACTCCATCTTCAATGGGAGGTGAAGCAATGATCACAGAATCCAGCTGTGCAACTCCAAGGACTGAACAGGCTGATGGAAAGAAAAACACAGAAAAGACAATTAACTGTATAATAAAAATAATAATTTCTAAAGTCTTCAATGTATTCCATTAAATCTGATGCATATCACTCACTAGTTTCCTACATAACATTTTGTAACTTATCTTTTTCTTTTCTTTTCTTTTCTTTTCTCTTCTCTTCTCTTCTCTTCTCTTCTCTTCTCTTCTCTTCTCTTCTCTTCTCTTCTCTTCTCTTCTCTTCTCTTCTCTTCTCTTCTCTTCTCTTCTC
>NW_004524650.1:6662895-6663440 GCF_000260255.1 Octodon degus | reverse complement strand
CTTCTCTTCTCTTCTCTTCTCTTCTCTTCTCTTCTCTTCTCTTCTCTTCTTTTCTTTTCTTTTCTTTTCTTTTCTTTTCTTTTCTTTTCTTTGGTATCAGGAATTGAACTTAGGACCAAGCAGCAGGCACTACAATGCTAAGCAATTGCCCTGGCCTTTACCTTTTATTTAGAACATTACTCTCTAAAAAGAAAAAACAAAAACTAAGTAACTACCCATGCACCTACTCTGTATGACAAACAAAAGGATACCCTGACTATATCTAGCTATCAAGTGACGCTCACAGCCACTGTATGACCCCTTACTGAGGAAAAGGCTTCCTTCTTATTTCCTAGACCCCAGGACTTTTTGGTAGCTTCCTTCTCTTCATATTGTTTCTTCTCCAATTCTACTTGCTCATTTGTATATCATATGGATCATCCTAAGATTCTGAAATAGTACTGTTACTGCTGATCACAGCTAGTAAGCCTGAAATTCTGGAATAGGGAATTTTTTTTTTTTTTTTTTTTTGGTTCCTCGAATGCCTTCAGGGCACTTTTGGCCAG
>NW_004524650.1:6654414-6662795 GCF_000260255.1 Octodon degus | reverse complement strand
TTGTTGTTGCTCGAATGCCTTCAGGGCACTTTTGGCCAGTGGGAGAGGTGTGAGGTTCGAACTCCAGCAACCTGAGGCTGACAGCTTTGTGGAAGCAGCCACTTAAAGGCCTGAGCTAGGGCCAGGCCCCCAAGCCTGAAATTCTGAAAACTAAAGTTAATGATCTTCAAGAAGACTGTGGGGCCACAGAGGAAAGTGATCGAGGATGTATAATGTGCTTAAGGAGAGTCACCTAGAGAGAAAACATTCTCTCAGGCTTTCACGGAGAGCAAATTGGTCAAGTAATGGCTGTGACTCATCCACATGCCTGACACTGACAAATGATCTACAAACTGCTATACAGGATTTCAGGGTAAATCCTGAGGGAATTTGACTGACCTTGTCAGATACAAAAATTACATTTCTTGTTATATATGTCTTGCTTTATCTTGGTCTTAACCATCCAGCAGAAAAGTATAAAAACCAGGTATAAAAACTAAAGCCATATGCTGGGTTGTAAAAAGCTCAAGTGAACAACTTCTGACATTGCCAGTCATGCGGATAACCCACTACTATTATAGACTACTGGATTATAGTGGATTACTTTGCTGAATTCATGCACCTACAATATATGAATGGCAATGGAATACCCATCTCTGACACAAGTAAACAAAAAAGGGGGATATAAATGAAGGACCATTTTGTAGTGAAAAAGACATATATATATATATACACACACACACACACATATACAAAATAGCATAGATATACAGCTACTTTCTCTTAGTTCAATGAGAACAAAGTTTTGAACTAATAGTGTTTAGACAAGATATCATGTCTGCATCTTGTACTATGAATAACTACTACGAAGACAATATGCAATGTATTAATTATTGTAACTGTCCTACTAACATATTTTGAAACTGTCTCATTGCTATCTTTCTCAATAAAATTAATATAAAAAAGCTAATGATCTTAATCTGTATTTACAGAAATAGATGTCATAATTTCTATGTTTATGTTAAATTATTGCTCATTCTACAGTGATATTAAAAGCAATTATACAACATAAATATTGGAAGAATGTTTTAAAAGAAAAAAGGATTATAGCAAGTAATACCACAATAATCTCATTGCTGAAAAGATACAAAATACTTGTTTTTGTTCTTCTTGTCTTTGATTTTTATTTCATCTATAGTAATAAAATGGCTAAGAATGTAAAGCTAATTTCTATCTCCAGACAGTTAACGTTTAATTGTTATATCTTTTACATTTCTCTTGCATATTAAAATATAACACTATGTGAGTCAATATGATTCTACAGAAGATTTAAGAAATTAAGCTATCACAAAGTTAGAGAAAACAATCCTAAAATTCATCTGGAAACAGACAGAAGAGACCTAGGATAGCAAAAGCAATTCTGGGCACCAAAAGCAAGGCAGAGGGTAGCCATCACAATGCCTGACTTAAAACTATACTACAAGGCTATAGTGATAAAAAAGAACATGGTACTGGGGGATGGGGGGAACCAGACCCAAGATCAATGAAGCAGATTAAAAGATGAGGAAACCTCGCCTGCCCGCACCCCCTCCCCATTGCCCTTGCCAGAGCTTGGCTGAGCCATGCAGCTGCTTCTCACACCATTGCCATCACCATAGCTCTACTGTAGCCCATCCCACAGGTAGCAGGAACCTTGGTGTGCCCTACACTGCACCTACTCACAATCCAGAAAGCCTTACACAGCCGTGGCCTGCCCTCATCATCACTTTCCTAAGCTACAGCTTGCCCCCCTCACCATGGCAGAAGCCACACTGAACTCAGACAGCTGCAGTTCTGGGGAGCCTACTGTGCCCTCCCAGTCTCATGGAAGCCTTGCTTACCCACCCCCTCGCCCTCTACCATCACTGCAGATTCAGAGTGAATACAGGGAGCTAGAAAAATGTCACAAGAAAGGACCAAAAGGCAATTTCAGACCTCCAGCTCACCCAAAACAAGTCCAGGAGACAAGGTCATTGAAGAAAATGGAAGTCACACACCTGAAGTTTTAGAAACAATAGGAACGGAAGTAAAGAAACAACTTCATCAGGCTATGGAGGATATCAGACCAGAAATAACCTCTCAGGTAAAGAAGGAAATGATAACAATTATGAAAAACTTGTTCGGTACACCCAAAAAAGACATAGATAAAAACAATGGAAATAGGAAAATGATGGAAACATTTGAATGAACAATGCAGGAAAGAACTAGAATGCATGAAATAGATTCAAACAAATATCCAGGACATTAAGAATTTTACTGAAAGCTGGCCAAACAGCTGGAATGAAGCTGAAGATACAATTTGAGACCTTGAAGATAGCATTGCAAACTAGTGTTCACTTTTGCAGTTAATTTTCCTTTTGTTCACAAAAGGAAAGATGTCTTAAAAATAATACGGAAACAGGAAATAAAAATGCAATAGCTGCAAGATGATGCAAGGAAAAATAAGACTAACAGGTATTTAAAAAAAAAGTAGGGACCAGGGGTTCGATCCCCAGGCCTGCTGTGCTGGCCCCGCCCCCGGGGGACGTGCTGAGAGAGCAATTGAGACTGGGCGTGGTGGCCCCTGCCTGTAATCTCAGCTCTTGGGAGTCTGTAAACAGGCAGATCACTACAAATCTGATCTAGTAGTGAGACCCTGAACACCCTGTAGGCTCTTTCCTAAAATACAAAAAAAAAAAAAAGAAGGCTGGAGTCAACACAAATGGCCTTAAAAGACTATTTGCAGAAGTAATAGCCAAAAATTTACCAAGCATGGGAAAATAATCTGACATACAGTTAAGTGACACATATAGAACTCAAGTTAGCCATAATCAAAATAAATCTACATTCAGACACATAATAATCAAGATCCCAGATATTCAGCAAAAGACCAGAATATTAAAACCTGTTAGAGACAAGAAACATCACCTATAATGGAAAGCCCATCAGAATCACGGCAGATTTCTTAACACAGAGGATCAAATCAAGAAGAGCCTGGAGTGAGATATTTCAGGAAAGAAAACAACTTCTAACCTGATTGATGTACCCTGCAAAACTATCAAATTTAATGGAGAAATAAGATACTTCCATGACAAAGAACTGAAAAAAATTCATGACCACCAAAGCAACCCTACAAAAAGTACTGGCAAATATTTTATAAAGAGACAAAAATGACCAAAACTTCAAGAACAACAACAGAAAAGAACCACCAAACAAAGCAAGCAATTACACAGTGAGGGAAAGTAGGGATCCGACAGTAGGAACATACCATACCAAAGATAAGCCATCACATATCCGTTACAACCATCAGTGTAAATCGCCTCAATTCACTAATCAAAAGAAGCAGACTGACAGAGTAGATGAAAAAACAAAATTCAACAATATGATATATATAAGAAACACATTTAACTCAGTAAGAAATTAACAGATTGACATTCAAAGGATGAAAAACAATACTGCATACAACAGGAACCCAGAAAAAGGCAGGGGTAGCTATTCTAGTTGCTGGCAACGTCAACTTCAAAGCCAGAGCGTTTAAAAGACATAAAGAAGGTCACCACATACTTGGTAAGGGAAAACTGCAAGAAGAAGAGATAATTATAATTATATATGCACCCAACTATGTAAGACAAATTTTAACAGACATGAAAAATCAAATGAGCAGTAACACAATTGTACTGGGGGTCTTTAATACCCCACTGACTCAGAGATCAACTGAGCAAAAAATCACCAAAGAAATAACAGAATTAAGCCAAGCTTTTGAAGAAATGGACTTAGTAAACTTTTACAGTGTGTTCCACCCAGCAACAACAGAATACACATTCATCTCAGCTGCACACAGGATGTTCTCCAAAATAGACCACATACAAGCACACAGAGCATACTTAAGTAAATACAAAGGAAACGGAATTATCCCGTACATATCATCTGACTATAGTGCAATAAAACTGGAAATCATTGACAAAAAAACCCTGCAAAAACTCCATAAATACATGGACACTAAATAATATTCTCCTCAATGGGTCACAGATGAAATTAATGAAGAAATTAAATAAAATTTCAATCAAACAAAAATGCAGATACAACTTACTGGAACCTTTGGAATGCAATGAAAGCTGTCTTAAGAGGGAAATTTATAGTAAACTCTCACATCAAGAAAACAAAATGAGCCCAAATAAAGAATCTTATGCTGCACCTCTAGCTCCCATAAAAAGAAGAGCAAGTCAAGCCCAATGTCCAAAGAAGGCAGTAAATTATAAAAACAGAGCAGAAATAAATGCAACGGAGATGAAGAAAATACAAAGAATAAATGAATCAAAGAGTTGGTTCTTTGAAAGAGTAACTAAAATTGATAAACTTTTAGCCCACCTCCTCAAAAAAAGAAAAGAAAAAATTCAAATTCACGCAATAAGGAATGGAAAGGGTGAAATTACTACAGACCCCATAGAAATTCAGAAGATTATCATTACCTATTTCCAAAATCTTTATTGTCACAGGATGGAACACAAAGAAGAAATGGACAGACCCCTAGATAGGTACAAATTACCAAAACTGAATCAAGTAATATAAAAATTGTGACTAACCCATTATCACTGAATGAAATAGAAAATGTAATAAAAAACTTAAAAACAAAAGCCCAAGTCCTAATGGATACACAGCAGAATTCTACAAGTAATTTAGGGAATATTTAACGCCAACTCTTCTCAAACTTTTCAATGGAAGCAATTCTCTCAAACTCATTCCTGGAGGCAAGTATTACTCTGATACCAAAACCAGAGAAAGATCCAACCAAAAAAGAGAATGACAGGCCAATCTGTCCAATGAACTTAGATGCAAAATCCTCAATAAAATACTAGCAAATAGAATATAGCAAATCATCAATTAGTTTGTCATGTTTTTTACGTACATCAAAAGAAATCACTGGGCCAAGGAGATGGCTCAGTGGAATAAGTGCTTCCCTGGCAAGTGCAAGGGCCTGAGTTCAATCCCCGGTTCCACCAAAAAAAAAAAAAAAAAAAAATTAAAATAAAAAAAAATAAATCACCAACAGAGTAAAAAGAAAACCCATGAATTAGGAAAAAATTTTAGCCATTGTCCCTCAGACAAAGGCCTCTCTAGAACACATAAAGAATTAAAATAAAAATCAGACCTCCAAAATTCAAACTCCAACAAAAATAGCCATCTGAGATATATACTTCACAATTGAAGAAATACAAATGGCAATTGAAAAATCATTCAACATCATTGGTTGTTCAAGAGATGCAAATTAAAAGACGCTGAGATTCCATCTTAGGTCAGAAAACATGGCTATCATCAAGAAGTCAACCAGGGCTGGCAGATAGCTCAGCGGTCTAAAGTGCCTGCTTAGGTAAGCGTAGAAAAGCTCACAGGGATAGCAGTTCAATCCCCTGTACCACATGCTGCACCAGCCCCTCCGCCAGGGTAGGTGGAGCTGGCCACAAAAAAAAAAAAAAAAAGAAGAAGAAGAAAAAAAAAAAAAAAAAAAAAATTGAAGTCAACCACTAACAAATGCTGCAGAGGTTGTGGGGATAAAGAAACCCTTTTCCATTACTGTCAGGAGTGCAGGAGGATGGTACAACCATTATAGAAATCAGAGTGGAGAGTCCTCGAAAAGCTAGGATTGGAGGTCCCATTCAAGCCAGCTATTCTCCTCCCAGGTTTTTTTCCAAAAGAACTGAAATCATCATACCACAGTGACATATGTGCACCCATACTTATAGCAGCACAATTTGTCATAGCTAAATCTTAGAAACAACACAAATGTCCATTAACTGAGGAATGACTAAAGAAGATGTATTTTTATACAATGGAGTATTACTCAGCTATAAAAGAAGGTACGTTTGAGGCTTATAAATAAATGCAACTAGTGACTATATTGCTAAGTGAAACAAATTAGACCTGTATGTGCAAATATCCTATTGTCTCGCTAGTGTGAGAACCTGAAAGAATCAATAAAATCTGAAAGTTACAACAGATACTGTGAAAGGGGAAGAATCTGTTTAATGGGAGGGAAAAACTGGGATGAGGAAAAGGACAAAAAAAAGAAGTAAAAAATATATGTTTATCTATATACGTATGATATCTTGGACAACTGCACTGCTGATTTCTGTAGTATTATTTCCAATTAAAAGGAGCAGTTAATGTTTAAAATTTATTTTCTTTTTAATTTCTTATAACTTTTTTAAACCACTATCGCAGGCTTTTTTTTTTTTTTTTTTTTTTTTTAGTGGTACTTGGGATTGAACTCAGGACCCTGTGCTTGTCAGACAGGCGTTTATTCTACTGAACTGTCTCCCCAGCCCTATTGGCCCTACAAAGGTTGCAGGCTTATATCTGCTAACCTAAACAACTGATCTGAAAACAACATTATGCAATACAACAACCACTGTCAAATTCCTATTACTTTGTTTAATGAAATTGGTATCATTTCCAACTTTTTTTTTTGGTACTATTTTGTATTTTTGTTTTGTTTTGCTTTTCTTTTTTTAGTAAGGGTCTACAGGGTCTCAGGGTCTCAGGGTCTCACTACATACATACAACTTGTAGTGATCCACCTGTATTCAGCCTCCCAAAGAGCTGGGATTACAGGTGTGCACCACCACACCCAGTCTCAATCGCCATCTCAGTGCACCCTGGGGATGGAGCCAGCACGGCATGCTGGTGATCGAACCCCAGCCGCTGCTTAGACAGCAGGTGCTTTAATCCACTGGCCAGCCCTTATCTATTTTGCATTCTTTAAAAACTGAAATTAAAAAAAGATGAGCAAACAACTTCCAACATACTCAGCCACCTTATATTTGACAAAGAGGCCAAATACCTTCACTGGAAGAAAGACAGCCTCCTCAAGTTGTGCATGATGTGCATGCTTGTAATTCCAGAATTTGGGAGGCTAAGACAGGAGGACAGCTGTGAGCATGAGAGCAGCCTGGACCACATAGTGACTTCAAGTTCAGCCTGAACTACAAAGCAAGCTCTTGTCTTTAAAATAATAGTAATAATAAAAAATAAAAACAAATTTTAAAAATTTAAATATATATATATATATATATATATGAATGGTTCTGAAAAACTGAATTTCCACATGCCAAAGATTGAAACTAGACCCATCTCTCTCTCTCTATGCACTAAGCTAAAATCAAAATGCAGTTAAATATTAAACAGAAACAATAAATCTGCTTGAAAATAGAATAGTTGGAACTCCTGAAGACATTCATGTAGGCAAACACTTTATGAACAAAATGCTGATCACAGGAAACAATAAAAAGAATCAACAACTGGGATTT
This sequence comes from Octodon degus, assembly GCF_000260255.1. Taxonomy (NCBI): domain Eukaryota; kingdom Metazoa; phylum Chordata; class Mammalia; order Rodentia; family Octodontidae; genus Octodon; species Octodon degus. The sequence goes on along the minus strand of NW_004524650.1, from coordinate 6,655,494 downwards.
CATTTTATGAAAAAAAACTTTCACAACCAAAGAAACCATCAACAGAGTAAAGACAATCCACAGACGGGGAAAAATGTTGTCAGTTGTTGCTCAGACAAAGGGCGAGTATCTAGAATATATTAAAAACTGACACTCAAAAAAATTAGGCTAGAACTTTAAAAAGGAAAATTACAATCAGGTCAATTTCTTTATCACCTAGACCTGAACATGAGTCATAACTAAAATACCTACTGTAACTTAGGATCCACTATTAAGAAAAAAAATGTGAAGTTTGCTTACCCATGTCAACTGCATTTCTAGTTGATGATGAAGAATTTGATCCTACAATGAACAGTTTTGCTAGTAACAAAGAAAATGAAAGTGATTACATTTGGGTACATATATAGCATTAATATCATAATCCTGAATGAGTTATTTTTTCCTTTCCCAGTCATATAATTTTATAGTTTTCACCTTAAGATATAAAGGCAAGCTGGTAAGGTGACACATAACTACAATCCCAGCAATAGGGAGTCTGAGGCAGTAAGATTACAAGTTCAAGGCTAGCCTGGGTTATGAAATAAGACCTTATCTTTTCTTTGTTTTAACTTTCTGAGTTAAGAGTTGTGCTATGCAGTTCAGGCTGGTCTTGAACTCACCTTGTAGCCCAGATTGGCCTCTAACTCACAGTGATCTTTCTGCCTCAGTCTCCCAAGTGCTGGGATTACAGGCATGAACCACTATGCCTAGTCCCTATTATTTCAGAAAAACAAAGATAACACAAAAATTAAGAGACAAGCATATTTCTCCTATAATTTTTAAAATTATACTAAACAACTATTTGTCAAAACTAAAAAGCCAATATTACTTTCCCATATATAGAAAGTAGGTGAGGATTAGGGGTTTAAATTACTTGAAATGTACATTTTTATGAATTAAACATTATATGCTTTCTCCAATAAACTAAAATCTATTCAAACTATAAATTAAACTATATTGCAATATGAAGAAAATTTTTAAAAATCCACAATCCTACCTTCCCAATGTAATCATTTTGTTTTTCAGACATTAACTTTCTAATTTTTGGTCATCTGAAGCACA
>NW_004524650.1:6643397-6654009 GCF_000260255.1 Octodon degus | reverse complement strand
TTTTTTTAATTTTTTTTTTGCGAAACTGGGAGTTGAACTCAGGCCCTTGTGCTTGCTAGGCAAGCATTTATTCTACTGAGCCATCTCCCCAGCCCCTTTTTATATGCTTTTTAGTATATGTGCTGCCGAAGCAAGCACTATATGCTTTTTAAATACTTGAACATTCCATAATTTTGATAGTATACAGTTTACTAAATTGAGTTCCTGTTTTGTTAACATTTAAGTTAGCAAATATACCTGTTACAGTCCCAATTTTCTGTTACCACACAGAAATGCGAAAACATATTGGTAACTTTTGTTCAATTTTATACTGAATCATTTTCCAAGGATGAATTCTCAGAAATACAATTACAGGTCAAAGGATACAAATTTTCTTGTGAATACTGTTGGATTTTACCTACTTTACAAAACCGTCTAACAGTTTATTATACTTCCAACTGTAAAGAGCTTCTCTCCTAACAATATAGGATGTTCAATCAGTAAAGTCTATGCAAATCTTCCAAAATCTAAAAACTTTTAGAATATGAAACCCCTGAGGACCCAAGCATTTTGGAATAAGGGAAACTCAATATGCATGTTATTGTCTGTGTCTAGGGAATTCATTTCTCAGAATCAGGTTCAGAGTGCCCAGTGATCCAGGCATTCGACCTCTACAGCCAAGAGAGAAGGAAGCCTGGCTACTGCTCCACCTGGCAGCAGACCATGACATCATCCACATGGCATTGGTTTTAGGCACTTGCATAATGCAGGAGTTGAGGTTAAGGCTTCCACCTAGATTTCAGAAGGCCTGGGAGGCCAGGCAGTATGTCCCTGAGAGGGCAGTGTGTAATGCTGTGACTGAGAAGCCTATTCAGTGGAAACCCCAGAAGTTTGGAAAAGCCAGGAACATTGATAATCTAAGAAAAGCTGCAAGAAGGGAGCAAAGCAGGCCTAAGAGAAGCCATGGGAGCTAAAACCAACAGCAGAGCCATAAGGTGGAGTCACATGGAGACCACAATTTGCCAGACTGTTTCAGATGTTCCACATGGAACTACAGGACTCAATGTTTGCCCTGCTGGATTTTGAACTTGTGTTGGTTCCAATGCTTCGTATTCCCCTGTTATTTGTATCTTTTTGAATGGTAATGTTTATCTTGTGCCACTGAATGTTGGCAGTGTTTAAGTTTTCATTTGTACAGGGGCTCACCGCTAAGGGTTTGCCTCAGATCTTGGAGGAGACTTGGGACTTGGACTTTTCTGCAATACTAAAACTTTTAGGACTTTGGCGACTATAAGATGGACTAAAATGCCTTTTGCATAAAGAGATGTGCATGAGTCTTTGGGGGTCCAGAGGTGGAAAGTTATGGTTTGTGTCTAGTTGTCCCCACAAAGACTCATGCAGCCATGGGGCAGCTTCTGGCGTTGTGACTGATTCTTGATCCAGTGCTGGGATTATGCATGTGAGTGCCCTGGGGCAGATACTCAGCATTACAATGAGAGGAGAGGAGAAAGGCTGGCTAGCTGCCTGAGTTTGCTGCCACTCCCTTTGCTCTTGCTCTCTGCCACCTCCACGAAAGGTTGCTCTCGGCCATGTGCTGCTCTGTCTTGGGTCCAGTGGATTATGGACTGAAACATTCACTGACCGTGAGCTAAATAAACCTTTCCTTCATTTTGGGTGTTGGGTATTTGTCCCAGCAATGAGAGAAGAGGATCTGAGATAACACTTTAAAAAATCCTTTAAAAAATCTTAATAGGTACAATATGCACCTTCCCAAACTATTACATGGTATTTGTTTGATTTCTAGGGAACTTGAAAAGTTTTCAATGTACAAAACTTATAAATATGTGTAATACTGAAGCTTCAATTTGATTTAAACTGAACATTATACATACATCTTTACTTTATATACACTCACTGTTCAAAACCTAAATTTACTGAATAGACAAATAGGGAGGGTAGAAAAACAACGAAAGAAGAAAACAGTGAAGAAATAGAAATATACAGTGAAATATTATTATGTAAGGTGACTGGCATTAAACACATGCAACAGAAGTTTCAATGATGCTCCTTATATTTGTCTTTTACTTTCCTATGCCAGATAATCTTCCTAAAACACTGATTTCTTCACATTACTTCCCTGTTGAAAAGCCATCACAGGTCCCCTCCTAGATGAGTCAGTCAGTGTTTATCACCATGGACCAGCCTGAGTTCCCCCATTTCTACTCCATCAAAACCTTCTCATTAGTATTTTTCAGTCCATGAATTTATGCCATCTGAAGTGACCGCCTGTCTCTGAAAGAAGAAGCATCTAAACAAGTAGAAAGGGGAAAGTTCCTCAAACAAGTAGAATTCAGATACCTATCAAAAATCTCATGCCCTGCAGGAAGCTTCAGTTCCAAAGATGACTCTATCGCATGAAGAATTACAATTAACTATAGAAAGAACACTGCTTTTACTTCGTTTTCTATACAAACAGCAATGTGAAATTAACTGAAAGAACGGGGTTAAGGAGTCAGGAATATCTGAATGGACTCCTTGTTTTATCACTTACCTGCTGTACGACTATTTTCTATTTTAATAGATTCTTTTTTTTTTCATGTTGCCTAAGCTGGCTCTGAACTCTTACATCAGCCTCCCAAGTAGTTGGTACTATAGGTACATGCTACCATGCCCAGCTATATGACAGCGTTTGCGTGATTTAATGTCAACACAGGCAGGAGACAGGAAAAGGAATGTTGTGGGTCTGTCCTGCTTCAAGGTTGCATATGGTTAGATTTTTGGACTTATGTCTTATGTGTAAACATAAGAATTATATAATTCTTTATGCCTATTTTTAAAATATATTCTAATTTTTAAATGTTTTTTCATCATATTCTGTAGGTACTTAAAGTTCCACATATCAATACTTGATGAAAAATACCTGTTCCATTTATGCCTAAGATGTTTGATATTCAGACAAATAGTGAGGTTAAGCTTAACAGCCTAGGTTGTATGGTAATAACAATAAACTTCTCTTCTGGAGGGTTAACAAGCTAAGTTTGCAAACCAAAATTAGAGAAAAAGGAGAGCCGCAAGGAAAGCCAACATTTTGGCTCTAGCCTTCCAAGGTCAATTAAGACTCAGGACATATGAGAACTTGTACTGTAATGTCATGTAACTCAGTAGTGTCGCACATTTTCTGATCAAGGAGATTATAGTGCCAAAGAGGAAAAGTGATCGATGATATAGAATATGCCTAAGGAGAGTCACATGGAGAGAAAACATTCTCTCAGGCTTTCACTGAGAGCACATTGGCCAAGCAATGGCCGTCACTCATCCACATGGCTGACACTGACAAAGGATCTATCTGAGGTATAGGATCTCCGGATAAATCCTGAGGGGATTTCACTGACCTTATCAGACCCAAAAGCTACAACTCTTGTTGCATAGGTCCTGCTTTACCTTGGTCTTAAACCATCCAGCAGAAAAGTATAAAAACAAAATATAAGAAGTAAAGCCATGCTGTTATGTTGAGTTACAGGGTCAACAATTTCTGACATTGCCAGTGAAGCAGAACACCCAATACTATTATGGGCTACTGGACTCTTTTAGAATATTTTGCTGAGTTAACACACCTGTAATATTCAAATGATGGAACTAAACAAAAAAAGGGTATACAGATGAATGTCCATTTTGTATCTGTGTATTCAAAATGGTTAGGATAAATATATAGTTACATTCTCTTAATGAATAGAGGGATTTGTTCTAATAGTGTTTGTAAATAGGATATCATGTCTGCATCTTGTACAGCAATTAACCACTAGGAAGAATGTATGCAATGTGTTAATTATTGAAACTGTCCTACCAAAAAAAAAAAATTAATCATTTTTTTCATTAGTAAAAATATTTATATATAAAATATGTTGCACTTGCATGATTAAAATAAAATGGTTTAGCCAAAAAAAAAAATAATAATAATAATGTCAACACAGGATAAAAGACCTACCTTGCAGGCTTGTTTTGATAATAATGAGGAAATATAACCATAAAGTGGTAAGTACAGTGCCTGACATAAAGCAAAACTCAAGTGGCAGCTACTCTTTTGGAATCAAAAGATAATGCCCTATCTCATATGTCCACCTCAGTTATAATAATGTCAATAAACAATGACTGCAACAATAACATGGTAATAATTAACAGTACTTATTTTGTGGCAAGCACTGTGCTACCTATCTTTATTTCATCCAACTAACAAAGAAGCCCATGAATTGTATCCCTGCTTTAGAGATGGAACAGAGGCTCAGAGGTTATTTTGTTAGCCCAAAATCATACCAGCTTATAATCTTCACATGCATATTCAGAAATTTCAATCTATATAAACTCAAACTTTTGTGTGTGTGTGTGTGTGTGTGTGTGTGTGTGTGTGTGTGTGTTTGTTTCTGGGGATTGAACCAGGGCCTTTACCCTGAGCTATATCCCCAGTCCTTTTTTGTTCAGGACAATATCTCACTAAGTTACCAAGGTAGGACTTGAATATCCAGTCCCTACACACTAGCCTCTCACTTGCGAGGCTTATAGGCATGTACCACCATTGCCAGTGGTGTAACAAAATGAACTATAAAAGTTGGATTTTACCAGAAACTTTCATTTCTTCTCTTTCATCTGGGTTTATCTTCTCTACTGCATGAGATACAGTACACTCCAAGACATCTGGAAACTCCTATAATAAACATATTTACAATAAATATCAATGTTTCTGATTAATTAAACAATGTTCTATTGTCTGTAATGCTCCTGAGAGCAGAGAACCCACAGATAACGGAAATTTTCACTTGAGATCTAATGAACTTTACAAGGGTTATAAAGTCCTGATACAGAGGTAAAAAAGCTGTGTGTATATGTGTGTGTGTGTGTGTGTGTGTGTGTAAAACATGTATCTATTTTCTGGGAAGAAGATCTGATCAGATATTCAAAAGAATGTAGGGTTAAAAGGAAAAAATCAGAAAATAGGAGGAGCCTGTGGTAAGTTAGAACTGCTAAAATAGTAGGCAGTTTTATTAAGCTTTCTACATTAATCAAGCTTTTAAAGAAACTTTGTTATGCTTTTGAATTTTCCTGTCATTGAACTTTAATGTGCAAAGAGATTTAGATAGCTTCAAAACAATTAAGTTTTATTTTTTAGCACAATTTTAGATTCACAGCAATATTTAACAGACAATATTGTATAGAGATTGACTACTGTACAGAGATTTCTCATTTACCTCCTGCCTACACACATGCATTGCCTCCCCAGTATGACTATCCCCATAAGAGATGTATATTTGCTATAAATGATGAGCCTACATTGGTACATTATAATCACAAGTTTACTGGAGGACTCAGTCACTCTTGGTGTGGGCCCGGACATTTAATATACAATGACATATACCACCACTGCAGTGTCGCTCATTATAGCATCACTGTCATATCAGTGTTCTGTGGTCCACTCACTCATCCCTTCCTCCCCCCACCTTGAAAAACCACTGCTGTTTTTACTATGTCCATAGTGTTTCTACAATGTTAAACAGAATCAATAGTACACAGGCTTTTCAGATTGATTTTTTTTTTTCACCTAGTAATATACATTTAAGGTTCTTCCATGTCTTTTCATGGCCTGATAGAGCATTTCTTTTTAGCATTGATTAACTGTTCATTGTTTGGATGTATCGAAGTTTATCCATTCATCTACTAAAGGATTATCTTCGTTGCTTCCAAACTGTGGCAAGTACAACTAGAAGTACCATAAAAACCATATGTAGGCTTTTCATATACAAAAATTTTCAACTCCCAAGAAAAAGAATGGTGGATCACATGACAACAGTATGCTTAGTTATGGGTCACAAACATTTTCAAGACGTTTCTTTTCCTAGAAGCAATTAAAAAAAAAAAAAAAATCAAGGGCCATCCAGAAGCACTGTAATGAATAATTACGAGGATATGATAAAATGTTAGTATATATCAGTTAGAAATACACTGACTTACATAACAAGATTTAAGCAAAGAATGAGGCTTCTTCATGATTGGTGAGCATATTACAATACCTACCACATAATAGGTGTTTAGTAAGTGTTTAAATTACACACAGAGTAAACGGTCATTTCAGATAAAAAGACTGATCAATGATATGATCATCAGGGCTGGGGAGAAAGCTCAGCAATCTAAGCACCTGCCTGGCAAGTGCAAGGACCTGGGTTTAACAGCCAGTACTACATGCCGTGCCGGCCCTGAAAACAGGCATAATGGCACATGCCTATAATCCCAGTACAGGGGAGACTGAGACAGAAGGATCACTACATGTCACAGGTACACAGCAAGACCCTGTACCAAATAAATAAATAAATAAATAAACAAATTATTTTTAAAATAATGAAAAAAATGAGAGATGATCATCAATGTTTGCAAAGAAGCTACAGAGTTATAAACTTGCAGTATGTCTTCCTGTAAAGTTTTAAAGTAGTCTAAGAAATATGATAGAAGCTTTTAATGGAGCAGGATTTCACTATCTACAAAAAGAATATTTTATATGTTAACATGTAATAATAGGCATGCAATAACATTTAATCAAATACAATTCATTATTTCATCTGAAACTGAAATTTTATATATTATTTCTAGTAACTGTATTACTGTTGTGATATTTTACCAAAGCAATCTACTAATGTCAACTAGAATAAAACACTGATGATAAGGAAACTGTAGTGGGAACTATAAACAAGAATCCTAGCAACTAGTCTAGTTCAAGAGTTGACTACAGAGTCCACTTTTCTATTTTATGCTTAATCCTACTGGGTAAGACTTTCATCACAGCAAATGAGCCAGGAGAGGTTTTATGGCTAACTTCCCAAGGTGGATTAACTAATGGTCAACTGGTGAACACCCTGCGGAACTAAATCAGTGTGGTGCTGGGTGTGGAAGGCCTACCTGAGGATTGCTGCCAACAGCATAAAAGGTGACTGGAGGGGACAATGGTGCACTGTTGATTCTCCTTGAGACGCTTGTCATGCTGCTTTTTCTTGATATGAACTCAGCCATTCTCATCATCAGAGGAGCCTGGGTCCATGCTGTCACTGAAGACAGCTGTGATTCTCTTTAGGGAAACTTGCCCTTGAGTGTCACTTCCTGTCTCCCTCACCCTGCTGACAAGATCCTTCATCTTACTGGCACAGACTTTCTAGCTTTAATCACTGACCTTTGCGCTTTCCTAGTATAGATCTTTGGTAGAGAATTGTATGTGACATTGTGGTGAGCTGTAGGACTCCAGCTGGCCTAGCGGAAGACATTCCCATTGGCTCTAGGTTTTCAGCTGAACTCATGCAGTACATTGCCACCAGATCCAGGCCCTTAGCTGGATTCTTTGGGTCCCTAGTGTATGAACAGATCTCTTGCACTCTTTTGCATTTGACTTTTTGAGTGGATATTATAAAATAATCCTATAAATTGTTTCCTGTGTTAAATCTATACCCTTCCAAATCCCGACTGGAACACCGCTATTAGAGTTCTCTCCCCAAACTGAGGAAATTAACTTCATGCTTGTGCTTCATTTCCTTTTTTTTTTTTGCGGAACTGGGGATTGAACTCATGCCCTTGCACTTGCCAGGGAAGCGCTTATTCCACTGAGCCATCTCCCTGGCCCCTTCATTTCCCTTTTGACTAACACGATATGCACATTCACATTCCACTTACCTTGACCAAATCTGGGCTGATTTGGGAACTCCACTCATTCAAGGTCTTTTGGATACAATCTCGAAGCTGCAAAAGGAGGATATTTTGAAACTGTTAATCAAATTCTATGTACCCTGTGTACTTCTACAATAAAAATGTCTTAATTTGATAAGCTAAGCAAACAAAAGTAAATCGACAGAAAAATCATACGAACTTCAAATTTAATCCTACAGGGTTTTTGTTTCCTTCAACATTAATTTAGACCCATCTTTATTCTATTCCTAATTTTCAAACATTCTTTACCTAAAAGAGTAGTCTATTTTTATAGTTTTTGTACCAATGAAACTTTATGTAAACCTGAAACATAAAAGCATTCATAAAGAGCAAAAAAAAATATTTTAAGAATAAAGTTATTTCAATCCCTGGTTCCACAAATAATAATAATAATAATAATAATAATAATAATAATAATAATAAAGGTATAGGGCTGGGGAGATAGCTCAGTAGAATAAGCACTTGCCTGGCAAGTGCAGGGTCCTGAGTTCAATCCCTGGTACCAAAAAAAAAAGTTTTGTTCATCAAAGAATTAAGACTCCTGAGCTCAATCCTAGACTTGTTCACCATTCCAAGAACACAGAATTTTCATTTTGACAAGCATCCCAAATAATTGCTAAGTATTCAAAAAATCTGAGAACCAGCAGATAGATATATCTGATAGAAATCAACCTGCGTGACAGTCTAGAAACCATTTCTTAACATTTCAGTACATCTTTAACCTGTCTCAATATCTTTCTGAGTAAATAAATATTTCATACTAACTTATAGCATATAAATTCATTAATGTGTTTATCTCTTATGTCCGTGTTTCAAACTTGCTTGATATTGGCCGGAAGCAAGACATATTATTCACTTAGTGAGTGAAGACACATGTTCACATAAGAGGACAAAACAGTTATTTAAGCTTACTACATGTCACACACTCTAGTGGCTTCTATTTTTTTCCTATTAAAAGGAAAAAAATGCTATGGCATGACACACTAAAATGATTTATGACAGCTGACTGGCTAACACTAACAGTTTAAAAATCACTGTTTTAAGGATAGCCTAAGTCAGAGTGTTAGACACAATGGAGAAAAAATAAGAGTAATTAGAAGCTAATCCCTGAACTGCAAAAGCACACTTTTTTTTTTTTCTTTTTGAGACAGGGTCTGGCTGTGTAGTTCAGGCTGGCCCTGAGCTCACTTTGTAGCCCACAATGGTCTCATGATGATAGTCCTGCAGCCTTCCGAGGGCTGAGATTAGAGGCATGTGACACCACGCCCAGCTAAAAAAATTTTTTTTTTTTTTGTGGTGGTATGGAGGATTGAACTCAGGACCTTGCACTTGCCAGCAAAGCACTTATTCTACTGAGCTATCTCCCCAGCCCTAAAAATACATTCAGCAACAACAAAGGCTAAACTTCTGAACTCACCATCGAAATTACAACTGTTTATGATAAAAGTAATTTTTTTTATAATTTCCATCTTATTATAGATAATGAAAATGGGCAACTGGTTTAGCAATTTAAGAGAACAGAACCACCTATGTTAGTATGTATGATCTTAATAGTAATTTGTATGCTGTCCACAATAACTCACTTCAAGTTACCAGGTCTATATCTTCATGCAAAGTCTATTTATAACCAATTTGATGTCAACAGATAAAAATTAGCTTGTAGGGCTAGCCAGATAGCTCAGTGGACTAAAGCATCTGCTTATGCAGATGCAGAGACTGGGGTTCAATCCCTGGCCTGCTGTGTTGGCCCCGCCCCCAGGGCGTGCTGAAATGGGTGATTGAGACTGGGTGTGGTGGTGCACATCTGTAATCCCAGCGCTTGGGAAGCTGAAAAACAGGAAGGGTCACTAGGAGTCTGATGTGTGTAGTGAGATCCTGTACTAAATACATTTTAAAAAAGAAAAATTAGTTTGTAATCCTTTCAGACAGAATTATAAATCATTTTTTTAAATCAGTAAAAAGTTGAAGCAAGATGTTAACAATTGCATCAGGAGTGGTTTGTTTTAAGTCATGATAAAATTGTGAGAAATTTTGCTCTAGAAGAATGAATCATTTTATGTGCTTTAGAACTTCTTGATGATCATCAATCTAGGAAAATAAGTATATTTTCAGAGTAATCACTCCTTTCTTGAAACCACTTTCTCATAGCAGCCTGTTACCTCTGGTTACTTTCTTAATTAATCTCAAAGCCTTTTGTAGCTTTCTTAATTAATCTTGGATTCTGCAAGATTCAAGACACAAGTCAAGGATGGTGGTACATTCCTGTAACCCCAGCACTAGGGAGGCTGAGACAGGAGGATCACTGTAAGTCCAAGGCCAGCTTTGGCTACAGAGTGAATTCAAGGCCAGCCTAAACTACATAGCAAAATCCTATCTCAAAAAACAAACAAACCAGGGATATAATTCAGCGGCTTAAGCTACCTGCCTGGCAAGCACAAGGTCCTGAGTTTGATTTCCAGTTTAAAAAAAAAAAAAAATTCAAGGCAAATGACAGAAGAGTTCACAGTTATTAATTACCTGGGGATTCATTGAGTATATCACAAACCTAATAATTTTTAATCTTTTAAATTACATATTATCTATCCTGGGTGATCATTAACCTTTTTTTTTTTGTTTCCTACTCTCTTCTTTCTTATCATACACATACAATATTACTAAAGAAAAATAGCACCAAATCATTAGATCTGGAGTTGTCTAAGAATTTTTTTAAAAATACCTTGATACAACTACTCATTACTCCTTTTTAAAGAAGTGGACAGAAGTCTTTTTTTTTTAATTTTTTTTTTTAAATTTATTTATTTATGTGTGTGTGTGTGTGTGGCCAGCTCAGCCCACCAGGGGGCGGGGCTGGCTGGCATGTGGTGCTGGGAATTGAACCGCGGTCCCTGTGCTTTAGCTA
>NW_004524650.1:6640966-6643297 GCF_000260255.1 Octodon degus | reverse complement strand
CCCCCCCCCCCCCCGACAGAAGTCTTATACTGGCCCATTTTAAAACAATATTTGGCCCTAAATAAAACCAAGCTTTGATTACTGAGACCAGCATGATGGCCCATACCTGTATTCCTAGCACTCATTAGGCTGAGGCAGGATTACCAGTCTGAGGCTCGTCTGCAGTTAAGTTCAAGACTGGCATAGACTACATAGTGAGGTGTTGTCTCACACAAAAAAGATGATTTCATAGAATTCTAGTGAAACATAAATATCTTAGGAGAGTCATAGAAATAACACACTAGAACTAGAAGAACCCTTTTAATAAATTCAATTGAATTCACTATGTGATGTATATTTCTTCAACAACTGGTGATTTTTTCCCAGTTTTTTAATCTCTTCAATGAGGTTAAGCTGTTTCAAGTACAGCAGTACAACTTGGAGTTCTGCTTGCTACAAAGTTTCTCATTTCACAGAAACAAAACATGTTCATCCCATTCTAACTAAACTGTCAGTTCCCTGCTGTCATTCTCTCAAATTTGGCCTTAATCTAGTTTCTTCAGTTTTCTCCTGCTGTGATGATGCACCCAAAATGAAACACTATAAACCTGAGTCAGTCCTTGGAATAACGCTTTTCAAACTTGCCTGTATTAATTATTAAAAACGCATGGTTTTCAGGAGTTGGGGCATAGCTGCTCAGTGATACAGCACGTGCCTAGCTATGCGTGAAGCCTTTGTCACATGAAAAAGCAATTCATTTTGTAAACTGAAATAAGAGGAAAAAAATCACAACACACCGTATACGAGTTAACATCTTTTTGTAAGACTCAAGTTTCAGACATATTGATGAACATATAGGTCATAAAACTATGAACTGAGTGGGTAAAATGCATTTCTTAGAGTTTGTGGCAAAAGCCACTACTTCATAGAGTGTGCTGCAGTGAGATAAGAGAGAAATTTACCCAATTTACATCCAAAGTGCTATATTGAATTATCAGCATCAGTACTGGAAGAAGTTAAGGTTCTACTGCCAAATACTGAAATACTTACGAGGGAGCAATAGTCAAGTAGAGTGATGTAAACAGAACTCAGAAACTGAGCTGAAACTTGGAACACAGAGTACGGATATAAAATCATGAGTTTTTTTATCTCCTGAAAGAAGCGGGATCCCCAAGTACACTCAGACGCCAGATGCTGCTGCAGTCTGTCTACCAGCGTCTCACATAAGATCAAAGCCCTCTCAAAACACAGCTGATGGGGCCGAGGAGATGGCTCAGTAGGATAAGTGCTTGACTGGCAAACGCAAGGATTTGAGTTCAATCCCCGGTTCCGCCGGGGCGCGGGAGAAACACAGCTGATAACATCTTACTATGGCATCCTTGAGGACATTTTTTTTCCTTTAATCAAAACTTGTTTGTTTTTCTCAAGGAAGTAGGTGATGGGAGATAAACATCCCCAGGTTGTTTGTTTTTTGCATACTAATCTCTTTTCTTATCACAGCAGTCTCATAAAGAAGTTATTACTACTCAACTTTAAAGCTAAGTAAACACACTAGAGAGGGTTAAGTTTCCCAGCGTCACACTGTCTGTACTTATTATAATTTTTAATTTTTAGTTGGCACATGGTAACTTCTGGTTGGTACATATTCCTTGGGAAGCTCTTTCAGTACTAAATTGCTCCATGGACCGCCAATATTTTCGTCTATTAGTTGTGCAATGAATGAGTGACAACTGGCTCAGGAATGGCCAGGTAATTCCACATTAATCTCTGTCATTTGCAGTCACTGATCAGTCTTCAGGCAAATAAAATGAGGCATATTAATCTGCAGGTATGAAAAATATATGTCTACCCAAAAGCCAAATTTGTCTTCAGTCGTAAGCCGGGCAGCAATATAAACACCAATGTCAACACTCCAAAATTAAGTATATTCATACTTAATTCATACTTATTTCATTCGCTAGAGGCTAATCGCCCAACTATTCCTTGGCCCGGACTCGGCGGCCGCTGAGCGGAAGCAGGGAGAGCACCGAGCGCCGCGGGCGACGACCCAGCCCTCCGGGACCAGCCGGGCCGCGCAGGGCGTCCGCGCGCTGCTGCACCTGCCGAGGCTGGCGCCGCTCGTCCGGAGCCGCATCGCGCCGCCCGGCCGCGGCCTGCCCGCCGCCCCGCTCACCTCCTCGCTGTGCGTGGACGGGCACTTCTTCCGCAGGCGACCCCAGTTGAGCAGGTTCCCGGTCTGCAGGTGCAGGGTGCTGGCCCGCGCCAGGAGCGCGCCGGCCGCGCGGCTGTTGGTGCCCATGGCAGCGGCCGACCGAGGGGCGACGGACCGCGGGCGGGCGGGCGGGCGGCAGG